>NC_069502.1:549777870-550377870 GCF_027579735.1 Bombina bombina | reverse complement strand
GGGGTGGCGGTTTTGGGGTTAACAGGTTTATTTTAGTAGTCGTGATAGTGGGGGGGACGGCTGTTTAGGGGTTGATAGGTTTATTTTAGTAGTCGTGATGTGGGGGGCGACGGTTTAGGGGTTAATGCTTTATTTTAGTAGTTACGATGCTGGGGGATGGCGGTTTAGGGGTTATGTAGTTTATGGGTGTTAGTGTACTTTGTGACATATTTTGTATGTGTTTTGTGAAACTTTTTTGTTTCACAAAACACATAACTACAGGTCTGCAGGAGTGCAGAATGGATCACTGTGGTAAGGCCATAATGATTGCGGTAAAGCCATACCGCACAACTTGCAATACCAAGTAGCTGACCATTCCGCACGCAAAGGCCATTTTTCAAGCAGTAAAGCCAGACCACACAACTTGGAATCCAGGCTTTAATTTGATGTGCATCCATACAGGAAAACGGTAGATTTTTAAAAATAAAAAAATGTAATTGAAGTTATGGGGGCTATCTGCAAACACCCAAGAACCATTTTTGGAGTGACTGCTAGGTGCTAGCATCCAATAGGAGATGTAGGAGTGTGTTTTTCAGTCAATGATACGCACGGTCAGGAGGCCAGTGACGTATGTGCATTTACCCTGTGTGATCAAACTCGGAAGCAGAGAGAGGGACCTGTGATGAGCAGTGTTAGGCGATACCAGAGTACTTTCAGAGTAAGAGAGGACGCCCAGGACCACCGGAGTTGTCTATCCCAACTAGCAGTATGAAACTGTGAGTAAAAGAGCCGATCCAGGCTGTCAATTGTCAACTAAGTGAAACGTTCTATTACCGCATATAAGCGGTCTTGCTCTGATAGCAACAAGGAGTTCTGTACTAAAGGACACTTTATATGAACATCACTTTCTTATTGTTGAAATCGGAACATTTGATTCATACACATTCTTTTCACACAGGGTTTGCACACAAGGACTTTACTGAGTTATTTGTCTCTGAATAAAATATACGATTTGTCCTCTAAGGAACACACTCGCCACTATAGCTAGATGTTCCTAGCAGGTTATCTCCCTGTATAACAGATTTTTTTCAGTATTTGGGGATTACTTAAACACTCAGGCCTAGATTTGGAGTTCGGCGGTAAAAGGGCTGTTAACGCTCCGCGGGTTTTTTTCTGGCCGCACCATAAATTTAACTCTGGTATCGAGAGTTCAAACAAATGCTGCGTTAGGCTCCAAAAAAGGAGCGTAGAGCATTTTTACCGCAAATGCAACTCTCGATACCAGAGTTGCTTACGGACGCGGCCGGCCTCCAAAACGTGCTCGTGCACGATTCTCCCATAGGAAACAATGGGGCTGTTTGAGCTGAAAAAAAACCTAACACCTGCAAAAAAGCAGCGTTCAGCTCCTAACGCAGCCCCATTGTTTCCTATGGGGAAACACTTCCTACGTCTGCACCTAACACCCTAACATGTACCCCGAGTCTAAACACCCCTACCCTTACACTTATTAACCCCTAATCTGCCGCCCCCGCTATCGCTGACCCCTGCATTACACTTTTAACCCCTAATCTGCCGCTCCGTAAAACGCCGCCACCTACGTTATCCCTATGTACCCCTAATCTGCTGCCCTAACATCGCCGACCCCTATGTTATATTTATTAACCCCTAATCTGCCCCCCACAACGTCGCCGACACCTACCTACACTTATTAACCCCTAATCTGCCGAGCGGACCTGAGCGCTACTATAATAAAGTTATTAACCCCTAATCCGCCTCACTAACCCTATCATAAATAGTATTAACCCCTAATCTGCCCTCCCTAACATCGCCGACACCTACCTTCAATTATTAACCCCTAATCTGCCGACCGGAGCTCACCGCTATTCTAATAAATGTATTAACCCCTAAAGCTAAGTCTAACCCTAACACCCCCCTAAGTTAAATATAATTTTTATCTAACGAAATAAATTAACTCTTATTAAATAACTTATTCCTATTTAAAGCTAAATACTTACCTGTAAAATAAATCCTAATATAGCTACAATATAAATTATAATTATATTATAGCTATTTTAGGATTAATATTTATTTTACAGGCAACTTTGTAATTATTTTAACCAGGTACAATAGCTATTAAATAGTTAAGAACTATTTAATAGTTACCTAGTTAAAATAATAACAAATTTACCTGTAAAATAAATCCTAACCTAAGTTATAATTAAACCTAACACTACCCTATCAATAAAATAATTAAATAAACTACCTACAGTTACCTACAATTAACCTAACACTACACTATCAATAAATTAATTAAACACAATTCCTACAAATAAATACAATTAAATAAACTAGCTAAAGTACAAAAAATAAAAAAGAACTAAGTTACAGAAAATAAAAAAATATTTACAAACATAAGAAAAATATTACAACAATTTTAAACTAATTACACCTACTCTAAGCCCACTAATAAAATAACAAAGCCCCCCAAAATAAAAAATTCCCTACCCTATTCTAAATTAAAAAAGTTACAAGCTCTTTTACCTTACCAGCCCTGAACAGGGCCCTTTGCGGGGCATGCCCCAAGAATTTCAGCTCTTTTGCCTGTAAAAAAAAACATACAATACCCCCCCCAACATTACAACCCACCACCCACATACCCCTAATCTAACCCAAACCCCCCTTAAATAAACCTAACACTAAGCCCCTGAAGATCTTCCTACCTTGTCTTCACCATCCAGGTATCACCGATCCGTCCTGGCTCCAAGATCTTCATCCAACCCAAGCGGGGGTTGGCGATCCATAATCCGGTGCTCCAAAGTCTTCATCCTATCCGGCAAGAAGAGGACATCCGGACCGGCAAACATCTTCTCCAAGCGGCATCTTCGATCTTCTTCCATCCGGTGCGGAGCGGGTCCATCTTGAAGCAGGCGACGCGGATCCATCCTCTTCTTCCGATGTCTCCCGACTAATGACGGTTCCTTTAAGGGACGTCATCCAAGATGGCGTCCCTCGAATTCCGATTGGCTGATAGGATTCTATCAGCCAATCGGAATTAAGGTAGGAATTTTCTGATTGGCTGATGGAATCAGCCAATCAGAATCTAGTTCAATCCGATTGGCTGATCCAATCAGCCAATCAGATTGAGCTCGCATTCTATTGGCTGTTCCGATCAGCCAATAGAATGCGAGCTCAATCTGATTGGCTGATTGGATCGGCCAATCGGATTGAACTAGATTCTGATTGGCTGATTCCATCAGCCAATCAGAAAATTCCTACCTTAATTCCGATTGGCTGATAGAATCCTTTCAGCCAATCGGAATTCGAGGGACGCCATCTTGGATGACGTCCCTTAAAGGAACCGTCATTAGTCGGGAGACATCGGAAGAAGAGGATGGATCCGCGTCGCCTGCTTCAAGATGGACCCGCTCCGCACCGGATGGAAGAAGATCGAAGATGCCGCTTGGAGAAGATGTTTGCCGGTCCGGATGTCCTCTTCTTGCCGGATAGGAGGAAGACTTTGGAGCCTCTTCTGGACCTCTTCAGCACCGGATTATGGATCGCCAACCCCCCCTTGGGTTGGATGAAGATCTTGGAGCCAGGACGGATCGGTGATACCTGGATGGTGAAGACAAGGTAGGAAGATCTTCAGGGGCTTAGTGTTAGGTTTATTTAAGGGGGGTTTGGGTTAGATTAGGGGTATGTGGGTGGTGGGTTGTAATGTTGGGGGGGGGGTATTGTATGTTTTTTTTTACAGGCAAAAGAGCTGAACTTCTTGGGGCATGCCCCGCAAAGGGCCCTGTTCAGGGCTGGTAAGGTAAAAGAGCTTGTAACTTTTTTAATTTAGAATAGGGTAGGGAATTTTTTATTTTGGGGGGCTTTGTTATTTTATTAGGGGGCTTAGAGTAGGTGTAATTAGTTTAAAATTGTTGTAATATTTTTCTTATGTTTGTAAATATTTTTTTATTTTCTGTAACTTAGTTCTTTTTTATTTTTTGTACTTTAGATAGTTTATTTAATTGTATTTATTTGTAGCAATTGTGTTTAATTAATTTATTGATAGTGTAGTGTTAGGTTAATTGTAGGTAATTGTAGGTAGTTTATTTAATTATTTTATTGATAGGGTAGTGTTAGGTTTATTTGTAACTTAGGTTAGGATTTCTTTTACAGGTAAATTTGTAATTATTTTAACTAGGTAACTATTAAATAGTTCTTAACTATTTAATAGCTATTGTACCTGGTTAAAATAAATACAAAGTTGCCTGTAAAATAAATATTAATCCTAAAATAGCTATAATATAATTATAATTTATATTGTAGCTATATTAGGGTTTATTTTACAGGTAAGTATTTAGCTTTAAATAGGATTAATTTATTTAATAAGATGTAAATTATATTTAAGTTAGGGGGGTGTTAGTGTTAGGGTTAGACTTAGCTTTAGGGGTTAATACATTTATTAGAATAGCGGTGAGCTCCGATCGGAAGATTAGGGGTTAATAATTGAAGGTAGGTGTCGGCGATGTTAGGGAGGGCAGATTAGGGGTTAATACTATTTATGATAGGGTTAGTGAGGCGGATTAGGGGTTAATAACTTTATTATAGTAGCGCTCAGGTCCGCTGGGCAGATTAGGAGTTAATAAGTGTAGGCAGGTGTCGGCGACGTTGAGGGGGGCAGATTAGGGGTTAATAAATATAATATAGGGGTCGGCGGTGTTAGGGGTAGCAGATTAGGGGTACATAGGGATAACGTAGGTGGCGGCGATTTGCGGTTGGAAGATTAGGGGTTAATTATTTTAAGTAGCTTGCGGCGACGTTGTGGGGGGCAAGTTAGGGGTTAAGAAATATAATATAGGGGTCGGCGGGGTTAGGGGCAGCAGATTAGGGGTACATAAGTATAACGTAGGTGGCGGTCGGCAGATTAGGGGTTAAAAATTTTAATCGAGTGGCGGCGGTGTGGGGGGACCTCGGTTTAGGGGTACATAGGTAGTTTATGGGTGTTAGTGTACTTTAGGGTACAGTAGTTAAGAGCTTTATAAACCGGCGTTAGCCAGAAAGCTCTTAACTCCTGCTATTTTCAGGCGGCTGGAATCTTGTCGTTAGAGCTCTAACGCTCACTGCAGAAACGACTCTAAATACCAGCGTTAGAAAGATCCCATTGAAAAGAAAGGCTACGCAAATGGCGTAGGGGGATCTGCGGTATGGAAAAGTCGCGGCTGAAAAGTGAGCGTTAGACCCTTTAATCACTGACTCCAAATACCAGCGGGCGCCCAAAACCAGCGTTAGGAGCCTCTAACGCTGGTTTTGACGGCTACCGCCGAACTCTAAATCTAGGCCTCATTTACCAGTATCTTTTCTCCCCATTTATCTATCTGCAAACATGTCTGAGAATATGTAGATGGACATTACTAACAAGTTGTCTTGGAAAAACCAATAGAATGTGAGCTGAATCCTATTGGCTGATTGGATCAGCCAATAGGATTGAAGTTCAATCCTATTGGCTTATTGCATCAGCCAATAGGACTTTTTCAACCTTAATTCCGATTGGCTGATCGAATTCTATCAGCCAATCAGAATCTAAGGGACGCCATCTTGGATGACGTCATTTAAAGGAACCTTCATTTGGGAAGAAGACTTTCTTCGAAGAGTATGCTCCTTGCCGGATGTCTTGAAGATGGACCTGCTCCGCGCCGGATGGATAAAGATAGAAGATACCGTCAGGATGAAGACTTCTGCCCCGTCTGGAGGACCACTTCTCCCGGCTTGGATGAAGACTTCTCCCGGCTTCGTTGAGGACTTCTTGCCGCTTCGATGAGGATTTCTCCCGGCTTCATTGAGGATGGATGTCGGATCTTCAAAACTGTAAGTGGATCTTTAGGGGGTTAGTGTTAGGATTTTTTAAGGGTTTATTGGGTGGGTTTTATTTTTAGGTTAGGACTTTGGGCTGCAATAGATCTAAATGCCCTTTTAAGGGCATGCCCATCCAAATGCCCTTTTCAGGGCAATCGGGAGCTTAAGTTTCTTTAGTTAGGGTTTTATTTGGGGGGTTGGTTGTGTGGGTGGTGGATTTTACTGTTGTGGGGTTGTTTGTATTTTTTTTTCAGGTAAAAGAGATGATTTCTTTGGCTCAATGCCCCACAAAAGGCCCTTTTAAGGGTTATTGGTAGTTTAGTTTATGCTAGGGTTTTTTTATTTTGGGGGGCTTTTTTTAATTTGATAGGGCTATTAGATTAGGTGTAATTAGTTTAAATATCTTGTAATTTTGTGTAATTTAGTGTTTGTTTTTGTAATTTAGGTAATTGTATTTAATTTATTTAATTGTATTTAATTTAGGTAATTTATTTAGTTTAGTATTAGGTGTTAGTGTAACTTAGGTTAGGTTTTATTTTACAGGCACATTTGTATTTATTTTAGCTAGGTAAATAGTAAATAGTTAATAACTATTTAGTAACTATTCTACCTAGTTAAAATAAATACAAACTTGCCTGTATAATAAAAATAAACCCTAAGCTAGATACAATGTAACTATTAGTTATATTGTAGCAAGCTTAGGGTTTATTTTACAAGTAAGTATTTAGTTTTAAATAGGAATTATTTAATTATTAAGTGTAGGTTTTAATTAGACTTTTTTTAATTATATTTAAGTTAGGGGGTGTTAGGGTTAGACTTAGGTTTAGGGGTTAATAAATATAATATAGTGGCAACGACGTTGGGGGCGGGGTGGCGGCAGATTAGGGGTTAATAATTGTAGGTAGGTGGCAGCGATGTTAGGGGCGGTAGCTTAGGGGGTTAATAAATATAATGTAGGTGGCGGCAATTTCCGGATCGGCAGATTAGGGGTTAATAAGTATAATGAAGGTATCAGCGATGTCGAGGGCGGCAGATTAGGGGTTAATAAGTGTAAGATTAGGGGTGTTTAGACTCGGGGATTATGTTAGGGTGTTAGGTGTAAACATAAATTTAGTTTCCCCATAGGAATCAATGGGGCTGCGTTACAGAAATTTACGCTGCTTTATTGCAGGTGTTAGGCTTTTTTTCAGCCGGCTCTCCCCATTGATGTCTATTGGGAAATCATGCACGAGCACGTAAAACCAGCTCACCGCTGACTTAAGCAGCGCTGGTATTGGAGTGCGGTATGGAGCACAATTTTGTTCTACGTTCACTTCTTGTCTGTTAACGTCGGGTTTAGAAAAACCTGTAATATCAGCGCTGTAGGTAAGTGAGCGTTAACAATAAAGTGCAAGTACCGCACACCTTATAACACAAAACTAATCTAGCCGTAAGTATTTTACTAGGTTAACAGCATATGGATGGATGGACATTTAGCTAGTTCTGCACATAACGTATAGATAGAAACCATATGTATATTTGTAACAAATACAAGTCAGCTTAAAAGCTAAACTATAGTGTCACATAACTCACATAACTAGGTTTCACAGTCATCACCGTTGCTATGTATTGACTGGAAAGCAAAAGGACCTTAGGCTATCACCCTGAATTTGACTCTTCTCCATGTTAAGCAATGAAGATCAATTTTCAGGTCAGAAAAACATGCACTTCCATGGTTTTTAGGACTTACATGATACTGGATCCCTCTATCCTCCAAACCCAAGCATAGGCTAGCTTCCTCAGAAAAGGTGGAGTGGAAAAGTTTCTAGGGAAATGTTTAGTGGGCCTTTTGAAAAGTATTGACCAGAATCTAGTAATCCGTGGGCATTCCAACCAGACTTTTAACATACTTAAAGTTTAAAAAAGATTATTGATCAAACATTCCAAGTATACCCATCAAACCAATATACATGCATCATTCATATTCATTAATACTTATAAAGTCCACTCTATCCATTAGCAAAATACACACACAGACTGCATTAACTAATACGGAATTTCATTGGACGGCATCCATTATTGGCAATTCCGAGTGCTGTTGTAGGAAAATGGAAATCAAACCTTGTGTGAGTTAACAATCTCAGCTGTGTTTGACTTTAAACATTGGGATAATTGGGTAATGATATGGATTTTAGTGCCTTGTAGTTATTTATTAATTTCTTACACCTAGATTATGAGTTTTGCCCAAACAGGGTGCGAAACTAACGCCAAAAAAGTTGCGTTATTTCACTGTCCATAGCGCTGCCATTATGAATTACTGAAAAGCCCCCTTGTGCTCCATACCTCACAAAAGCCAAGGGCTGCTTTGACGTGCTCGTGCATGCTTTCCCCCAAAGACATCAATGGGGAGACAGTATTAGAAGAAAACCTAACACCTGAAGTGCGGAATGAAAAATCTCCGTAACGCAACCCCATTGATGTCTATGGGGAAAAAAAACTTAAGTTTAAACCTAACACCCTAACATAAACCCCAAGTCTAAACACCCCTAATCTGCTGCCCCGACATCTAAATAAAGTAATTAACCCCTAATCTGCTGCTCCCAACATTGCCGACACTAATAAAAGTTATTAACCCCTATTCTGCCGCTCCCTGACATCTCCACAATTAAATAGACCTATTAACCCCTAAACCACCGCCCCCCACATCTCTGAAACTAAATAAACCTATTAACCCCTAAAGCGCCGGCCCCCCACATTGCAAAACACTAAATTAAACTATTAACCCCTAAACCTAACACCCCCCTAACTTTAAATTAAAATTACAATATAACTATATTAAAATAAATAAAAACTTACCTGTGAAATAAAAATAAACCTAATTTTAAACTAAAAATTAACCTAACCTTACTATTCTAATAAAATAAAAAAATACAACCAATTAAAAAATCTAAATTTAAAATTTAAAAACCTAACACTACGAGAAAAATTAAAAAATCTAAAATTACAAAAAATAATAAACACTAAATTATGAAAAATAAAAAAACAATAAGCTTACAAAAAAATTATAAACGAAATTATCAAAAATAAAAACAATTACACCTAATCTATTAGCCCTATAAAAATAAAAAAGCCCCCCAAAATAAAAACACACCCTAACCTACAGAAATCTACCAATAGCCCTTAAAAAGGCCTTTTGTAGGGCATTGCCCTAAGTTAAACAGCTCTTTTACCTGTAAAAAAAAAATACAAAGTCCCCCCAACAGTAAAACTCTCCACCCAACCAACCCCCAAAAATAAAAAACCTAACTCTAAAAAAAACCTAAGCTACCCATTGCCTCTAAAGGAGCATTTGTATGGGCATTGCCCTTAAAAGGGCATTCAGCTCTTTTTCATTGCCCTTAAATGGGCATTTAGCTCTTTTTTAAATTACCCAAACCCTAATCTGAAAAGAAAACACCCCAAAAAATAAAAAAAAATACCTAACACTAACACCAGAATATCTACTCACGGTTCCTGAAGTCCGGACATCCATCTCCATCCAGGCGGCGAAAAGGCGACATCTTCATCCATTGCGGGGGCGTCTTCTATCTTGATCCCGGCGACACGGAGCGGAGCGGCAAAGACATCCAGCATGGAACGTGCGCTTTGTATGGTCCCCGCCGTACAATGAACCTTCAATGCAAGGTAGCCATTTCAAAATGGTGTACCTTGCATTCCTATTGGCTGATTTGATTCTTCAAATTCAAATCAGCCAATAACATGAGAGCTACTGAAATCTGATTGGCTGTTCAAATCAAATATATTTTTTGTAAGCTTAGTGATTTTTATTTTTTGTAATTTAGTGTTTATTATTTTTGTAATTTTAGATTTTTTAATTTTTCTTGTAGTGTTAGGTTTTTTAATTGGTAGTTTTTTAAATTTTATTAGAATAGTAAGGTTACGTTAATTTAGTTTAATGTATGCAGAAAAAGAGAGGAAACGACGGCACTACTGGTGCTGGGTCCCTAATTTTATTCTAGTCTCCTTATTAATGAAGGAGAGAAATATTAAATAATGGTATATATTGGGACTGGGGTGCTGTACATAGAAAGGGGCAAACTAAAGAGTATCAATTGCAAACGCAATTGGAAGAATGTACTTGTTTAGCACTCACCAGCACAACGTGATAGAATCACTGTTGTACCATAGGAAGTAGAATCCAAAGAAATGGGGGATTTAAAACATAACATTTAATAATATTGTTAAAATGGGGGTATACATATTAAGCCACAGTCAGTGTGAAAGGTAGTGAATGGAAACCAGTGGCTGTAATAGCCTCAGGAGTAGAACATATTTGCAGTAGCAAAAATTAAAATTGTGTGCTCAGGAAGATTCGGGAGAGCTAAAAAGAGATTTAAGTTGACCCATTTATAAGCATTGATCATTTACTGGCCATTACCCACGTAAATTAGTGAGGATACCCCTTTTGGATAATCTGCAGGTAGACGGGGAGTCTCTTATAGTGGTGGGATACCAATGCAGTGTATATCAGTTTGACTTTCTCTGAGGGGGATATTGACTCTCTGATGTGTACCTGGGTTATAGGTAGTCCCAGAACTATTAGAATTATCTACATAGCCTATATAGTGCTGCTATTAGATATAGTATGGTTCGTATTGGGGTACCATCTTCATGTGGTCCCTAACGTTACAAAAGAACAATAGGTAACTAGGAGTAGTAATGTCTAGTATAATTAGCTAGGTGGATACATCAATTCAGTTTTTGGTATTGTGCTGCTGGTGTGCTGTTAATGCATTTGCATATATACTCAAATTTGATTCAGATGGAATATATTTGTATTTATTGACTGGTGTACCACTTGCAGTCGTTTTACTCATATATCTAAATAGTTTTCACTTATTATTTCTTGAACATAATCATTTATGAAAGATATATTTCTGTGAAATTATCTTTCATTGTGTAATTAATGTCCTGTAAGCGCTATGGTATCATAATCTATGTTGCACAATGGGTTTGTAAATTTAATCTTACTTGAACCCTATAACCGTATCTTGCTTTGAACATATAACCATATCTTGTTATATCCGGCGGTTAAGTGGCCTGGATTTAGTGTAGTAGTATATGATATTATTGGCTATGTTCGTGCATCAATTCAGATTAATGATATATTGCTGCTCCTGTACTGCTAGTATGTTTGCCAATATGTTTTACCAATGTCAGTAAAGAAATGTCAAATCTAAAGATTAATTTACTGTAGAACATGGCTCTACACACCGTACACATAATGCACTAGTCATTATTGTTTTCATGGCACACTTGTCATCACTTTTTTTCACTATAATGGCACATTCACACCAGGCCCACTAATGACATATAGATCCTTCACTTAATTTAAGTCCATTTCAAGCTTTCTGGGTTAATATTACCATTAGTATGTTAATTTAAATTCATACACATAGGATGACAATTTATACACCCAGGACATTTTGGGTAAAGTAATAGACCAAAGAAGGATGTCCTTTTTAATCACCAAGCACTAAACTCCCTTCCTCATCTTTTTTAAACTACTACTGGTGGTTTTCACACTTTTTTCCCCCTTCCACTTATTTTGTGAGACAATCGTTATTACAACCAGATCCTTTATTTATTTATTAGTTCTTTACTAGCACTGAGCAACGTAATAATGACATTTTTTTTTTTAAATAAGTAATCTAGATCAGTGCAAAACCCATGATAATCTTTTTCTCAGGGTAAAGCGTGACATAGAGGTTGACAACTCTTTAGATATATGAGTAAAACGACTGCAAGTGGTACACCAGTCAATAAATACAAATAAATTCCATCTGAATCAAATTTGGGTATATATGCAAATGCATTAACAGCACACCAGCAGCACAATACCAAAAACTGAATTGATGTATCCACCTAGCTAATTATACTAGACATTACTAATCCTAGTTACCTATTGTTCTTTTGTAACGTTAGGGACCACATGAAGATGGTATCCCAATACGAACCATACTATATCTAATAGCAGCACTATATAGGCTATGTAGAGAATTCTAATAGTTCTGGGACTACCTATAACCCAGGTACACATCAGAGAGTCAATATCCCCCTCAGAGAAAGTCAAACTGATATGCACTACATTGGTATCCCACCACTATAAGAGACTCCCCGTTTACCTGCAGATTATCCAAAAGGGGTATCCTCACTAATGGGTAGTGGCCAGTAAATGATCAATGCTTATAAATGGGTCAACTTAAATCTCTATTTAGCTCTCCTGAATCTTCCTGAGCACACAATTTTAATTTTTGCTACTGCAAATATGTTCTACTCCTGAGCAGTGTTCCCTCTAAGGCCAGTTTTGTGTGCGGCCCAGCAGTGAAACAGTTAATTAGGTAACCACACCCTGCAATTAGCAAACACTGCACAATGCAGATGACAAGGTATGGTTCTCTTGTTAACTGTTTCACTGCTGGGCTGCACACAAAACTGTCCTTAGGGGGAACACTGCTCCTGAGGCTATTACAGCCACTGGTTTCCATTCACTCACTTTCACACTGACTGTGGTTTTTAATATGTATACCCCCATTTTAACAATATTATTAAATGTTATGTTTTAAATCCCCCATTTCTTTGGATTCTACTTCCTATGGTACAACAGTGATTCTATCACGTTGTGCTGGTGAGTGCTAAACAAGTACATTCTAATTGCGTTTGCAATTGATACTCTTTAATTTAGTTTAATGTTAGGTTTATTTTTATTTCACAGGTAAGTTTTTATTTATTTAAATATAGTTATATTGTAATTTTAATTTAAAGTTAGGGGGGTTAATAGTTTAATTTAATGTTTTGTGATGTGTTTTGTGAAACATTTTTGTTTTACAAAATACATAACTACTGCTCTCAGATGGCGGTATGGATTGTGTCGGTATAGGCGGCAACGCAAGCATTTTAGCCTCACCACACAACCTGTAATACTGGCGCTATGAAAATCCCACGCAAAAATGTCCTTTTTTTGAGTGCGGGATGGATGTTGCGTTACAGGTTAAAATGCTTGCGGTATAGCTATGCCGACACAACTCTTAATAATGCTTTACTGCCATTACGCTGAAATTGCCATTTTTTCAGCATTAAAGCTGTAACGCAAAACTCGTAATCTACCTGTTTGTTAGTACATTTGGTAACATCATTCTCCAAATTAACATAACTAGATATTTTGTAGCCATACTTTATTTAATACACTCCACAATACAGAAGCTGATGCCTTTAACAGAAGTTTAACCTAGAGTTATGTTCTAATAAATAAACTTGAAATACATTGATTTTATTCAAAGTAAAAGAAAATCTAAATGTATTAAAGCATAAGTTAATATGCATCATCGTTTAATAGTATATCTAGAAAACCTTCAAAGTTCAGTATCCACTTGACATTTGGATATATAGCAGAATATCACATCAAGTGTTTTGCAGCTGATATAGCTCTTCTAGATGATGGAATATAATTTTTAAGTTTTGTATCATGCAGCAGACTTTTCTTCATAGTTATAAGTATACTTCAGATACATGTTACTTAAAATGCTATTGCCATTACAAAAAAGGCTTCATTACTCTAACTAAAAAATGATGGCAGATCTCATTAGATTGATATAAAAGTGGTTGACATTACATTTGGTTCTAATGGAATATTACTCTTCAGATAGCAATTTACTTAGAAAAAAAACATGCACATGCTATTTTATGGCTTTTAGGAACAGATCTATATATATAGTAAGCTAGTGGTTTGGTCAGCTTCCAGAATGTGTAGTTCTGCTTCCTTTTCTAACTGAAATTTTAAAAAGAAGCAAACCTTGAAATTAAAAGGACATTTTAATGCAATACTAAAATACAACTACTTTATTATGTGCTTGACTTCCGGCAACTACTCTCCAGAGCAGGATGCAGCAGAGAGACAATACGGATTATTAAACATCTGTTGATTTTGCATAAAAACTGTGCTTTTCCCACAATCCCTAGAAATTCCAAAAAAGTAAAGGGTCAGATTACAAGTGGAGTGCAAAATATTGCTTTAGCTAAAGCGATATTTGTGATCCACTTTGTAATACCAGCACACATTAATGTGCACTGGCATTACAAGTTTACAGCAATGCTGGGAAGCATTGCACTCATTAGAGCGTGCTTCCATAGGCAAATATGGGAGCCTCTTCCTGATGCCGTCACACCTCACTCACTGTTAACTCACTCAGCGAAGAGGTAAGTAGCGCAGAGATGGGCATTAGTTAGTAAATGTATATGCGTATATACATATTAACACATAAATATAGATGTATATTAGAATATACATATATATTTAATAGGAACACACAGTTCCCACAGGCCACAATGTAAAGGCATTTTTCAGTGATGTTTTTCTTTCTAACACCTCAACTTTAAGCCCCTAAACTGCCTAGTGCAGGGTTTTTTTTTTTTAAATGGGGTAATTTTAGAAAATTAACCAGAGGTCAGAGCACTAATTGCTACCGTGAGCTCGCTGTGGCAATAATAAGCCACTTGCAATGGCTGGTTAATTATCTCTCTCCCCTAAATGGGCAAATTTACCCATATGCGGGAGCGTGAAAACTTAGTGTGCCACTTGTAATCTAGGCCAAAGCTAAGGTGTATTCAGAATGCTACAAAGCAATAGCTGTTTTAGGAAATTTACAGAATTCACAGAAAACCGAGAGTATAGAATTTGCTTTAATCTCCAAACAGATCTGGATGGTTGTTTAAACAATTCCTTTATTCAATATAATTAAAATTGAAACATGATAATTAGAATACCCTGAGCACTTTATCAAACCATAGATAGAACAAAATATTCTGAAGTCCATTTAAATTAATAACAAGATTATACAGGGAGTGCAGAATTATTAGGCAAATGAGTATTTTGACCACATCATCCTCTTTATGCATGTTGTCTTACTCCAAGCTGTATAGGCTCGAAAGCCTACTACCAATTAAGCATATTAGGTGATGTGCATCTCTGTAATGAGAAGGGGTGTGGTCTAATGACATCAACACCCTATATCAGGTGTGCATAATTATTAGGCAACTTCCTTTCCTTTGGCAAAATGGGTCAAAAGAAGGACTTGACAGGCTCAGAAAAGTCAAAAATAGTGAGATATCTTGCAGAGGGATGCAGCATTCTTAAAATTGCAAAGCTTCTGAAGCGTGATCATCGAACAATCAAGCATTTCATTCAAAATAGTCAACAGGGTCGCAAGAAGCGTGTGGAAAAACCAAGGCGCAAAATAACTGCCCATGAACTGAGAAAAGTCAAGCGTGCAGCTGCCAAGATGCCACTTGCCACCAGTTTGGCCATATTTCAGAGCTGCAACATCACTGGAGTGCCCAAAAGCACAAGGTGTGCAATACTCAGAGACATGGCCAAGGTAAGAAAGGCTGAAAGACGACCACCACTGAACAAGACACACAAGCTGAAACGTCAAGACTGGGCCAAGAAATATCTCAAGACTGATTTTTCTAAGGTTTTATGGACTGATGAAATGAGAGTGAGTCTTGATGGGCCAGATGGATGGGCCCGTGGCTGGATTGGTAAAGGGCAGAGAGCTCCAGTCCGACTCAGACGCCAGCAAGGTGGAGGTGGAGTACTGGTTTGGGCTGGTATCATCAAGGATGAGCTTGTGGGGCCTTTTCGGGTTGAGGATGGAGTCAAGCTCAGCTCCCAGTCCTACTGCCAGTTTCTGGAAGACACCTTCTTCAAGCAGTGGTACAGGAAGAAGTCTGCATCCTTCAAGAAAAACATGATTTTCATGCAGGACAATGCTCCATCACACGCGTCCAAGTACTCCACAGCGTGGCTGGCAAGAAAGGGTATAAAAGAAGAAAATCTAAGGACATGGCCTCCTTGTTCACCTGATCTGAACCCCATTGAGAACCTGTGGTCCATCATCAAATGTGAGATTTACAAGGAGGGAAAACAGTACACCTCTCTGAACAGTGTCTGGGAGGCTGTGGTTGCTGCTGCACGCAATGTTGATGGTGAACAGATCAAAACACTTACAGAATCCATGGATAGCAGGCTTTTGAGTGTCCTTGCAAAGAAAGGTGGCTATATTGGTCACTGATTTGTTTTTGTTTTGTTTTTGAATGTCAGAAATGTATATTTGTGAATGTTGAGATGTTATATTGGTTTCACTGGTAAAAAAAAATAATTGAAATGGGTATATATTTGTTTTTTGTTAAGTTGCCTAATAATTATGCACAGTAATAGTCACCTTCACATACAGATATCCCCCTAAAATAGCTATAACTAAAAACAAACTAAAAACTACTTCCAAAACTATTCAGCTTTGATATTAATTAGTTTTTTGGGTTCATTGAGAACATGGTTGTTGTTCAATAATAAAATTAATCCTCAAAAATACAACTTGCCTAATAATTCTGCACTCCCTGTACATTTGGTTAAAAAACATTCACTCCCTTTTAGCCCCTATGGTGACATTAGTGACAAATTATTGTTTGATTAAAACTAGAACATGTTTTTATCATTTAAATACGACTAGTACAACCTTTAATGAAAAGAATTAAAATGAGCAACAATTCATACAGTTTTAATACAACCTTTTTTCAAGATTACATCAATTAATTATATATCTCTGGGCTATTATGGATTAGGTTTAAATTAAATATTAAATTGTATGTATCCTTTAATAGTAGCTTAATTTAGACATTGATATAAACTTCTCATTGCAGATGAAGACAATTGTGATCTAATAACTCAATATGAAAAACAATAATACCCTATTAATAGTTGCAAACTCAATTATATGACTAAACCATAATATGATAATATATGAATATGAAAAAAAGAAGATACTGCTAGTGAACGCTAGATACTGATTTAAATTCTAATCCATCAAAATATTTATTTGTATCAGCGATTACACAGAATAAAATAAAATAAACTAATAAAATTGTGCATTCAATCATATTGGCCTTCTGGTTTGGAGGCAACAGATCCAGAAAACCCCCACATGCACAATTCTCTGAATCTATCATCTCCTCTCAGTTTAACACTAACTGATTCTTTAGCTTGCCATTTGAAAAAATTTACATTTTGTTTACGAATATTAATAAAATTACTTGATCTAAGTGAGCAAGGATTATCATATTTAATATTAGCCAGATGTTCTCTACTACGAGTGCGGATATCTCATGTAGCGCGCCCTACATACTGTAGGTGGCATTCTTTAAACTCTATCAAATAGATCATATAAATGGAAGAGCACTTGATACGTTCATTAATATTAAATTATTCTTATATTTGCAGGCCTTGTGTCTACTATTGTCAGGGTTTTTTCCATGATCTGTTTGCCATGTGCTGCTGGCAGCCATTTTACTCACCTCTCTTGCTGACCCTGGTGCATACTGCGTGATGCTGCTTATTTCCTGCACTTCATTTTATGGCCAGACTGTTTTCATCATCCGTGTGAGACAGGATGCAGTCTCAGAATTGTGATGTCATCACTTATTATTTAAAGGGCCTCTGTTCAGTATGCTTGCCCTTGTGTTGTCTCAGACCTGTTTGTGAGAGCTCCTGTGTATTACCTGGCTGTCTGACGTCCCTCCTGGTTCCTGATCCCTGGCTTGTTCCTGACTCTGCTGTTCTCCTTGTTCCCGATTCCGGCTCGTCTGACTATTCGCTTTGGCTCCTGACTCGGCTTGTCTGACTACCAGTTCTGGTTTTGATTCCTGGCTTGTTATTTGACTTGTGGACTTTTATTATTTTTTGCTATTAATAAAGGTGTCATTATTTTTGCACTTCTTGTCTCAGTCTGATTCTTTGCACCCTGACAACTATTACCACACATATAATATTAAACCATGAACTTATTTTATTATTCTATTAGGTAAAACCGTATTACCAAATAAACATACAACTGTAAGGAACTGTATCTGTTAACCCCTTAAGGACCGGGCATTTCAGACTTAAACTTCCAGAAAAGACCAGAGCATTTTTGCCATCACTACATTTAAACAGAAATAAAATCTTTTTTTTTAAAATTTACCTATCAAAAACATAATTTATGTAAGAACTTACCTGATAAATTCATTTCTTTCATATTAGCAAGAGTCCATGAGCAAGTGACGTATGGGATATACATTCCTACCAGGAGGGGCAAAGTTTCCCAAACCTCAAAATGCCTATAAATACACCCCTCGCCACACCCACAAGTCAGTTTAACGAATAGCCAAGAAGTGGGGTGATAAGAAAGGAGCGAAAGCATCAAAAATAAGGAATTGGAATAATTGTGCTTTATACAAAAAATCATAACCACCACAAAAAGGGTGGGCCTCATGGACTCTTGCTAATATGAAATAAATGAATTTATCAGGTAAGTTCTTACATAAATTATGTTTTCTTTCATGTAATTAGCAAGAGTCCATGAGCTAGTGACGTATGGGATAGCAGATACCCAAGATGTGGAACTTCCACGCAAGAGTCACTAGAGAGGGATGGATAAAATAAAGACAGCCAATTCCGCTGAAAAATTAATCCACTACCCAAATCAAAAGTTTCAATTTTTATAATGAAAATAAAACTGAAGTTATAAGCAGAAGAATCAAACTGAAACAGCTGCCTGAAGTACTATTCTACCAAAAACTGCTTCTGAAGAAGAGAAAACATCAAAATGGTAGAATTTAGTAAAAGTATGCAAAGAAGACCAAGTCGTTGCTTTGCAAATCTGATCAACAGAAGCTTCATTCTTAAAAGTCCAGGAAGTAGAAACTGACCTAGTAGAATGAGCCGTAATCCTCTGAGGCGGGGATTAACCCGACTCCAAATAAGCATGATGAATCAAAAAGCTTTAACCAAGATGCCAAAGAAATGGCAGAAACCTTCTGACCTTTCCTAAAACCAGAAAAGATAACAAATATACTAGAAGTCTTTCTAAAATCTGAGTAGCTTCAACATAATTTCAAAACTCTTACCACATCCAAAGAATGTAACAATCTCTCCAAAGCATTCTTATGATTAGGACACAAGGAAGGGACAATAATTCCTCTACTAATGTTGTTAGAATTCACAACTTTAGGTAAAAATTGAAATGAAGACAGCAAAACCACCTTATCCTGATGACAAATCAGAAAAAGGAGACTCACAAGAAAGAGCAGATAATTCAAAAACTGTTCTAGCTGAAGAGATGTCTAAAAGGAACAATACTTTCCATGAAAGTAATTTAAATGTCCAAAGAAAGCATATGCTCAAACGGAAGAGCCTTAAAAACCATCAGAACCAAATTAAGGCCTAGATTTGGAGTTTGGCGTTAGCCGTGAAAACCAGCGTTAGAGGCTCCTAACGCTGGTTTTAGGCTACCGCCGGTATTTGGAGTCACTCAAAATAGGGTCTAACGCTCACTTTTCAGCTGTGACTTTTCCATACCGCAGATCCCCTTACGTAAATTGCGTATCCTATCTTTTCAATGGGATCTTTCTAACTCCGGTATTTAGAGTCGTGTTTGAAGTGAGCGTTAGACATCTAACGACAAAACTCCAGCCGCAGGAAAAAAGTCAGTAGTTAAGAGCTTTCTGGGCTAACGCCGGTTTATAAAGCTCTTAACTACTGTGCTCTAAAGTACACTAACACCCATAAACTACCTATGTACCCCTAAACCGAGGTCCCCCCACATCGCCGACACTCGAATACATTTTTTTAACCCCTAATCTGCCGACCGCCACCTACGTTATCCTGATGTACCCCTAATCTGCTGCCCCTAACACCGCCGACCCCTGTATTATATTTATTAACCCCTAACCTGCCCCCCACAACGTCGCCTCCAACTACCTACACTTATTAACCCCTAATCTGCCAACCGCAAAGCGCCGCCACCTACGTTATCCTTATGTACCCCTAATCTGCTGCCCCTAACACCGCCGACCCCTATATTATATTTATTAACCCCTAATCTGCCCCCCACAACGTCGCAGCCAGCTACCTACAATAATTAACCCCTAATCTGCCGACCGCAAAGCGCCGACACCTACGTTATCCTTATGTACCCCTAATCTGCTGCCCCTAACACCGCGGACCCCTATATTATATTTATTAACCCCTAATCTGCCCCCCCACAACGTCGCCTCCACCTGCCTACACTTATTAACCCCTAATCTGCCGACCGGACCTCACCGCTATTCTAATAAATGTATTAACCCCTAAAGCTAAGTGTAACCCTAACACTAACACCCCCCTAAATTAAATATAATTTTAATCTAACGAAATTAATTAACTCTTATTAAATAAATTATTCCTATTTAAAGATAAATACTTACCTGTAAAATAAATCCTAATATAGCTACAATATAAATTATAATTATATTATAGCTATTTTAGGATTAATATTTATTTTACAGGTAACTTTGTATTTATTTTAACCAGGTACAATAGCTATTAAATAGTTAAGAACTATTTAATAGCTAAAATAGTTAAAATAATTACAAAATTACCTGTAAAAGAAATCCTAACCTAAGTTACAATTAAACCTAACACTACACTATCAATAAATTAATTAAATAAACTACCTACAATTAACCTAACACTACACTATCAATAAATTAATTAAATACAATTCCTACAAATAACAACAATTAAATAAACTAGCTAAAGTACAAAAAATAAAAAATAACTAAGTTACAAAAAATAAAAAAATATTTACAAACATAAGAAAAATATTACAACAATTTTAAACTAATTACACCTACTCTAAGCCCCCTAATAAAATAACAAAGCCTCCCAAAATAAAAAAATGCCCTACCCTATTCTAAATAACTAAAGTTCAAAGCTCTTTTACCTTACCAGCCCTGAACAGGGCCCTTTGCGGGGCATGCCCCAAGAAGTTCAGCTCTTTTGCCTGTAAAAAAAAACATACAATACCCAAGCCCCCCAACATTACAACCCATCACCCACATACCCCTAATCTAACCCAAACCCCCCTTAAATAAACCTAACACTAAGCCCCTGAAGATCTTCCTACCTTGTCTTCACCTCACCGGGTTCAACGATCTGTCCAGAAGAGCTCCTCCGATGTCCTGATCCAAGCCCAAGTGGGGGGGCTGAAGAGGTCCATGATCCGGCTGAAGTCTTCATCCAAGCGGGAGCTGAAGAGGTCCATGATCCGGATGAAGTCTTCATCCAAGCGGGAGCTGAAGAGGTCCATGATCCGGATGAAGTCTTCTATCAACGGCATCTTCAATCTTCTTTCTTCCGGATCCATCTTGCAGACCTCCGACGCGGAACATCAAGTTCAATCCGATTGGCTGATCCAATCAGCCAATCAGATTGAGCTCGCATTCTATTGGCTGATCGGAACAGCCAATAGAATGCAAGCTCAATCTGATTGGCTGATTGGATCAGCCAATCGGATTGAACTTGATTCTGATTGGCAGATTCCATCAGCCAATCAGAATATTCCTACCTTAATTCCGATTGGCTGATAAAATCCCATCAGCCAATCGGAATTCGAGGGACGCCATCTTGAATGACGTCCCTTAAAGGAACCGTCATTCGGCTAGTAGGCGTCGGGAGAAGAGGATGTTCCGCGTCGGAGGTCTGCAAGATGGATCCGGAAGAAAGAAGATTGAAGATGCCGTTGATAGAAGACTTCATCCGGATCATGGACCTCTTCAGCTCCCGCTTGGATGAAGACTTCATCCGGATCATGGACCTCTTCAGCTCCCGCTTGGATGAAGACTTCAGCCGGATCATGGACCTCTTCAGCCCCCCGCTTGGGCTTGGATCAGGACATCGGAGGAGCTCTTCTGGACAGATCGTTGAACCCGGTGAGGTGAAGACAAGGTAGGAAGATCTTCAGGGGCTTAGTGTTAGGTTTATTTAAGGGGGGTTTGGGTTAGATTAGGGGTATGTGGGTGGTGGGTTGTAATGTTGGGGGGCTTGGGTATTGTATGTTTTTTTTTACAGGCAAAAGAGCTGAACTTCTTGGGGCATGCCCCGCAAAGGGCCCTGTTCAGGGCTGGTAAGGTAAAAGAGCTTTGAACTTTAGTTATTTAGAATAGGGTAGGGCATTTTTTTATTTTGGGTGGCTTTGTTATTTTATTAGGGGGCTTAGAGTAGGTGTAATTAGTTTAAAATTGTTGTAATATTTTTCTTATGTTTGTAAATATTTTTTTATTTTTTGTAACTTAGTTCTTTTTTATTTTTTGTACTTTAGCTAGTTATTTGTAGGAATTGTATTTAATTAATTTATTGATAGTGTAGTGTTAGGTTAATTGTAGGTAGTTTATTTAATTAATTTATTGATAGTGTAGTGTTAGGTTTAATTGTAACTTAGGTTAGGATTTCTTTTACAGGTAATTTTGTAATTATTTTAACTATTAAATAGTTCTTTTAAGTTAATTAATTTCGTTAGATGTAAATTATATTTAACTTAGGGGGGTGTTAGTGTTAGGGTTAGACTTAGCTTTAGGGGTTAATACATTTATTAGAATAGCGGTGAGCTCCAGTCGGCAGATTAGGGGTTAATAATTTAAGTTAGGTGTCGGCGATGTTAGGGAGGGCAGATTATTGGTTAATACTATTTATTATAGGGTTAGTGAGGCGGATTAGGGGTTAATAACTTTATTATAGTAGCGCTCAGGTCCGGTCGGCAGATTAGGGGTTAATAAGTGTAGGCAGGTGGAGGCGACGTTGTGGGGGGCAGATTAGGGGTTAATAAATATAATATAGGGGTCGGCGATGTTAGGGCAGCAGATTAGGGGTACATAGGGATAATGTAAGTAGCGGCGGTTTACGGAGCGGCAGATTAGGGGTTAATAATAATATGCAGGGGTCAGCGATAGCGGGGGCGGCAGATTAGGGGTTAATAAGTGTAAGGTTAGGGGTGTTTAGACTCGGGGTACATGTTAGGGTGTTAGGTGCAGACGTAGGAAGTGTTTCCCCATAGCAAACAATGGGGCTGCGTTAGGAGCTGAACGCTGCTTTTTTGCAGGTGTTAGGTTTTTTTTCAGCTCAAACAGCCCCATTGTTTCCTATGGGAGAATCGTGCACGAGCACGTTTTTGAGGCTGGCCGCTTGCGTAAGCAACTCTGGTATCGAGAGTTGAAGCTGCGTTAAAAATGCTCTACGCTCCTTTTTTGGAGCCTAACGCAGCCTTTATGTGGACTCTCAATACCAGAGTTATTTTTATGGTGCGGGCAGAAAAAGGCCGGCGTTAGTTTTTCGGGTCGTTACCGACAAAACTCCAAATCTAGCCGTAAGACTCCAAGGAGGAGAAATTGGCTTAAATGACAGACTTGACACGAACCAAAGCCTGAACAAAACTGAATGAATAACAGAAAGATTAGCAAATTTTTCTGTGAAAACAGCACAGAAAAAGCAGAGATTTGTCCTTGCAAGGAACTTGCAGACAAAAACCCTTATCTAAACCATTCTGAAGAAACTATAAAAACCTAGGAATTCTAAAAGAATGCCAAGAGAATTTATGAGAAGAGCATCAAGAGATGTAAATCTTTCAAACTCGATAATAAATCTTACTAGACACAGATTTACGAGCCTGCAACATAGTATTAATCACTGAGTCAGAGAAACTTCTATGACTAAGTACTAAGAATTAAATCTCCATACCATCAAATTAATAATTTGAGTTCCTGATGGAAAAAATTAATGTTAAGATATAAGGTCTGGCCTTAATGGAAGTGACCAAGATTGGCAACTGGACATCCGAAAAAGAACCATATACCAAAACCTGTGCGGCCATGCTGGAGCCACCAGCAACACAATAGATTGCTCCCTGATGATTTGGAAAATCACTCTAAAAAGCAGATTGATAACTCCAAGGAAGTGTCAATACATACACTGCTTCCACCAGAGGATCCCCGGACCTGAATAGGCCCCTGGGAAGTTCCTTGTTTAGATGAGATGCCATCAGATCTATTTCTGGAAGCCCATACATCTGAACAATTTGAAAAAACACATCTGGGTAAAGAGACCATTCTCCCGGATGAAAGCTTGATTGACAGAGATAATTCGCTTCCCAATTGTCTATACCTGGGAAATGGACTGCAGAAATTAGACAGGAGCTGGATTTAACCCAAGCAAGTATCCGAGATACTTCTTTCACAGCCTAAGGACTGAGAGTCCCACCCTGATGATTGACATACGCCACAGTTGTGACATTGTCTGTCTGAAAAACAATAAACGTCTCTTTCTTCAAAAAGAAGCCAAAACTGAAGAACTCTGAAAAATGCATGGAGTTCCAAAATATCGATTGGTAATCTCGCCTCCTGAGATTTCCAAACCCCTTGTGCTAACAAAGATCTCCAGACAGCCTCCCAACCTAAAACACTTGCATCTGTAGTGATCATGGTCCAGGTTGAATGAACCGAAGAGACCCGTAGAACTATATGATGGTGATCTAATCACCAAATCAAAGATAGTTGAACATTGGGATTCAAAGATATAAAAAGTGATATCCTAGAATCCCTGCACCATTAATTCAGTATAAAAAACTGGAAAGGTTTCTTATGAAAATGAGCAAAGGGAATCAAATCCAATGCTGCAGCCATAATACCTAAAACTTCCATGCATATAGCAACTGAAGGAAATAATAGAGACTGAAGGTTCCGACAAACGGAACCCAATAAAATTGTCACTTGTCTGCTAGAGACAAAGACATTGACACAATCTATCTGGAAACCTAAAAAAGGTGACCCTTGTCTTAGGAATCAAGGAGCTTTTGATAAAAAGATCCTCTAACCATGTCTTGAAGAAACAACAAAAGTTGAATCATATGAGATTCCGCAGAATGAAAAGACTGAGCCAGTACCACGAGAACATCCAAATAAGGAAACACTGAGAACCTTGAAAAGATTCTTGAGCTGTCGCTAGACCAGAAGGAAAAGCAACAAATTGGTAATGCTTGTCAAAAAAAGAGAATCTCAGAAAATGAAAATAATCTGAATGAAAGCAGAAAATGAAGATATGCATCTATTGTATCTATTGTAAACAAATAATGCCATCACTGACCAAAAAGGCAGAATAGACCATATAAACACCATTCTAAAAGATGGTATACTTGTATGACAATTCAAAAAGATTTTCTATCTTTGGGATAATGAATAGTTTTGAATAAAACCCCCAAACCCTGTTCCTAAAATGGAACTGGTATAAATACTGCAGAAAACTCCAGGTCTGAGCAGCGCCTTGAGCCCCAACAGGTGACCAGCCGCGCTTCACAAGTACCCAATACATACAGGTCTGAAACACACTTCAGGAAAGTGTGAGCCTTACTGGAAAAGCTGTAATATGTTAGAGAAAAAAAGACTTCTCACAGACGGTTTTACTCTGAATCCTATTCTGTACCCAAATCTAAGAAGTTTGGACCGAATTGAACCAAACAAATTTTAAAAAAAGTCTTAACCTGCCCCTTACCAGCTAAGCTGGAATAAGAACTGCACCTACATGCAAATTTGGGGAGCTGACTTTGATCTTTTAAATGGCTTAAATTGAATGAAGAAAACTTCCAATTATAAACATGTTACTTGGGGAAGAATTTAGATTTCCATTCCTTAGTAAGAACAAAAACTAATAAAAGCTTAAAATTTAGACTTAGAACTCAATCATGAAGCCCAGAGTAACAGTTGAAGAATTGAATCCAATTGTGAACCAAATAATTGATTACCTTGGAAAAAAAGAAATATGGAATTTAGAAATCAAATTAGCATTCCAAGATTGAAATCACAAAGTTCTTCTAGCTAAAATAGCTAAAGACATAGATTAAACCTCATTTGCGAAAATATCAAAAAAATGACGACAAAAATGAAATTATTAGCATGTTGATCAACTTAACAATGCTAAACAAATCATAATCCGATACTTGTTGCACTAAAGTATCCAACCAGAAAGTTGAAGCAGTTGCAACATTAGCCAAATAAATTACAGGTCTAAGAAAAGAACCTGAAAATAAATAATTTTCCTTAAATAAGATACAAGTCTCCAAAGGAAAAAAATAAATAGTATTTGCTATAGGAATAGTAGTATGTTTAGCAAGAGTAGAGATAGCCCCATTAACTTGGGGGATCTTCCTCAAAACTTAAAAATAACTGCCGGCAAAGGATACAATTTAAAAACCTTAAACAAGGAATAAAAGAAATTCCCGGCCTATTCCATTCCCTAGTATCAGGAACTGGAAAAAAACCTCTGAAGAAACCACAGAAGGTTAATAAGTAGAATTTAAATGTTAGCTAGTCTTAAAATCAAAAGAACTAGTTACTTCAATATCCAAAATAATCAACACCTTTTCAACAAAGAACGAATGTACTCTATTTAAAAATAAAAAAGTAGATTTGTTAGTGTCAATATCTGATGAAGAATATTCTGAATGAGAAAAAACACCATCAGAGAAGGATAATTCAGTATGTTGTTGGTCATTTGAAACTTCATCAACTAAATGAGAAGTTTAAAAAAGACCTAAACATTTTATTAGAAGGCGGGATGGTAGACAAAGCCTTTAGAATAGAATCAGAAAAATATTCTTATAAATTCCTAAGTATATCTTGTACATAAGATGTAAAAAGAATAGCAATAGATAATGCATAAATACTAATGGACTCTGCATGTAAAAGTTTATCATAAAAACTTATTACAAACCATAGCTAAAGATAAACATTCATAACATTAAAATAAATGAACTTAGCTTTGGTAGGACTGATATCAGTCATCAGGAATCCCTCAGTATTGTCTGATACAGGAACAGTTTTTGAAATATCGTGCAATATGTAATAGAAAAAAACAACATATAAAGCAAAATTATCAAATTCCTTAAATGACAGTTTCAGGAATGGGAAAAAAATGCAAACAGAACTCGCCTCTAGAAACCAGAAGCAACTAAAAAATGAGACTTAAATAATGTTAAAAATCTGGCGCCAAGAATGACGCCCACATATTTTTTGGCGTCAAAAACGTCTGCAACAAACACGAGAGCCAAAAATGACGCAACTATGTGAAAACCTCCGGCGTCAACTACGACGCCGGAAATGACGTCATTGATGCCAGACAAATGTCAATCTTGCGCCAAAAAAGTCTCGCGCCAAAAATGACGCAATGAATTCTAGCATTTCTTGCACCCGCAAGCCTAACAGCCCGCAATTTAAAGGAAAAAAGTAAATTTAAAATTTAGGTAAGAAAAATATTTAATTCATATGCATTTTCCCAAAAAAATGAAACTGACAGTCTGAATGAAGGAATACTGAATATCCTGAATCATGGCAAATATAAGTTTAAACACATATATTAGAACTTTACATATAAAGTGCCCACCATAGCTTTGAGTGTCATAAATAAAAATAAGACTTACTTACCCTAAGGCACTCATCTACATATAGTAGACAGCCAAACCAGTACTGAAACGAGAATCAGTAGAGGTAATGGTATATAAGAGTATATCATTGATCTGAAAAGGGAGGTAGGAGAAGAAATCTCTACGACCGATAACAGAGAACCTATGAAATAGATACCCTAGAGGAAGACCATTGTATTCAAATAGGCAATACTCTCTTCACATCCCTCTGACATTCACTGCACTCTGAGAGGAAAACCGGGCTTCAGCCTGCTGCGAAGCGCATATCAACGTAGAATCTAGCACAAACTTACTTCACCACCTCCATGGGAGGCAAAGTTTGTAAAACTGAATTGTGGGTGTGGTGAGGGGTGTATTTATAGGCATTTTAAGGTTTGGGAAACTTTGCCCCTCCTGGTAGGAATGTATATCCCATACGTCACTAGCTCATGGACTCTTGCTAATTACATGAAAGAAATTATAATTTTTGTTTTGTAGACAACCCAAAATATTGATCTGGGCCCATTTAGGTATATTTCATGCCACCATTTCACCGCCAAATGTGATCAAATAAAAACATCTTTTGTTACTTTTTCACAAACTTTAGGTTTCTTACCGACATTATTTACAAACAGCTTGTGCAATCATGGCACAAATAGTTGTAAATGCTTCTCTGGGATCCCCTTTGTTCAGAAATAGCAGACATATATGGCTTTGCCATTGCTTTTTGGTAATTAGAAGGCCGCTAATTGCAGCTGCACACTTTTATTATTCCCAGCAGTGAAGGGGTTAATCATGTAGCGTGTATGGTTAATTATAGCTTTAGTGTAGAGATTACCCTCCCACCTGACACTTCCTATCCCCTGATCCCTACCTCATCCCTTTCAAACAGCTCTCTTCCCTACCCCACCCACCAATGGTCACCCCCATCTTAAGTACTGGGAGACAGTCTGCCAGTATGCAGTTTTACATATTTTTTTTTAATATTTTTTTTATTATTGTCCTTATTGAAGGATTACCCCCTTACCTTCCCACTTCCCTGATCCCTCCCAAAAAGCTCTCTTACCCTGCCCCTTCTAACTAATTCCCTTATTAGTACCTATTATCTTAGGTACTGGGAGTTGTCTATTATTTTAAATGTATTTTAATTTAAAAAAAAAACAAAAAAAAACATTTTTTTTCTATAGTGTAGCTGCCCAACTCCCTCCCCCTCCTAATCCATGATCCTTCCCCTACCCTCTAAGTTTTCCCTCCACATAGGATCTCCCTCTACCTCCTCCCCCTCCCTCCTTTCTCCTCCATGCCACTCTCAGATAAAAAAAATTCTGTCGCATAGCAGTCCCGCCCGCTCCCGACCCCCTCCAACAATGGGCTGACCCCACGCCTCCCTCCTAACCCTCCCACGCCACCACCTAAACCATCTGCCGTAGCATAATAAAATGTTTTCTTATTATTTTTGCAAAAAGCTTCATTTCAATTACTATAATTAGTCACAAATGTGACTGTTTTTTGATCACAAGATGCCAATAAACTATGCCTTTCTAGATGATGAACCTCATTTGAGATGTTTAATAAAAAACATTTCTCCTAGGAATTACTATTCCCTACCACTAGGAGGAGGCAAAGATTCCCAAATCCCAAGAGCTCTCTAAAACCCCTCCCACCTTTCCTAGCCAAGCAAAGTGAGGTAAGTAAAGGAATACGAGCCATAAAAGGAGCAGGAAAAAATAGATGTGCTGAAGAAAAAAATAAACCCCTAAAAAACATAAGGTTAGGGCCTTGTGGACTCGCATCACCATGAAAGAAATTAATTTGTCAGGTAAGCATAAATTATGTGCGTGAGCACAATGTTATCTATATGGGATATGAGACAGCCTTCAAGCGCTTAGAAATTAACATATGGGCTTACCTAGGTTTAGCTTTCTACAAAGAATACCAAGACAACAAAGCAAATTTGATGATAAAACTGAATTCTAAAGTTGTTTTAAAATTGTATGCCCTATCTAAATCATGATAGTTTAATTTTGACTAGACTGCTCTTTGGCTCTAAAGTAATTCCCCACCTTGGTGCTAAGCTGGTTTTTAACTTTTTTTTTAAACTTTTTTTAAATATATTTATTTGTAACTTTTTTTTACAGATCCCCAAGACTTATACAGCTAGAAAGGTTAGGCGATTACTTTTCCAACGGTGGGTCTTGGGGGTCTGTAGCTGCTTAGATACCTGAGATACAGGCTTCTAAGCAGCATGCCCCATCTCCCTATACTTGTCATTGTAAACTTTAAATAAAGTTGTGCGGTGATGGTCATCACGTCATTACGTGTGATATCACCACACAAAATGTCAAGCTCTGTCAATGCCTGTCACTATACAGGCCAGATCGTTGGGGTGGGAGTAGGTGGGAGCCCCCAGATTGCCCTCAAGGTGGGTGAGTGCTAGCAATGGCTCTGAGCTATTGTCAGCACCAGAATGGGACAATTTGCGATGGCTCAGAGCCATCGTTTGCACTCAAGGAGTTAAATCCACAACCCCACAAAAACCCAGCAAGGGCAAATTAGGCATGAGAAGATCAAGCTGAGACAACTGCCTGAAGGACCTTCCTACCAAAGGCTGCCTCAGAAGAAGCAAAAACATAAAAATGGTATAATTTAGTAATAGTATGGAAAGAAGTAGCTACTTTGCAAATTTGCTTAACTGAAGCCTCATCTCATTCTTGAATGCTCAAGAAGTGGCAACTCACCAAGTAGAATTAGAAGTAATCCATTGCAGTTGAGGCTCACCTGCCTCCAAGTAAGCCTTGTGAATCAAGAGTTTCAACCAAGAGACCAAAGATACAGCATAAACTTTCTGTCCTTTCCTAGCACCAGAAAAATGTATGAACAAACTAGAAGTCTTTCTAAAGTCTTAAGTAGCATCAATATAATATTTAATGCTATAACAACATCCAAATTATGCAATGATCTTTCTGAAGCATTCTTAGTATCAGGACACAAAGAGGGGACAACAATTTATATTTTAATGTTGTCTGAAGAAACAATTTTAGGCAAAAAGTCAAAAGTAGTCTGTAAAACTGCCTTATCCTGATGAAAAACAGTACACAGTAGCTCTATATAAAAAAGTCTAGCATGTAAAGTGTAGCATCACATAGAAAACGTTTATTCAGACTAGCTGTTTCTCTTAAAAAGACATCCTTAGACGCATATTTTAAAACTCACATAAAAAAGTGCTTTACATTCATGGACAAATACACTCACAGCAATAAAAAATGGATTAAAAACCTTAAGAGTTGAAAAAGTGCTAAATGAAAGAATCAATACAGTTCCGTGGAAAAAATGCACTTTAGTATTGGTAAAAAAAAAAGATGACTGAAACAACAGGTTCTTTTACAAATGTCAATATTTCAAATATGGTGCCTGTGAGTACTTACACCATAAAATGTAGCTTCGTGATCTGGATAGGTCGCCCCTCCTGACATACAACAGGGACAATTCTTTATATTGTACAGGGCTGTTTTACGTTTGTCCTGGTGATAGCCTTAGGGACCAACAGACTCCTCCAGCATTTTTTCTTTGAACTCGGCCTGTTTGACGTTCCTGGGCTGTTCCTGTTACTTACTACAGGTGCTTCTTGGAGACCAAGTAATCGAGCAACGCGTTTCAGAGTACTTCTCAAGCTCAATTTTCCTTATTTCCGGTGCTTCTATATATACCCCAAGTTTGACATTTTAACATTGGCAGTATGTAAAAATTGTAAAAAATGTTCATTAAAATATTTAATTAATATCATAAAGATACTATAAAAATTATATTATAATCTAAAAATGATGTTATATATAAAGGCATTGATATATACATGAAAAAATATAAATACATATCACTCTCATTTTCTTATGTTTATAAGCCAATAAAACATGCTATATAGTTATAAATGTATTACATACATAAAAATCGAGTTGGGAGAAACAAATTCAGGTCCAACCTGTTACAATGTTATTTTAGTCATGTATTAATAGATTTATAATTATAATGTTCTAAATTGAATCTCATTCTTTTATTTAATAACTTGGTGAACAATAAAAAGACCCCAAATAGAAAATTACCATATAACAAATTCAATATCTATAAGCAATAACTATTTTTGTACTATGTGGACTTGGCTTTAAAGTTACATAAAATATGAATAAATCAAGTATATGCAAACTTATGTTTAAAGACACAGATAAAATGCAAAGTACGTAGGTATACAGAGTTGCCGGAATAATATCAGGAGTATGCAAACTTACACTTAAAGAGACAGTATTTATGACACATAGTTTTGCAGGATTAGCTTAAATGCACAGATGTCATATAGGCTATATAGGACAGAATTTAACTTAATAGCACAGATATACAGGAAACACAAATTAGGAAACTTAGTATATATCCCAAACTGACACCTAGATTACGAGTTTTGCGTTATGAGTCAAATAGCAGCGTTGTGGCCCATAACGAATCATTTTCCCTAACGTAGCCATTACAAGTCTTTTCAGTATAGGTGTACCGCAAGCCTTTTAGCCTGTAACACAACGTCAGTACCGCACTCCTAAAAATAACGTTTTTTAATGGGATTCCCATAGTGCCGGTATTACGAGTTCTGCGTTCTGACTAAAAAGCGAGCTTTACAGCCTAAAAGGACAAGATCTGTAACGCCATCTAAAGTCAGTAGTTATGAGTTTTACGCTACCAAGCTGTAACATAAAACTCATAACTAAAGTGTTAAAAAGTACACTAACACCCATAAATTACCTATTAACCCCTAAACCGAGGCCCTCCCGCATTGCAAATACTATAATAAATTTATTAAACCCTAATCTGCCGCTCCCGATATCGCCACCACTTTAAAAAAATATTAACCCCTATTCCGCCGCTCCCTGACATCCTCACCACTATAATAAACTTATTAACCCCTAAACCGCCGCCCTCCTGCATCGCAAACACTATTTAAATATTATTAATCCCTAATCTGACGTCCGCCCACATCATCCCCACTATACTAAAGTTATTAAGCCCTACACCGCCGCCACTATACTAAACCTATTAACCCCTAAACCGCAAATTTAAATCAGCCAATAGAATGAGAGCTGCTAAAATCCTATTGACTGTTCAAATCAGCCGGATGTCTTCAGGATGGACCCGCTCCGCGCCTCCGGGATCAAGATAGAAGATGCCACCGGGATGAAGATTGAAGAGGCCGCCTGGATTAAGACTTCTCGCCGCCTGGATCAGGACTTCAACTCCGGGATGAAGATCATTCTAACGGGACTTCAACAACTGTATCGTCAGGGGGTTATAGTGTTTTTTAAGGGTTTTTTGGGTGTTTTTTTTTTTAGTTTAGGGTTTGGACAGTAAAAGAGCTAAATGCCCTTTAAGGGCAATGCCCATTCAAATGCCCTTTTCAGGGCAATGGGTAGCTTAGGTTTTTTAGATAGTTTTTTTTATTTTGTGGGTTTGGGGGAGTGGGGGTTTGTAATGTTAGTGGGGCTTTGTAATTTTTTTTCACTAAAAGAGTTGATATCTTTAGGGCAATGCCCTACAAAAGGCCCTTTTAAGGGAAATTGGTAGTTTATTCTAGATAAGTTTTTTTATTTTTGGGTGTTGTTTTTTTTTTTAGCAAAAGAGCTGTTTAACTTAGGAAAATTCCCTACAAAAGGCCCTTTTAAGGGCCCCCCAAAAGGCCCTTTTAAGGTAGGGTGGGGGTTTGTATAGTGTTAGGGGGTGTTTGTATTTTTTTTGGAGCAAAAGAGCCGTTTATCTCAGGGCATTGCCCTACAAAAGGCCCTTTTAAGGGCCCTTGGTAGCTCGGGGGGTGGGGGTTTGTATAGTGTTAGGAGGTGTTTGTATTTTTTTTGGAACAAAAACAGAATTTATACTTACCTGATAAATTACTTTCTCTTGCGGTGTATCCAGTCCACGGATTTATCCTTACTTGTGGGATATTCTCCTTCCCTACAGGAAGTGGCAAAGAGAGCACACAGCAGAGCTGTCCATATATAGCTCCCCCCCTAGCTCCACCCCCCAGTCATTCGACCAAAGGTTAAGAAGCCAAAGGAGAAACCATAGGGTGCAGTAGTGACTGTAGGTTTAGGGGTTAATAACTATTTAGTTGCGGCGATGTTGGGGAGCGGCAAAATAGGGGTTAATAACTTTAAAATAGATGCAGCGATGTTGGGGTGCGGCGGAATAGAGGTTAATAACTTTAGTATAGAGGCGGTGATATTGGGAGTGGCAGATTAGGGGTTAATAATTTTATTTAGGTGGCGGTGATATCGGGAGCAGTATATTAGGGGTTAAATAACTGTAGGTAGGTGTCGGCGATGTCAGGGGCAGTCGATTAGGGGTGTTTTAGACGTGGGGTTTATGTTAGGTTTAAACTGTATTTTCTTTTTCCCCATAGACATCAATGGGGATGCGTTATGGAGCTTTTGTTTCCGCGATCGCAGGTGTTAGACTTTTTTTTTGCCGGCTCTCCCCATTGATGTCTATGAGGAAAGCGTGCACCAGCACGTCAAAACACTGCTTGTTTTTGGTGCGGTATTGAGCTCAAAATCTCCATATCGCCCGCGCAAGCTGGGTTTTTTTACACTTGTAATGGCAGTGCTATAGGGGGTTAAATAACGCAACTTTCTCCTGTTAAGTGTGGTCAGTCCACGGGTCATCATTACTTCTGGGATATTAACTCCTCCCCAACAGGAAGTGCAAGAGGATCACCCAGCAGAGCTGCTATATAGCTCCTCCCCTCTACGTCACACCCAGTCATTCTCTTGCACCCAACTAATAGATAGGATGTGTGAGAGGACTGTGGTGATTATACTTAGTTTTATACCTTCAATCAAAAGTTTGTTATTTTAAAACAGCACCGGAGTGTGTTGTTCCTTCTCAGGTAGAATTTGAAGAAGAATCTACCTGAGTTTTTGTATGATTTTAGCCGGCGTAGTTAAGATCATCTTGCTGTTCTCGGCCATCTGAGGAGTGAGGTAAACTTCAGATCAGGGGACAGCGGGCAGGTTAACCTGCAAAGAGGTATGTAGCAGCATATTATTTTCTGAGAATGGAATTGACTGAGAAAATACTGCCATACCGATATAATATAAGCTCAGCCTTAAATGCAGTAGTAGCAACTGGTATCAGGCTGTCATGTATGTATATTTACACTTCAGTATTCTGGGGAATGGCACTTCACTGGGATAATACTGTATGCATAAGACTTTAGCCTAACTTGCAGTGGGAACGACTAGCAACAGGCTTTCTAATGACATTTCATTTATTTGATGTTAAACGTTTTTGCTGACATGTTAAAATCGTTTAATTATCTGAGGTACTGGGTGAAAAATTGTTTTGGGCACTGTTTTTTTCCACTTGGCGGTCGTTTTATTTAATTTAAGACAGTTTACTGATCTCCCTCACTGTTGTGTGTGAGGGGGAGGGGCCTATTTTGGCGCTTTTGCTACGCATCAGAAAATTCAGTCACAAGTCTGTTTTCTTCCCTGCATGATCCGGTTCGTCTCTACAGAGCTCAGGGGTCTTCAAAAGTTAGTTTGAGGGAGGTAATCACTCACAGCAGACCTGTGAGATTGTGCTTTGACTGTGATAAAAAAACGTTTATATTCTGTACATTTTTTCTGCTATTCAGGGTTAGTTATCCATTGTTAATGGGGGCAATCCTTTGCTAAAATTGTGTTTTACCGGAAAGAATTTGATGTAATAGTTTCTCCGGTTTATTATTACTCAACTGTCATAACTTTTTTTCTGTGCTTCTTAAAGGCACAGTACGTTTTTCATATTATTTGTAAATTACTTTGAAAAGTATTTCCAAGTTGCTAGTTTAATTGCTAGTGTGTTAAACATGTCTGACTCAGAGGAATATCTCTGTGCTATATGTGCTAAAGCCAAAGTGGAGCCCAATAGAAATTTATGTACTAATTGCATTGATGCTACTTTAAATAAAAGTCAATCTGTACAAATTGAACATCTTTCACCAAACAACGAGGGGAGAGTTATGCCGACTAACTCGCCTCACGTGTCAGTACCTGCATCTCCCGCTCGGGAGGTGCGTGATATTGTAGCGCCGAGTACATCAGGGCGGCCATTACAAATCACATTACAGGATATGGCTAATATTATGACTGAAGTTTTGTCTAAATTACCAGAACTTAGAGGTAAGCGAGATCACTCTGGGGTGAGAACAGAGTGCGCTGATAATATTAGGGCCATGTCAGATACTGCGTCACAATTTGCAGAACATGAGGACGGAGAGCTTCATTCTGCGGGTGACGGATCTGATCCAAATAAACTGGATTCAGACATTTCAAATTTTAAGTTTAAGCTGGAAAACCTCCGTGTATTACTAGGGGAGGTGTTAGCGGCTCTGAATGATTGTAACACAGTTGCAATACCAGAGAAAATGTGTAGGTTGGATAAATATTTTGCGGTACCGTCGAGTACTGACGTTTTTCCAATACCTAAGAGACTTACTGAAATTGTTACTAAGGAGTGGGATAGACCCGGTGTGCCTTTCTCACCCCCTCCTATATTCAGAAAGATGTTTCCAATAGACGCCACCACACGGGACTTATGGCAAACGGTCCCTAAGGTGGAGGGAGCAGTTTCTACTTTAGCTAAGCGTACCACTATCCCGGTGGAGGATAGCTGCGCCTTTTCAGATCCAATGGATAAAAAGTTAGAGGGTTACCTTAAGAAAATGTTTGTTCAACAAGGTTTTATATTGCAACCCCTTGCATGCATTGCGCCTGTCACGGCTGCAGCAGCATTTTGGTTTGAGTCTCTGGAAGAGACCCTTGAATCAACTCCATTAGATGAGATTACACACAAGCTTAAAACCCTTAAGCTAGCTAATTCATTTATTTCTGATGCCGTAGTACATTTAACTAAGCTTACGGCTAAGAATTCCGGATTCGCCATTCAGGCGCGCAGAGCGCTGTGGCTAAAATCCTGGTCAGCTGATGTTACTTCTAAATCTAAATTACTTAACATACCTTTCAAAGGGCAGACCTTATTCGGGCCCGGTTTGAAAGAAATTATCGCTGACATTACAGGAGGTAAAGGCCATGCCCTGCCTCAAGACAGAGCCAAACCTAGGGCTAGACAGTCTAATTTTCGTGCCTTTCGTAACTTCAAGGCAGGAGCAGCATCAACTTCCTCTGCACCAAAACAGGAAGGAGCTGTTGCTCGCTACAGACAAGGCTGGAAACCTAACCAGTCCTGGAACAAGGGCAAGCAGGCCAGAAAACCTGCTGCTGCCCCTAAGACAGCATGAAGTGAGGGCCCCCGATCCGGGAACGGATCTAGTGGGGGGCAGACTTTCTCTCTTCGCCCAGGCTTGGGCAAGAGATGTCCAGGATCCCTGGGCGTTAGAGATCATATCTCAGGGATATCTTCTGGACTTCAAAGCCTCTCCCCCAAAAGGGAGATTTCATCTTTCAAGGTTGTCAACAAACCAGATAAAGAAAGAGGCGTTTCTACGCTGTGTACAAGATCTTTTACTAATGGGAGTGATCCATCCGGTTCCGCGGTCGGAACACGGACAAGGGTTTTACTCAAATCTGTTTGTGGTTCCCAAGAAAGAAGGAACCTTCAGACCAATCTTGGATTTAAAGATCCTAAACAAATTCCTAAGAGTTCCATCGTTCAAAATGGAAACTATTCGGACAATCTTACCCATGATCCAAAAGGGTCAGTACATGACCACAGTGGATTTAAAGGATGCCTACCTTCATATACCGATTCACAAAGATCATTACCGGTATCTAAGGTTTGCCTTCCTAGACAGGCATTACCAGTTTGTAGCTCTTCCATTCGGGTTGGCTACGGCTCCAAGAATCTTCACAAAGGTTCTGGGCTCTCTTCTGGCGGTACTAAGACCGCGAGGAATTTCGGTGGCTCCGTACCTAGACGACATTCTGATACAAGCGTCAAGCTTTCAAACTGCCAGGTCTCATACAGAGTTAGTACTGGCATTTCTAAGGTCGCATGGGTGGAAGGTGAACGAAGAGAAGAGTTCTCTCTTACCACTCACAAGGGTTCCCTTCTTGGGGACTCTTATAGATTCTGTAGAAATGAAGATCTACCTGACAGAAGACAGGTTAACAAAGCTTCAAAATGCTTGCCGTGTCCTTCATTCCATTCAACACCCGTCAGTGGCTCAATGCATGGAGGTAATCGGCTTAATGGTAGCGGCAATGGACATAGTACCCTTTGCACGCCTACATCTCAGACCGCTGCAATTGTGCATGCTAAGTCAGTGGAATGGGGATTACTCAGATTTGTCCCCTACTCTGAATCTGGATCAAGGGACCAGAAAATCTCTTCTATGGTGGCTTTCTCGGCCACATCTGTCCAGGGGGATGCCATTCAGCAGACCAGATTGGACAATTGTAACAACAGACGCCAGCCTACTAGGTTGGGGCGCTGTCTGGAATTCCCTGAAGGCTCAGGGTTCATGGACTCAGGAGGAGAGTCTCCTTCCAATAAACATTCTGGAATTGAGAGCAGTTCTCAATGCCCTTCTGGCTTGGCCTCAGTTAACAACTCGGGGGTTCATCAGGTTTCAGTCGGACAACATCACGACTGTAGCTTACATCAACCATCAAGGAGGGACAAGAAGCTCCCTAGCGATGATGGAAGTATCAAAGATAATTCGCTGGGCAGAGTCTCACTCTTGCCACCTGTCAGCGATCCACATTCCTGGAGTGGAGAACTGGGAGGCGGATTTCCTAAGTCGTCAGACTTTTCATCCGGGGGAGTGGGAACTTCATCCGGAGATCTTTGCCCAAATACTTCGACTTTGGGGCAAACCAGAGATAGATCTCATGGCGTCTCGCCAGAATGCCAAGCTTCCTTGTTACGGGTCCAGGTCCAGGGACCCGGGAGCAGTCCTGGTAGATGCTTTGACAGCACCTTGGACCTTCGGGATGGCCTATGTGTTTCCACCCTTCCCGATGCTTCCTCGATTGATTGCCAGGATCAAACAGGAGAGAGCATCGGTGATTCTGATAGCGCCTGCGTGGCCACGCAGGACCTGGTATGCAGATCTAGTGGACATGTCATCCTGTCCACCCTGGTCTCTGCCTCTGAGACAGGACCTTCTGATCCAGGGTCCCTTCAAACATCAAAATCTAATTTCTCTGAAGCTGACTGCTTGGAAATTGAACGCTTGATTTTATCAAAACGTGGTTTTTCTGAGTCAGTAATTGATACCTTAATACAGGCTAGGAAGCCTGTTACCAGAAAGATTTACCATAAAATATGGCGTAAATACTTATATTGGTGCGAGTCCAAAAGTTACTCATGGAGTAAGGTTAGGATTCCTAGGATATTGTCTTTTCTACAAGAAGGTTTAGAAAAGGGTTTATCCGCTAGTTCCTTAAAGGGACAGATTTCAGCTCTGTCCATTCTTTTACACAAACGTCTGTCAGAGGTTCCAGACGTTCAGGCTTTTTGTCAGGCTTTGGCCAGGATTAAGCCTCTGTTTAAAACTGTTGCTCCACCATGGAGTTTGAACTTAGTTCTTAATGTTTTACAGGGTGTTCCGTTTGAACCCCTTCATTCCATTGATATCAAATTGTTATCTTGGAAAGTTCTGTTTTTAATGGCTATTTCCTCGGCTCGAAGAGTCTCTGAGTTATCTGCCTTACATTGTGATTCTCCTTATCTGATTTTTCATTCAGACAAGGTAGTTCTGCGTACTAAACCTGGGTTCTTACCTAAGGTGGTCACTAACAGGAATATCAATCAAGAGATTGTTGTTCCATCTTTGTGTCCTAATCCTTCTTCGAAGAAGGAACGTCTTCTACACAATCTAGATGTAGTCCGTGCCCTGAAATTTTATCTACAGGCAACTAAGGATTTTCGAGAAACGTCTTCCCTGTTTGTCGTTTATTCTGGTCAGAGGAGAGGTCAAAAAGCTTCTGCTACCTCTCTCTCTTTTTGGCTTCGTAGCATAATATGTTTAGCTTATGAGACTGCTGGACAGCAGCCTCCTGAAAGAATTACAGCCCATTCTACTAGAGCTGTGGCTTCCACTTGGGCCTTTAAGAATGAGGCTTCTGTTGAACAGATTTGCAAGGCTGCAACTTGGTCTTCTCTTCATACTTTTTCCAAATTTTACAAATTTGACACTTTTGCTTCTTCGGAGGCTGTTTTCGGGAGAAAGGTTCTTCAGGCAGTGGTTCCTTCCGTATAAAGAGCCTGCCTGTCCCTCCCGTCATCCGTGTACTTTAGCTTTGGTATTGGTATCCCAGAAGTAATGATGACCCGTGGACTGACCACACTTAACAGGAGAAAACATAATTTATGCTTACCTGATAAATTCCTTTCTCCTGTAGTGTGGTCAGTCCACGGCCCGCCCTGTTTTTATGGCAGGTCTAAATTTTTAAATAATACTCCAGTCACCACTGCACCCTTTGGCTTCTCCTTTCTCGTTGGTTCTCGGTCGAATGACTGGGTGTGACGTAGAGGGGAGGAGCTATATAGCAGCTCTGCTGGGTGATCCTCTTGCACTTCCTGTTGGGGAGGAGTTAATATCCCAGAAGTAATGATGACCCGTGGACTGACCACACTACAGGAGAAAGGAATTTATCAGGTAAGCATAAATTATGTTTTTGTGGCGTTCTTTACTTTCCCTATAGCGCTCAAAACTCATAATCTAGGTGAGAATCAGGAAAATTAAGAGATTCATTATCTCTAGAAGCTGGAAAAATTGCTAAAAAGTGAGTACTGACACTGCAGAAGACAATAACAAGAACCCTAACTTTCTTAACATTGATAAAAAAGAAAACATCTCCCTAGAGGTTCAAATGAGAAAGCACTAAAACCATCTATCATGATCTGCATGACAAAAAAACAAAAAATATGCTAACCTAATTAATTTCTTTCATGATGATGAGAGTCACATAAGGGCCCTTGGTAGTTCGGGGGGTGGGGGTTTGTATAGTGTTAGGAGGTGTTTGTATTTTTTTTGGAGCAAAAACAGAATTTATACTTACCTGATAAATTACTTTCTCTTGCGGTGTATCCAGTCCACGGATTCATCCTTACTTGTGGGATATTCTCCTTCCCTACAGGAAGTGGCAAAGAGAGCACACAGCAGAGCTGTCCATATAGCTCCCCCCCTAGCTCCACCCCGCAGTCATTCGACCAAAGGTTAAGAAGCCAAAGGAGAAACCATAGGGTGCTGTGGTGACTGTAGTTTAAACACAATTTTTTTTTTTTACCTGACAATTGCCAGGGCGGGCCGTGGACTGGATACACCGCAAGAGAAAGTAATTTATCAGGTAAGTATAAATTCTGTTTTCTCTTGCAAGGTGTATCCAGTCCACGGATTCATCCTTACTTGTGGGATACCAATACCAAAGCTTTAGGACATGGATGAAGGGAGGGAAAAAAGACAGGTACCTTAAACGGTAGGCACCACTGCTTGCAAAACCTTTCTCCCAAAAATAGCCTCCGAAGAAGCAAAAGTATTGAATTTATAAAATTTGGCAAAAGTATGCAGTGAAGACCAAGTCGCTGCCTTACAAATCTGTTCCACAGAAGCCTCATTTTTGAAAACCCATGTGGAAGCCACTGCTCTGGTAGAATGAGCAGTAATTCTTTCAGGAAGCTGCTGGCCAGCAGTCTCATAGGCCAAACGGATTATGCTTTTCAGCCAAAAGGAAAGAGAGGTAGCAGTCGCTTTCTGACCTCTCCTCTTACCAGAATAGATAACAAACAAAGAAGATGTTTGTCTGAAATCCTTAGTTGCTTGTAAATAGAACTTTAAAGCACGAACTACATCAAGATTATGCAAAAGACAGTCCTTCTTCGAAGATGGGTTAGGACACAGAGAAGGAACAACTATTTCCTGGTTAATATTCTTGTTAGAAACAACTTTAGGAAGAAAACCAGGTTTGGTACGCAAAACTACCTTATCTACGTGGAACACCAGATAAGGTGAATCACACTGTAAGGCAGATAATTCTGAGACTCTTCGAGCAGAAGAGATAGCTACCAAAAACAAAACTTTCCAAGATAACAACTTAATATCTATGGAATGTAAAGGTTCAAACGGAACCCCTTGAAGAACTGAAAGAACTAGATTTAGACTCCATGGCGGAGCCACAGGTTTATAGACAGGCTTGATTCTGACTAAAGCCTGTGCAAACGCTTGAACGTCCGGTACCTCTGCCAGACGCTTGTGCAAAAGGATAGACAGAGCAGATATCTGTCCCTTTAAAGAACTAGCCGACAATCCTTTCTCCAAACCTAGTGCGTTAACGCGGCAAAGAGAATGACTGGGGGGTGGAGCTAGGGGGGGAGCTATATGGACAGCTCTGCTGTGTGCTCTCTTTGCCACTTCCTGTAGGGAAGGAGAATATCCCACAAGTAAGGATGAATCCGTGGACTGGATACACCTTGCAAGAGAAAGAGCTGTTTATCTCAGGGCAATGTCCTACAAAAGGCCATTTTAAGGGCCCTTTGTAGTTTATTCTAAATTAGGCTCTTTTATTTTCTGGTGTTTTTTTTTTTTAAAGGTTATTAGAATAGGAATAATCTTTTTATTTTTTTGGATAATTTCGTATTGTTTTTTTGGTAATGGTAGTTTTTTTATGTTTTGTGATTTTAGTGTTTTTTTGTTGTTGTAATGTTAGGTTTAAGTGTAAGGCAGGTTAGGTTTTATTTCACAGGTAAGTTTGTATTTATTATAGCTAGGTAGTTAGTAAATATTTAATACCTATTTACTAACTAGTCTACCTGGTTAAAATAAATACAAACTTACCTGTGAAATAAAAATAAAACATAAGCTAGCTACAATATAACTATTAGTTATATTGTAGCTAGCTTAGGTTTTATTTTACAGGTAAGTATTTAGTTTTAAATAGGTATTATTTAGTTAATAATTATAAATTTAATTTAGATCTATTTTAATTATGTTAAAGTTAGGGGTGTTAGGGTTTAATAGTTTAATTTAAATTGTTGCGATGTGGGGGGCTGGCGGTTTAAGGGCTAATAGGTATATTTAGTTAATTGTAAATTTAATTTAGCTATATTTTAATTATGTTAAAGTTAGGGGGTGTTAGGGTTACGTTAGGGTTAAGTTTAGGGGTTAATATAGTTTAATTTAGGTTGTTGCGATGTGGTGGGCTGGCGGTTTAGAGGTTAATAGGTTTATTTAGTGGTAGTGATGTAGGAGACCAGAGGTTTAGGGGTTAATAACTATTTAGTTGCGGCGATGTTGGGGAGCAGCAAAATAGGGGTTAATAACTTTAAAATTGATGTGGCGATGTTGGGGTGCGGCGGAATAGAGGTTAATAACTTTAGTATAGTGGCGGTGATATCGGGAGTGGCAGATTAGGGGTTAATAATTTTATTTAGGTGGCGGCGATATCGGGAGCAGTATATTAGGGGTTAAATAACTGTAGGTAGGTGTCGGCGATGTCAGGGGCAGCAGATTAGGGGTGTTTTAGACGTGGGGTTTATGTTAGGTTTAAACTGTATTTTCTTTTCCCCCATAGACATCAATGGGGATGCGTTATGGAGCTTTTGTTTCCGCGATCGCAGGTGTTAGACTTTTTTTTCCGGCTCTCCCCATTGATGTCTATGAGGAAAGCGTGCACGAGCACGTCAAAACACTGCTTGTTTTTGGTGCGGTATGGAGCTCAAAATCTCCATATTGCCCGCGCAAGTTGTTTTTTTTAAAACTTGTAATGGCAGTGCTATAGGGGGTTAAATAACGCAACTTTTGTGGCGTTCTTTACTTTCCCTATAGCACTCAAAACTCATAATCTAGGTGAGAATCAGGAAAATTAAGAGATTCATTATCTCTAGAAGCTGGAAAAATTGCTAAAAAGTGAGTACTGACACTGCAGAAGACAATAACAAGAACCCTAACTTTCTTAACATTGATAAAAAAGAAAACAGACTATCATCTCCCTAGAGGTTCAAATGAGAAAGCACTAAAACCATCTATCATGATCTGCATGAAAAAAAATAATATATATATATGCTAACCTAATTAATTTCTTTCATGATGATGAGAGTCTAAGAGTCATCACATGTGGAAATACCACTCCAGTCCTAACCACTAAAAGGGGGCAAAAACATACCCAAACACACCAGAGCTTTAAATCCCTCCCACTACCCATGAACCTCAGTCATACATACAGCCAAGTAGACAAAGAAAAAAAAATCAGGAAAGATAAAGTAGAGCAAAAGAAGTGTAAAACAAGTACTGCAGCCATCTAAAAAAAAAAAAAAAAAGGGCGTGTAATTAATTTATCAGGTAAGCATATGTTTTGTTTTCTTTCATCAGATGATGAGAGTTCATGAGTCATCACATACCCAAGCAGTCAATGCCACAAGATCACCATGATATGAAGGCAAGTGCGTTACTGATCAGGCAGTGGACATGCAGTCAGGGGAGGCAGGGGCTTATCTGTCATGAAAAGTAAAAAGAAAATAATGTTAAGGTAAAATAAAAATTAAAAAAAACTTTAAAAAATTCTGACCTTAGCTGCAAATACAAGCGATCAGCTCAGCCTCCCTCGATTGTGCAACAACTTAGAAGCTGCATATTTCATCATTAAGTCAATCAGGAAAAATCTCTGAGTGAGGCAGTTCTCATATCTGCCTCTTGGGGGGGGCATGACAGAGTTAAGTGTAAAAGAGGTACTGACAATCTGTGCAGTGGGCGGGAACTAATATAAGACTGAAATCTGGGTGGCAGAAATATAATTCTGCAACTGCCTTTCCACTTAAATTTGTGCACAGCAATTTTTGTTTTAAGCGCAATGTTTGCAGCATCAGCAGCAGGAGAGGTAATTATTTTAGGGTCTCTCTTCACTCTGAACTGTGTGACCTGTTTGGGCGGTGCTGGGTTCCACTTATACAGTTCCCCATGTAGAGGGCTGCTGGACCATGCAGGGTAGCATAGCATCAGTCTTTGCTCTATTTTGGCTGCTGGCTGTGCTTTTTTACAAACTTTTGCAAGAAGCAAACAGTAGCTGTGACTTTAAGAGGGCAGAGCTGTCAACCTTTCACTTCCTCTCTCCACTAGGCAGATCGGCAGTGTATTAATGGGATGTGCTGCTCTTAGCTCTCACTGCCGCTGTGATAGCACTCATGTGAAGGTGCTAAGGAGGGACAGTCTTGGTAAAGTATTTATTTTACAAGCATTTGACCCCTTATGCTCGGAGTGTATTTGTTGTTTATAACACTGTTTTCTGATACTGAACACAATATTTATTTATACTTTTGATTTCTGAGAGGCAGAAAATTGTGGTAGGGAGTGTACCGATAGCATTACAAAATGCCTGCATTATTTAAAAATGTTAATCTGTCATCTTTTTAAGCTCTCTCTCTACATCTTATCTTAAAAAACAGACATGTGCCTCTATTATATAACTGATAGTATTTTAACAATTACTTTAGGGTTATGATTTACTATTTATTTACTATTTTAACTGATTGTGTAAGAACAATACTTTTTTAACATCTTTATTTATCATTTGTAAAACAGAAAATGACATGTACTTGCATATTTTTGTTACTATAATAAACCATATGCCTTGCTAATGGGTTAACAGAGGAGGCATAGCTAAAGGCCTAGGTTTCTCTAATAGGGTGATAAACTAAAAAATGTTCTATTCCTTTTCACATTAAAAAATGTTAACATGTTTTAGCAAAACCATTTAAATTAGCATAGGGAATAAAAGGATTATAGTTCACTGTGGTTGATGAGGATGACTGCCACAGCTGTGATTGTGATCAGGGACATGACTCCACATACAGCATGAAAAACACAAAGTAGTATTACTCACGAAAGGAGCATCCAATTAATACAAATTAAAGGATTTTTGCCAAAGTAAGAAGGCTCCCAGTTCATTCTAATAAAGTGACTATTTTACTCACAAAGCGATTTCCACAATAAATACATTTGACTCTTTAAAAATCCTTGGTCTAACTGAAATCCAAATCACTAATTAAACATCACATTCCTTAGCCAGAATCAGACTTTCTATGAAGTTTAAAAATAAATAAAAAAATAACCAGAATTGTCTTCTCTCCAAAATCCCTAGACAGCTCGGTGTTGTGAAATAATGTCAAAATATTAAGCAGAAACAAGAATCTTGATGAATTCCTCTGTTATTGCCTTAGGCGTCACTGTTTGTAATCTCTCATTTGCCAAAAAACAAAGAATTCAGCAAGATCCTTATTTCTGCTTAATATTTTGATTAATAGCCGAACCTCACGCTATTTGCTATACCCTACAACTATCCAAGAGCATGGATATTAACATCAGTACCCCCTTAAGCTGCAGTCTATGAACTTTCACCACAACGAAAGAGAACCGGATCGAGTATAGAGGACAACATCTGAGATGGAGACAGGAGTCTGACCTGGACCAAACACTGGCAGTCGTCACTCACCTCACTCCCACTGTGGGAGAGCAGTGGAGGTATGTTAAGCACTGCCTGACTGAGAATAATAACTGGGCTATTGAACTAAGCTTACTTTTTGCAATAGTGCCAATTTGTTTATGATATATAAACTTTCACAATGGACCACTAATTCACTATGCTTGGAACATTTGTTGATTCATTCTTCTAAGAACTCAATACTTTTGGGTAACTTATTTGGCATTATAATACAATTAGTTTTACCTAATCACTTGGGACTTTAACAAATAATTGATCCTGACATTTTTTTCTTTGGTTGTGATTGTGTGTTGTGAGCCATAAGGTGCAGTGTGTTGCTTAAGGATGCTGACAAATATTGCTGTTTTAAAGAAGCTTAGGAACAGCAATATAAGCATGTGATAAAATATTCAAAATGGATCCAGTAATCCCAACAGACTATAAAAGCAATATAGATAAACTATAAAGCAGAGTACAGATGCATGATAGGCACTTCCTGGATTTGTATAAAAAAATTAATATTTTATTGATTTGTTTTGCTATAAATCCAATAAGTGCATATTTCTGTGTATCTACTGTATATATACAGTATAGCTACTTTTTCTGTATGTTTATTAGTCTGTTTTTCTCTGTGTCTGTGAGTCTTTCTATGTGAGTGTCTGTGAGTGTTTTGTGTCTTTGAATGTGTGTGTATCTCGGGAGTATTCCTGTGTGTCTGAATTTTGCTTTGAGTGTGTATTATTACATGTTTCTGTGTGTCTGTGAGTGCCTTTGAATGTTTGTTTGTGTGTGTCTATGAGTGTGTGTGTCTTTGAATGTTTTTGTTCATGTGTGCCTGAGTGTTTCTGCAGACTTTTAAGTATCCAACAATTGAACTTCTATCGTATTCATATGTATGTTTATCTGACCTTACGTCGCGCACAACAGCCCACAGAGCTTTTCTGTCTGATCATGCAAATCTGATCAATTGAAGCCCTATTATGACAAGGCACAAGAATAGGCAATCTCTCGTAGAATAGGCAATACTCTAGTAGAAGGCACAGTTAATGTGCTCAGTGTTTTTTTCTCTCCAAATATGTCTTATGAATTAAGGTTTTAAACTAGGCAGCTGAAGTAACTGCCATAGCTTTCTGACACGTGTGAAAGCTAGAAAAATGAACAAAAAGAGAAGTCTGAAATTATTTGTGGCTTCCATATAATATTTGAGAGCTCTTACAACATCGAGATTGTGAAGAAGATGATCCTTAGAGTTTTTCAATGGGCTGGAATAAAAGAAAGAACCACCTAACTCCTCATCAAGAAGGCAAAAGAAAATGACTGAGTTCTGGTGTGTTGGGGTATCTTTTGCCTCCTACTAGTAATTAGGAGTGGAATTCCCACATGTGATGACTCGTGGACTTTCACCATCTGATAAAAACAAAATCTGTAATCATATGCTTCTTCCTTTTCAAAAACAGAGAAAGAAAAACCTGTAAAAGAACAGTAATTCCTGGCAGAATCAAAGGAAATTGAGATAGCTGGTATCAAGATCTTCATGCTAGTGAAAATGAGAGTGAAGAGACAATCCCAGTACAACCTGCATAAATTCTTCACCCTAACAGGAAAAAACAATACCTTGCAAGGAAGTAAAACAGTGAACTGTATAGATGGGTTTCAATGATAAATCTAGCAAACAAACTCCTGGGAAACAGAAAATATCCACCCCGTTATCTCTAGGTTAGGGAAGTCTCAAAATTTAAAAAGCATAAAAAACGTAACATTTCTTCCTAAGCTCAATTAACAAATAAAAGCTGCGTAACCACTGTTTCCAGCAATTTGTGAGGAGAACAGCGCAAACATTTCCATAGTCAAATGATTTGCTAATGCTCTTATCTGCACAATAGGGATGGGAAAACACTGTTCATACAAGTAGATGAATCCAGAGCGGTCAGGGAGTACAGCAAATGTTTTTGACAGGTAAAACCTGAGTCATTTGAGCTTTTGCACTGTGTCATCACCTTTAAAATGGGCACAGTATTTAATAAAAACTTGGAGGTAAACCATGGATTAATAAATGCTTGTAGAGCAGTATAGTTGCAGAGTATGAACTGTCTCCATAAATAACTCTCAAATAAAAAGGAAAACAAATTTGAAAGCGTGAAAAGTATGTAAGCATAATAGGACTGGATCACTAACATACTGCTGGATACGGGATAGGCACCCAGTGAAGGTAAGAGGCTGCTGGAACACCCTACTACCTCTCTAGCTGCTGCAAAGAAACACTTTCTCTTAGGGGTCCTCACTAGGCACCTGCCTTAGGTCTCCACATTGAAAATAACAGCCTATGTACAATAAACAGAGGGACCTAACCAAGGGGATACACTTCTACAGTGACAGAGATTGCAGTCTTCTTTTTTCCTTTGTCCAACACAACAATTAGGCTAAAACAACACCCTATACTACCATTGTCCTAATAAGTTGAAAGAGAACAGAAGTCATCAAGTATAGGAAGGGATAATTGGGGAGTCACAAAGCTGTTGCTATCTACTGCATGTGGCTGGAGGTTTTATATGCACAAGAACGTGTGTGACATTTATATTAATATGATGAAAGACACCCGTTTATTAATTTCATCCTGATAAAATGATGCAAACTACTGTAGCTGAACTTAAAATATTAATGTCACTAATCAAAACAACAAGCTATATAATTGAAGTTTCCATATTTTATTGCATATTTGACAGGGTTATTCCACATCTCAAAAAAGACAAAATACTATACATATGAATTATTTCCTGAGCTGGTGCATTTTAAAGGGTAGTAAAAATACAGTACATATGTCTGTGTCATAACTATAGTTTTTGACAGATATAAATAAATTAGGACTAAGTACACAACAAACAACAATTATTCATATTAAACTATTGTAATTAGCATACTTTATAATTACTATAGTATGCTAAACAATAACATTGGAAATTATAAGTAAAAAAAAAGTAAAATATAACCAGGAAGCTCTACACCCTGAGTAATTAAAATATTGGAAAGATCATTGTGTAAGACACCCATGAATATGCACCATAGTAATAAACATCGCCATAAATGCACAGTATATATATCTATTACAGATTATTAGAAAGTAACGTGAAGAAAGGATAACTATTCTCTGAAGACAAATACTTCTTCTTTCGAAAAACCAAGATCCTGAAGTAGCCTGAAATAAAAAAAATTAAAAAAAGATGTGATAGTTAATGTAATTCAAAATGCAAATCTATAAAATATTTGAGATATCAGAATGTTACTAGGCATATTTCAAAGCGATAATATTAAGTGAAAGGAAGAGTGAAGAATATCAAAGAATCATAAATTGCACTAGAAAAAAAACCCAAGGTATCATATATGCCTTCAGGATTAGTTACACATGCAGCAACACAGGATGTCATAGCAACAGGACGTGTTCAGCTCAGTCCCTGTACACTATCCATCCTTAGTAATACTTATTAATAGATCACATGCATCTAAAAAAACCAAACTGTCAAATTACATAAATTAGTGTGGTTTTTTTTAATTAATAATAGTGCATTCCTAGTATGGGGGCTGGGGGCACATGTGGTTAAAAACCGTAGGAAATAAAAAAAATAGCTAAAAAGTTCTTGATTAAAGGGATATTAAAGTCAAAATGTAATTTTCCTATACATTTATTAAAATGAAAAGAACAAAAAAAAAAATATTGCAATATACATTTAAGGGATATTAAACTGCTGTACACAACAACAAAATAAAAGTAACTACTTGATATATTATTGCATTACATCCTGTTCCTGCAGCTTTTTTAAAATCAGTTTTCCTGTTTTAATAGCTTAAAGGTGCCAGATACTGAAGCTCCGCCTCTTCATACTGGGCGTCGCCATCTGGCAGCACAGGTATTCTCATTGTGATAGAAGCAGTGAGAACATACAGATTAATGAGGTTGTGAACTTTATGACAACTGTATAAAGTGTTTCAGGTTAGGGTGCAAAAAAACATAATTTATGTAAGAACTTACCTGATAAATTAATTTCTTTCATATTAGCAAGAGTCCATGAGCTAGTGACGTATGGGATATACATTCCTACCAGGAGGGGCAAAGTTTCCCAAACCTTAAAATGCCTATAAATACACCCCTCACCACACCCACAATTCAGTTTAACGAATAGCCAAGAAGTGGGGTGATAAGAAAAGAGCGAAAGCATCAAAAAAATAAGGAATTGGAATAATTGTGCTTTATATAAAAAAATCATAACCACCACAAAAAAAGGGTGGGCCTCATGGACTCTTGCTAATATGAAAGAAATGAATTTATCAGGTAAGTTCTTACATAAATTATGTTTTCTTTCATGTAATTAGCAAGAGTCCATGAGCTAGTGACGTATGGGATATAAATACCCAAGATGTGGAACTTCCACGCAAGAGTCACTAGAGAGGGAGGGATAAAATAAAGACAGCCAATTCCGCTGAAAAAATAATCCACTACCCAAATCAAAAGTTTCAATTTAATAATTATAAGCAGAAGAATCAAACTGAAACAGCTGCCTGAAGTACTATTCTACCAAAAAACTGCTTTTAAAGAAGAGAAAACATCAAAATGGTAGAATTTAGTAAAAGTATGCAAAGAAGACCAAGTCATTGCTTTGCAAATTTGATCAACAGAGGCTTCATTCTTAAAAAGCCCATGAAATAGAAACTGACCTAGTAGAATGAGCCGTAATCCTCTGAGACGGGGAATAATCCGACTCCAAATAAGCATAATGAATCAAAAGCTTAACCAAGATGCCAAAGAAATGGCAGAAGCCTTCTGACCTTCCTAAAACCAGAAAAGATAACAAATAGACTAGAAGTCTGTCTGAAATCTGAGTAGTTTCAACATAATATTTCAAAACTCCTACCACATCCTAAAGAATGTAAGAATCTTACCAAAGAATTCTTAGGATTAGGACACAAGGAAAAGACAATAATTCCTCCATTAATGTTGTTAGAATTCACAACTTAGGTGAAAATTGAAATGAGGACAGCAAAAAAACACCTTATCCTGATGAAAAATCAGATCAAGGAGATTCACAAGAAAGAACAGATAATTCAAAAACTGTTCTAACTGAAGAGATGTCCAAAAAGAACAATACTTTCCATGAAAGTAATGAATGTCCAGAGCAAGCATATGCTCAAAATAGAAGAGCCTGAAAAACCTTCAGAACCCAATTAAGACTCCAAGGAGGAGAAATTGGCTTAATGACAGGTTTGATGCCAATCAAAACCTGAAAAAAATGATGAATATCAGGAAGTAACACTGCCTTATCCTGATGAAAAATCAGAAAAGGATATTCACAAAAAAGAGCAGATAACTCAAAAACTCTTCTAGTAGAAGAAATAACCAAAAGGAACAATACTTTTCCAAGAAAGTAATTTAATGTTCAGAAAATGCATAGTTTCAAACGGATGAGCTTGTAAAGCCCTCAGCACCAAATTGAGACTCCAAAGAGGAGAGATTTAATTAATGACAGGCTTGATATGGACCAAAGCCTGTACAACACAATGAATATCAGGATGATTAGCAATCTTTCTGTGAAAAAAGAACAGAAACAGTAGAGATTTGTCCTAACAAAGAACTGAAGACAAAACCTTATCCAAACCAACCTGAAAAAATAATAAAATTCTATGAATTTTAAAAGAATGCCAAGAAAAGTAGGTCTTCCAGACTCAATATAAATCTTTCTAGAGACAGATTTATGAGCCAGAAACATAGTATTAATCAATGAGTCAGAAAAACCTCTATGACTAAAAACCAAGCGTTCAATCTCCATCCCTTCAAATTTAATGATTTGAGATCCTGATGGAAAAAATGGCCTAGAGAAAGAAAAGGTCTGGTTTAAACGGAGGTGTCCAACGTTGGCAACTGGCCATCCGAATGAGATTCGTATACCAAAACCTGAGAGGCCATGCTGGAGCTACCAGCATAACAAACAAATACTCCATAAGAATTTTGGAAGAAGAACTAGAGGCGGAAAGAAATAGGCAAAAAGATAATTCCAAAGAAATGTCAATGCATACACTACTTCCGCCTGAAGATTCCCGGAACTTAATAGGCCCCTGGGAAGTTCTCTATTCAGATGAGATGAAAAACATATCTGTGAAGAGAGACCATTTTCCCGGAAGAAAAGCTTGTTTAACAGAGATAATCCGCTTCCCAAATATCTATACCTGGGATAAAAACCACAGAATTTAGATAGGAGCTGGATTTAGCCCAAGCTAATATCCGAGACACTTCTGTCACAACCTAAGGACTGATAGTCCTACTCTGATGATTGACATACACCATAGTAGTGATATTGTTTAAAAAACATTAAATGTCTCTTCTTCAAAAAGAAACAAACTGAAAAAACTCTGAGAAAGCACGGAGTTCTAAAATATCAAATGGTAATCTCGCCTCCTGAGATTTCCAAACCCCTTGTGCTGACAGAGATCCTCAGACAGCCTCCCAACCAAAAAGACTCGCATCTGTAGAGATCATGGTCCAGGTTGAAAGAAACGAAGAGACCTATAGAACTAAATGATGGTGATCTTAACCACCAAATCAAGAGAGATAAATATTAGGATTCGAAGATTTAAAATCCCTGCACCATAATTCAGCATAAAAGACTGAAAAGGTTCTTTCTATTGAAAATGAGCAAAGGGAATTAAATCCAATGCTGTGGCCATAAGACCTAAAACTTCTATGCATATATAGCAACTGAAAGAAATAATAGAGACTAAAGGTACCGACAAACGGAACACAATAAAATTGTCCCTTGTCTGATAGAGACAAAGACAGAGACACAAATATCTGGAAACCTAAAAAAGGTGACCCTTGTGTGAGGAATCAAGAGCTTTTGAAAAAAAGATCCTCTATGTCCTGAAGAGCAAAAGTGAATCATATGAGATTCCGCATCCTCAGAAAATAATCTGAATGAAAACAGAAAAATGAAAATATGCATTTATTGTATCTAATGAAAACAAATAATGCTATCACTGACCAAAAGGCAGAATAGTTTGAATAAAACTCCAAAACCTAGTTCCCAAAAATGGAACTGGAAGAAATACCCCAGAAGATTCCAGGTCTGAGCAGCGCTTGAACCCCATGGGTGCCCAGCCATGCTTCAACAGTACCCAAAATATATAGGACCGAAACACACTTAAAGAAAGTGTTAGCCTTACTGGAATAAAATCAAAGAAATTTGGACCGAATAGAACCAAATAAATTTCAAAAAAGTCTTAACCTGCCCCTTACCAGCCAAGCTGGAATACGGCACGTGAATCGCAATATTAGGGAGCTGATTTCGAACTGAAAAATTTCCAATTATAAACATGTTACTTGGGAAAGAATTCAGGAATTCGTTCCTTAATAAGAACAACCAAACTAGTATAAGCTTAAAGTTTTAGTCTTAGAACTCAATCTTGAAGCCCAGAGTAACAGTTAAGAATTGAATCCAATTATAAAACAAATAATTGATTATCTTAGAACAAAAGAAATATGGATTTTATAAAAATCACAAAATTCTTCTAGCTAAAATAGCTAAAAACATAGATTAACCCTCATTTGCGAAAATATTCAATAAAATGAAGACACAAATGAAATTATTAGCATGATAGTTCAGTTTAAAGGAACAGTCAATACAGTGGACTTGCATAATCAAAAAATGCAAAATAACAAGACAAATGCAACAGCACCTAGTCTAGTAAATGTTGTCCGTTAACAATGCTAAAATAAATCATAATCTGATACTTGATCTTAAAGTAAACAGAACAAAAATGAAGCAATTGCAAAATCCAAATAAATCACAGGACCAAGAAAAGTACCTGAAACTAAATAATTTTCCATAAATAAGATACAACCATCTAAAGGAAAATAAATACTATTTTGCTATAGAAACAATAGCATAATTAGTAAAAGTAGAGATAGCCCCAAAAAATTGGAGAACCCTCCAAATTGAATTTAACTGCTGGCAAAGAATATAGTTTAAAACCTTTGAAGAAGGAATAAAAGAAAATTCTCAGCCTATTCCATTCCCTAGTATGGGGAATTGGAAAGAAAACCTCTGAAAACACAGAAGAATAAATAGGCAGAAATAGTGTCAGCTAGTCTTAAAGAACTAGTTACCTTAATATCCAAAATAATCAACACCTTTTCAACAAAGAACAAATGTACTTTAATAAAAAAATAATAAAAAAGTAGATTTGTTAGTGTCAATATCTGATGAAGAAAATTCTGAAAGAGAAAAAACATCATCAGAGAATGATAAATCAGTATGTTGTTGGTCATTTGAAACTTCAATAATTAAAAAAGAAGTGAAAAAGACCTAAAAATTTTTATTAGAAGGCACGAAGTCAGACAAAGCCTTTAAAATAGAATCAGAAAAATATTTCTAAATATTTCTTGTACATAAGATGTAAGAATGGCAATATATAAAGCATAAATACTAATGGATTCTGCATGTAAAATTATATCATAATAACTTCTTACAAACCATAGCTAAAGATAAACATTTATAACATTTAAATAATATAACATACATGAACTTAGCTTTGGTAGAACTGAAACTCAGTTAAGCGTTTTTCCAGAAGTGGCTTCTGATTCAGGGTCAATCTGAGACATCTTGCAATATGTAATAGAAAAAACAACATATAAAGCAAAATTGATCAAATTCCTTAAATGACAGTTTCAGGAATGGGAAAAAAATGCCAATGAACAAGCTTCTAGCAACCAGAAGCAATAAACCATGAGACTTAAATATTGTGGAGACAACAATGACGCTCAAATTTTTTAGCGCCAAAAAAAGCCGCCCACATTATTTGGCGCCTAAATGCTTTTGGCGCCAAAAATGACGCCACATCCGGTAACGCCGACATTTTTTGGCGCAAAAACGTAAAAAAAATTACGCAACTTCCGGCGACACGTATGATGCCGGAAATGACAAGAAAATTTTTGCGCCAAGAAAGTCCGCGCCAAGAATGACGCAATAAATTGAAGCATTTTCAGCCCCCGCGAGCCTAACAGCCCACAGGAAAAAAGTCAAATTTTAAGGTAAGAAAAAATTGAATTATTCATATGCATTATCCCAAATATGAAACTGACTGTCTGAAATAAGGAACGTTGAACATCCTGAATCAAGGCAAATAAATGTTTAAACACAAATATTTAGAACTTTATATAAAAGTGCCCAACCATAGCTTAGAGTGTCACAAAATAAGACTTACTTACCCCCGGACACTCCTCTACATGTAGTAGAAAGCCAAACCAGTACTGAAACGAGAATCAGTAGAGGAAATGGTATATATAAGAGTATATCGTCGATCTGAAAAGGGAGGTAAGAGATGAATCTCTACGACCGATAACAGAGAACCTATGAAATAGACCCCGTAGAAGGAGATCATTGAATTCAAATAGGCAATACTCTCTTCACATCCCTCTGACATTCACTGCACACTGAGAGGAAAACCGGGCTCCAGCCTGCTGCGAAGCGCATATCAACGTAGAATCTAGCACAAACTTACTTCACCACCTCAATGGGAGGCAAAGTTTGTAAAACTGAATTGTGGGTGTGATGAGGGGTGTATTTATAGGCATTTTAAGGTTTGGGAAACTTTGCCCCTCCTGGTAGGAATGTATATCCCATACGTCACTAGCTCATGGACTCTTGCTAATTACATGAAAGAAACTGGTCAATATCACAGAGTGTGCACTGCGTCTGTCAGAGGCTATGAGAATACTTTAGCTCCAAAATGTTGGCGCCCAGTATGAAGAGGATGAGCTTCAGTATCTGGCAACCGGGTTAAGACTCCATGTAGGACATACCGGCTGAACAAGAGGTCTAATTCTGATAAAAAAAGCCTGAATATCCAATTTGACTATCTTCACGTAAAAAGAGCAAACTAGGCAGAAATCTGAGCCTTTAAAGAATTGGTCAATAGTCACTTGACTGAGCCATTCCAAAGACACTCTAGTACCATTGGAATCCTAAAATACTTCCCTTGGTAACCTCTAGACAAACACCAAGGCAAGTAGATTGCAAATCTGACTAGTGAATAGCTTCCTAACCTTAATCAAGGTATAAATAATCTTGCCAGACAAACCTTAGTCTGCTAAAACATCAAGCACAAGACCATTTCAGCTTGGGCTTCAGCAGTATGGCTTTGCTGGTGCATTGAAAATCTTCAGTGCTTGTTACTGTCCAATACTGGCCATCAACTGAGGGAGTATCAGAAAGTGAGATGTATATAAGGCTGCTTGCCCATGGAACCACAAAGGCATCCACCAAGTCTGCCTGAGATTCCATGGACCGGGCATAACAATGGGGAAGATGTTGTTTAAGCAAGATACCATGAGATATATTGCTAGCTGAACCCATCACCAGACTATCTGGTTGAAAGCCTTGTTATGGAGAGACTACTCTCCTGGGTTGAGATGTTAATAACCGAGTATGCCACTTAACTGACTCCCCAGGACATGAATGGCTGATAAGACAGTCTAAGAATACTTTACTTATCTCAAGATACCTGACACCTTGCTCATTGTGGAGGAACTCCAAGTCCTTCCCAAATAATTGGCATATACAGCAGTGACAATTCTGATTGCAACCGGATATGAGATTTCTGAGAGAGACTGGACCAGCTTTGCAGAGCAAAATAAATATGTTTGGAGTTCCAAAACTCAAAGTTTGCTTCCTGAGTTGACCACTCTCTGAAGTTCCCAATCTGATCCACAGCCCAATAGACTGGCATCTGTGGAAATCAACATTTATACTGGTCTCTGAAAGGAGGCCCCATGCATAAAGAATGGGCACACTATCCACCATAACAGACAATCTATACTTTCTAGATCTACATTGATTCTTGTGATTACTGTTCTATCGTCAAAGAATGCACAACAGCAGATGTTATAAATAAAAATGGGCAAAGAAAACTGTTTCTGAGGCAGTCACCATTAAACCCATAATCTCCATGTACAGTGCAACCGAGAGGTGTGGAGTTTCCTGCAACTGCCTGATAATTTTCCCTGCTCTATATCATTAGAGACATAGGCACTGGGTCTATCAGAAAACCCAGCCATATACCTGATCACTGGGAACCAGTCTACTCTTTGGTATACATGTATGCACTATCCATGTTGCTTGCGCATTGACAACAATATATACATGTGACTGAGAGCCACCAGAAGCGACACCTCCTGAACTAAATTATCTTCCAGGTAAGGTGCAAAAGAAATACCTTGAGATCAAGGCTACAGCCACCAGAGCTCCCAGAACTTTGTAAAAACTGTGGATAGATTTGCCAGAACAAACAGAAGAGTGACATACTGAAACTGACCGAGAACGACAGAAATCTACTGTAAACATGAACTGACCCTCCAGCACTAAAAGATAACGCAAAGAGTGGAAGGATGGAATTTACAGGAATTTGTTCCAGAACTTCAAATCCAAAATGGGATAAAAGTTATCCTCTTTTTTTTTTTAATTTACAGACTGTAATAAAATCTCTGTTCATGTAGTGAAACTGGTGCAATAACTCCATTGTTTTCCAAATATTGCATAAAAAAGAGCAGAGTCCTAAGGTGCCAAGAAGCTTGAGATACCCGGTATTAGCCATGAGGTGTCTGGAACAAAAGTTGATTCTGTAGCCTTGAGGGGCTGTTGGCAAAACCCAGGGATCTGAAATGGAGTCTTCACAGACATCCCTAAAAAAAATCTCATTTGGCTCCCTACACGTAAAAAACCCTGCTTGGGGGCTATGCCTTCAGGCAGACTTGAAGGTAGGTGTTGACTTATTAGTCTGCGTGTACTTTTTGAGTGATTACCTCTATGTATGGTTATTGCAAAACAACCATTTTTAAATTTTATTTTACTTAGTTTAACCACCGCAGCCCTCTGTGTCATGGCGTATGGCAAACTTTGGTTCTACAGATGTTTACAGAAACCTCCATATCTCAGCTCAGGATGCTCCTTTTATCTTGGAAAAAATTATATCTATACCACATTACAAAGTACATGTGTATATATATATATATATATATATATATATATATATATATATATATATATATTTAAACATTTTGCACATTCTTGATCCTTAGACTTAATGTGCATGCAGAACATTTAAGGTTTCAAGCTTTTTTTTTTTTTTTTTTTTTTACATGGGTGTGAGAGTGCATTTTTTTTATATTTCCTCTCATTTGCAGGTTAATTATCTCTGGTAGAGGACCAGATATGAACCTGTATTTTTACAGATATAAGTCCTCTTTGGTAGCATGCTACTGTAAAAATGTTGAGTTTGAGATTCCATTGGTTAACGGCGCTAGGGCTAGTAGAAATCTGGAGAAAAGGCTACTTTATTCATGCGTTTTGACAAATGACAAGATGTAATATAAGCATAACAAATAATAAAAATGAACTGTATTTTACACTAATTATGTTTATGATTGACACATCACAATTCCAAGCTACATGTTTATGATTAATAGCTGTGAGATTTCCTTATTCAGTCTTTTAGAAATATTTTGAATGATGTTCTTTGTCCGGGTGTTACAAAAACATCACAGTTTTCCTCACTGATGTCCTCAATCAAACTTAACCACCACTGGTCATCATAAACACAATCTACAGAGTCATTATTTGGTAGGATCAGGAAGACAAATGTCATCACTGCAATAGAGATGTAATGAAGCATTGGTGAAATGTTCTTGTACCTGGAATTCTCTCACACTTATCAAACCTGTCCTTGAGTTTTAGTTCATGTAATTCAGTTACTTCCTTGCTTTTGACATAGATGTATGTAGCCCCCTTAATCTTCTTGTTGCAAAAGAGGAAAATATCTTCAGAGTTTTTGTTGTTTCCCACTTAGTTGTTTCTCCTAACTCGTCACATGCAATTTTTCCATGTGACATTATGAAGACATTCCACTTGGCTTTTATACTAAAGTCCTTCTCATGGTTAAACAGATTGATATTAGACTGAGAATTTTAGCTTTGTCTTCTTTATTCCCTACGGTATACTTTTATTTAATAGCCTTAGTTAATCTGTCATATTTTTCTGTTGACAGAGTTTTGTCACTGTTATACTCTGCTAGAATCGTCTCATCAAACGATTCTAACAGATTTCTTTTCAAAGTTTCATAAATCATTCTACTTCAGCTCTCAAAGCACTTTGTCTTTTATCTGCACTTATCTTCCTAATCTTGGATGCAGAGGATACTCCAACAGCACATCATTCTGAAGAGAATCTTTGGGTAATGCATAGTTCTCACACAGTAACTTACCAGAGACAAGTTTTAGAGGATACTTATTTTCCTTTGATATGTGCTCTCATTGTCCTTTTGTAATAGGTTTGCTGTGATACTCTAAGGGATTAAAACAACTGTTACCAAATAGATGATGATATTTCAATAGAAATTTGTGTTGATGGTATTTACTGATGTAACATCACATCCTACCCTTGAACACAGTAACTCATTTTCTTCTGAACTGTAGTCACTTACTGTTTTTATTATAGGAGAAACAACACCATAGCTTTGTTTATGACACTGTTCAATTGAACATTGTATTTCCATATTTGAATAAAATCTGTTACCACATTACTTAAAACTAACACTCTTAAGCTCATATCATCTAACTCACAAGAATGCAGCCAACACACTGACAAGCTGAGTCCATATACTTACAAGTTTGGGCATGCAGAGACAAGTCTTCATGGTCTAAAGTTATATTTGTATCTGTAACTTGATAGATCATGCTTCACTGTTACCAATAGCAAATGTGATAAAATGTTAGAGCTCATTGACAAGCATTAAGCTAAGAACACATATATGTCAGGTCACAGCAATCCCTATATTCTAGACTATATCTAAAAGAGGTGCCTACCAAAGTGTAAGGAAATATATCATAAAATATAAAAATATATCAAAAATAAAAAAATGAAAATAAAAGATAAAAAATAATAAATAAAAGTGGCAATGTAAAATACAATTATAAATGATACAATCAATGGCAAAAAAGAAGTCCAATCAGCATACAATGTGATGATATGCAAACAGAAACAATATGTGTGAGGATGCACACAAGCGTATATATGGACACAGTCCTTAGATAACACACCCATTCTGATGTCATAATCAATCATGAGGTGCGGGAATTGCACACTCATTCTGACGTCATAGGGGATAACTAACCAATAAGCTATATATTTAAGGGACGTGATTAGTATTTGCCTCAACAGAGTGCCATATTATAAACTAAATGGTAAACAGTATTACGAAATTAATCATGTAAACCGGGAGACATTAAATCTAACTGTAATGTAATGTTTAAAAGTACTGATGGTTCCAATCTCACCCGATATCGGGTCACAAAATGATTCCCAGATTAAAGGAATAGTATAAAAACACAGTTTTTAAGAGATAACCCATGCAAAGAATGCACATTGCAGTCTAGACATTCAGACCCGCCGTATTTAAAAACCGATGAAAGAGAGTAAGGATGATATATAGAAAAACAGTGATACTAGAGCTAGTATGTATATACATAAAGCAAGATCAAAAAGGGCAAGTAATAAGAAAGGCTCAAAAAAGATATAAGATAATATCAGAACATGGGCAGAAATAAAATCAAATATAATGTATGCAACTTACTAAAGATAAAAAAAGGATGTCTTAAGAATATCTTAAAAATATTAATAGATAGTGTCTGATATAAGGTTAATAAATAAGAATAAATAATTCATGAATGTGGATATGCATAACTATATATATATATATATATATATATATATATATATATATATATATATATACACACTTTTGGTCTGAAGACGGACTGCATCAAGTCCGAAAATGTTCACTGAATAAAGTGATTTGAAAAGTTTCCCGTGGAGTGCGCTTGTTCTCTCTGCATATATATATATATATATATATATATATATATATATATATATATATATATATATACATATATATATATATATACATAAAGAATAATTCATAATTTAAGTATGTAAATGAATAGCAAAAACATAATTTATGTAAGAACTTACCTGATAAATTCATTTCTTTCATATTAGCAAGAGTCCATGAGCTAGTGACGTATGGGATATACATTCCTACCAGGAGGGGCAAAGTTTCCCAAACCTCAAAATGCCTACAAATACACCCCTCACCACACCCACAATTCAGTTTTATGAATAGCCAAGAAGTGGGGTGATAAAAAAGTGCGAAAGCATATAAAATAAGGAATTGGAATAATTGTGCTTTATACAAAATCATAACCACCACAAAAAAAGGGTGGGCCTCATGGACTCTTGCTAATATGAAAGAAATGAATTTATCAGGTAAGTTCTTACATAAATTATGTTTTCTTTCATGTAATTAGCAAGAGTCCATGAGCTAGTGACGTATGGGATAATGATTACCCAAGATGTGGATCTTTCCACACAAGAGTCACTAGAGAGGGAGGGATAAAATAAAGACAGCCAATTCCTGCTGAAAATAATCCACACCCAAAATAAAGTTTAACGAAAAACATAAGCAGAAGATTCAAACTGAAACCGCTGCCTGAAGTACTTTTCTACCAAAAACTGCTTCAGAAGAAGAAAATACATCAAAATGGTAGAATTTAGTAAAAGTATGCAAAGAGGACCAAGTTGCTGCTTTGCAAATCTGATCAACCGAAGCTTCATTCCTAAACGCCCAGGAAGTAGAAACTGACCTAGTAGAATGAGCTGTAATTCTCTGAGGCGGAGTTTTACCCGACTCAACATAGGCAAGATGAATTAAAGATTTCAACCAAGATGCCAAAGAAATGGCAGAAGCTTTCTGGCCTTTTCTAGAACCGGAAAAGATAACAAATAGACTAGAAGTCTTTCTGAAAGATTTAGTAGCTTCAACATAATATTTCAAAGCTCTAACAACATCCAAAGAATGCAACGATTTCTCCTTAGAATTCTTAGGATTAGGACATAATGAAGGAACCACAATTTCTCTACTAATGTTGTTGGAATTCACAACTTTAGGTAAAAATTCAAAAGAAGTTCGCAACACCGCCTTATCCTGATGAAAAATCAGAAAAGGAGACTCACAAGAAAGAGCAGATAATTCAGAAACTCTTCTGGCAGAAGAGATGGCCAAAAGGAACAAAACTTTCCAAGAAAGTAATTTAATGTCCAATGAATGCATAGGTTCAAACGGAGGAGCTTGAAGAGCCCCCAGAACCAAATTCAAACTCCAAGGAGGAGAAATTGACTTAATGACAGGTTTTATACGAACCAAAGCTTGTACAAAACAATCAATATCAGGAAGAATAGCAATCTTTCTGTGAAAAAGAACAGAAAGAGCAGAGATTTGTCCTTTCAAGGAACTTGCGGACAAACCTTTATCTAAACCATCCTGAAGAAACTGTAAAATTCTCGGAATTCTGAAAGAATGCCAAGAAAAATGATGAGAAATACACCAAGAAATATAAGTCTTCCAGACTCTATAATATATCTCTCTAGATACAGATTTACGAGCCTGTAACATAGTATTAATCACAGCGTCAGAGAAACCTCTTTGACGAAGAATCAAGCGTTCAATCTCCATACCTTTAAATTTAAGGATTTCAGATCCTGATGGAAAAAAGGACCTTGTGACAGAAGGTCTGGTCTTAACGGAAGAGTACACGGTTGGCAAGAGGCCATCCGGACAAGATCCGCATACCAAAACCTGTGAGGCCATGCCGGAGCTACCAGCAGAACAAACGAGCATTCCTTCAGAATCTTGGAGATTACTCTTGGAAGAAGAACTAGAGGCGGAAAGATATAGGCAGGATGATACTTCCAAGGAAGTGATAATGCATCCACTGCCTCCGCCTGAGGATCCCGGGATCTGGACAGATACCTGGGAAGTTTCTTGTTTAGATGGGACGCCATCAAATCTATTTCTGGAAGTTCCCACATTTGAACGATCTGAAGAAATACCTCTGGGTGAAGAGACCATTCGCCCGGATGCAACGTTTGGCGACTGAGATAATCCGCTTCCCAATTGTCTACACCTGGGATATGAACCGCAGAGATTAGACAGGAGCTGGATTCCGCCCAAACCAAAATTCGAGATACTTCTTTCATAGCCAGAGGACTGTGAGTTCCTCCTTGATGATTGATGTATGCCACAGTTGTGACATTGTCTGTCTGAAAACAAATGAACGATTCTCTCTTCAGAAGAGGCCAAAACTGAAGAGCTCTGAAAATTGCACGGAGTTCCAAAATATTGATCGGTAATCTCACCTCCTGAGATTCCCAAACTCCTTGTGCCGTCAGAGATCCCCACACAGCTCCCCAACCTGTGAGACTTGCATCTGTTGAAATTACAGTCGAGGTCGGAAGCACAAAAGAAGCCCCCTGAATTAAACGATGGTGATCTGTCCACCACGTTAGAGAGTGTCGAACAATCGGTTTTAAAGATATTAATTGAGATATCTTTGTGTAATCCTTGCACCATTGATTCAGCATACAAAGCTGAAGAGGTCGCATGTGAAAACGAGCAAAGGGGATCTCGTCCGATGCAGCAGTCATAAGACCTAGAATTTCCATGCATAAGGCTACCGAAGGGAATGATTGTGACTGAAGGTTTCGACAAGCTGCCATCAGTTTTAGACGCCTCTTGTCTGTTAAAGACAGAGTCATGGACACTGAATCTATTTGGAAACCCAGAAAGGTTACCCTTGTCTGAGGAATCAATGAACTTTTTGGTAAATTGATCCTCCAACCATTATCTTGAAGAAACAACACAAGTCGATTCGTATGAAATTCTGCTAAATGTAAAGACTGAGCAAGTACCAAGATATCGTCCAAATAAGGAAATACCACAATACCCTGTTCTCTGATTACAGACAGAAGGGCACCGAGAACCTTTGTAAAAATTCTTGGAGCTGTAGCAAGGCCAAACGGCAGAGCCACAAACTGGTAATGCTTGTCCAGAAAAGAGAATCTCAGGAACCGATAATGATCCGGATGAATCGGAATATGCAGATATGCATCCTGTAAATCTATTGTGGACATATAATTCCCTTGCTGAACAAAAGGCAAAATAGTCCTTACAGTTACCATCTTGAACGTTGGTATCCTTACATAACGATTCAATATTTTTAGATCCAGAACTGGTCTGAAGGAATTCTCCTTCTTTGGTACAATGAAGAGATTTGAATAAAACCCCATCCCCTGTTCCTGAACTGGAACTGGCATAATTACTCCAGTCAACTCTAGATCTGAAACACAAATCAGAAATGCTTGAGCTTTTACTGGATTTACTGGGACACGGGAAAGAAAAAATCTCTTTGCAGGAGGTCTCATCTTGAAACCAATTCTGTACCATTCTGAAACAATGTTCTGAATCCAAAGATTGTGAACAGAATTGATCCAAATTTCTTTGAAAAAACGTAACCTGCCCCCTACCAGCTGAGCTGGAATGAGGGCCGCACCTTCATGTGGACTTAGAAGCAGGCTTTGCCTTTCTGGCTGGCTTGGATTTATTCCAGATTGGAGATGGTTTCCAAACTGAAACTGCTCCTGAGGATGAAGGATCAGGTTTTTGTTCTTTGTTGAAACGAAAGGAACGAAAACGATTATTAGCTCTGTTTTTACCCTTAGATTTTTTATCCTGTGGTAAAAAAGTTCCTTTCCCACCAGTAACAGTTGAAATAATAGAATCCAACTGAGAACCAAATAATTTGTTACCCTGGAAAGAAATGGAAAGTAGAGTTGATTTAGAAGCCATATCAGCATTCCAAGTCTTAAGCCATAAAGCTCTTCTAGCTAAAATAGCTAGAGACATAAACCTGACATCAACTCTGATAATATCAAAGATGGCATCACAGATAAAATTATTAGCATGCTGAAGAAGAATAATAATATCATGAGAATCATGATGTGTTACTTGTTGCGCTAAGGTTTCCAACCAAAAAGTTGAAGCTGCAGCAACATCAGCCAAAGATATAGCAGGTCTAAGAAGATTACCTGAACACAGATAAGCTTTTCTTAGAAAAGACTCAATTTTCCTATCTAAAGGATCCTTAAACGAAGTACCATCTGACGTAGGAATAGTAGTACGTTTAGCAAGGGTAGAAATAGCCCCATCAACTTTAGGGATTTTGTCCCAAAATTCTAATCTGTCAGACGGCACAGGATATAATTGCTTAAAACGTTTAGAGGGAGTAAATGAATTACCCAATTTATCCCATTCTTTGGAAATTACTGCAGAAATAGCATTAGGAACAGGAAAAACTTCTGGAATAACCACAGGAGATTTAAATACCTTATCCAAACGTTTAGAATTAGTATCAAGAGGACCAGAATCCTCTATTTCTAAAGCAATTAGAACTTCTTTAAGTAAAGAACGAATAAATTCCATTTTAAATAAATATGAAGATTTATCAGCATCAACCTCTGAGACAGAATCCTCTGAACCAGAAGAGTCATTAGAATCAGAATGATGATGTTCATTAAAAATTCATCTGTAGGGAGAGAAGTTTTAAAAGATTTTTTACGTTTACTAGAAGGAGAAATAACAGACATAGCCTTCTTTATGGATTCAGAAACAAAATCTCTTATGTTATCAGGAACATTTTGCACCTTAGATGTTGAAGGAACTGCAACAGGCAATGGTACTTTACTAAAGGAAATATTATCTGCTTTAACAAGTTTGTCATGACAATCAATACAAACAACAGCTGGAGGAATAGCTACCAAAAGTTTACAGCAGATACACTTAGCTTTGGTAGATCCAGCACTAGACAGCGATTTTCCTGTAGTATCTTCTCACTCAGATGCAACGTGAGACATCTTGCAATATGTAAGAGAAAAAACAACAACATATAAAGCAAAATTGATCAAATTCCTTAAATGACAGTTTCAGGAATGGGAAAAAATGCCAAAAAACAAGCTTCTAGCAACCAGAAGCAATGAAAAATGAGACTTAAATAATGTGGAGACAAAAGCGATGCCCATAATTTTTAGCGCCAATAAGACGCCCACATTATTTGGCGCCTAAATGCTTTTTGGCGCCAAAATGACGCCACATCCGGAACGCCGACATTTTTGGCGCAAAATAACGTCAAAAAAACGATGCAACTTCCGGCGACACGTATGACGCCGGAAACGGAAAAGAATTTTTGCGCCAAAAAAGTCCGCGCCAAGAATGATGCAATAAAGTGAAGCATTTTCAGCCCCCGCGAGCCTAACAGCCCACAGGGAAAAGTCAAATTTTTGAAGGTAAGAAAAAATGATTAAATCAAATGCATTATCCCAAATATAAAATTGACTGTCTGAAAATAAGGAAAGTTGAACATTCTGAGTCAAGGCAAATAAATGTTTGAATACATATATTTAGAAATTTATAAACAAAGTGCCCAACCATAGCTTAGAGTGTCACAGAAAATAAGATTTACTTACCCCAGGACACTCATCTACATGTTTGTAGAAAGCCAAACCAGTACTGAAACGAGAATCAGCAGAGGTAATGGTATATATAAGAGTATATCGTTGATCTGAAAAGGGAGGTAAGAGATGAATCTCTACGACCGAAAACAGAGAACCTATGAAATAGACCCCGTAGAAGGAGATCACTGCATTCAAATAGGCAATACTCTCCTCACATCCCTCTGACATTCACTGCACGCTGAGAGGAAAACCGGGCTCCAACTTGCTGCGGAGCGCATATCAACGTAGAATCTAGCACAAACTAACTTCACCACCTCCATCGGAGGCAAAGTTTGTAAAACTGAATTGTGGGTGTGGTGAGGGGTGTATTTGTAGGCATTTTGAGGTTTGGGAAACTTTGCCCCTCCTGGTAGGAATGTATATCCCATACGTCACTAGCTCATGGACTCTTGCTAATTACATGAAAGAAAGAACAATTAACACGTGCTTGTAATTGATTGTGTATAAATACATAACATTACAGTCTACAATCAACTCAGCTCAAGAGACAAAAAAGTGTAGTGAAAAGGAAAAGAGAGATATGTAATAATGACATAATATGTAAAGATCTAAAGGGGCATATTTATCAAAGTGCGAGCGGACATGATACAATGTAGCGAATCATGTCCGCTGCATACACTGTCGGAATTTATCATTGCACAAGTAGTTCACCAGAACTGCTTGTGCAATATGGCCCCCTGCAGATTTGCGGCCGCTAGCAGGGGGTGTCAATCAACCCGATCATATTAAATTGGGTTGATTTCTGTCCACCGCCTCAGAGCAGGGTGTATAAGTAGAGTGCATTAAGCAAAGAAAATGATCTACAAATAATCTGTGCTAAAATAAAGTTTATATAATTAAGTAAATATTCAGGTCAAGCTGAATTCGTCCTAATAGTTTAAATATAATAGAGCTAAAAGATGTGGCTAAAAAAATGGTATAGTATAATCTTATATCAAATATGTGATATAGAACCTGATTGGTTATGTCATCAGAATGGATGTGTTATCTGGCACACCACTTGATTGGTTATGTGTTCTTTTAAATTTAGCAGCTGATAGTTTGATTGTATAGCCTGAGGAAACGGTGCTGTGACACCGAGAAACGCGTTGGCTGTATGGTTTTAACTGTGTTTTAATAAAACCGTTTAACCCTATCTTGCTGCTACGTAATTCCTGTTTGGATATGGTACCGGAGAAATTCTCCTATGATCCATTGGTCCACTGATTGTCCTTGATATTGGCTTTCCTTAATTCCTTAATTAGATGAGGATTGCTCCTGCTGTGGGGCTGTTTGTGAGTCTGCAGGACGATTCAGAGGATCAGGCCTATCTGTTGAGCACGTAATAGTGTTTTTCCACATCTAAGTAGGTCTAATCTACCCCCTTACCCTCGCTTGTTTTTCTACTGATCTATACTATGAGGCGCATTCTACTTTTTGTATTTTACAAGCATAAGCTATTGCATGTCAATCAAACATAATTAATGTAAAATACTGTTCTCGTTTTTATTATTTGTTATGCTTATATTACATTGTCATTTTTCAAAAACACATGAATAAAGTAAACTTTTCCCCAGATTTCTACTAGCCCTAGCTCTGTAACTAGCAGTGGAATCTTAAAACAGAATAGTACCATGGAGAACAAATATCTGTAAAAAATAAAAAAAAATTAGAGAAGCCTCAAACCTGAAATGTTCTGCAAGCCCATTATTTTTACCCAGGTAATGCTAAAACCATTTATGGCTGAGACTCAAACCCTTCCCATTATAAATTGACCCTAAAAGTGGAACATTCAGAGATTTCATCATTACAATAGGACTTAAGTTTTTAGTCTAAGGATTATGAATATGCAAAATGTTTATATATGTACATGTACCTTGTAATGTGATCTAGAGATCAGTTTAACTTAGGCCTTTAAAATAGGAGTTACTCCAGAGAGCCACTCAAACTCCCAACCTAAGGAGGGACAGAGCCCAGAACCCTATGTGTCCCATGAAATGTATCCCACTGCCCTATTAATGAAGACAGATGCTCAGCACATCCAACACATAACTGGGATAGCATAGCTACTTACACAGCATGACAGAAAAAAATAAGTTAACTAGCAGGAAGAACTGGAAAACTGTATATCTAAATCTGAATGACCTTCTCCGTCACTTGGAGTCCTGAGTTTAATTAATAAGATGCTTCACAGATGAAGCTTAGAGTGTAAGAAAATAACTGAGAAATGGCAGACACAGCACAAAGCACAATACAGTTTAAAGAGGAAAAAAAAATGTATTGCCTGTAAAACCATGTAAAGATAGAAAGTGCTTACCAACCCCCTGGATAGCACACACAAAGGTAAATGATGGCTGCCGTAATACAGAGGGAAGTAGGTATTATGTACATTAGCTGCCCAAAGTAAAAGCTAAATAAGCTCCTATCAAAATATGCCACTGTGCAAGCTTAAATATTGCTAATGCTGTTCATGTTCATGCTGTTCCTTTGTTCATGTAACTACTGAATAGTAAGATTGGGCATTCCCCCTGGGCCACATGAAGATATATAAAGTGTACTAAACTGCAGAAACTATCCATTACTCAACACACCAAAATGTCAGACTTTATCGCAATAAGATAAGTGCAAGCAAATTCCAAGGGCTTGTAATACTGATTGTCTAGACCACAGGTTTTCAAACCAGTCCTCGGGCCTCCCAAACAGGCCAGATTGTCAGGATTGCCTTTGGTGAGAGCAGGCTAATAACAATGATTAAAGGGACAGTCAAGTAAATAGGGCATGTAATTTTCCAACTTTTCAATTTACTTTTATTACCAATTTTGCGTTGTTCTCTTGGTATTCTTAGTTGAAAGCTAAACCTAGAAGGTTCATATGCTAATTTCTTAAACCTTGAAGGCCGCCTCTAATCTGAAAGCATTTTGACAGTTTTTCACCACTAGAGGGCGTTAGTTCATGTGTTTCACATAGATAACATTGAGCTCAGGCACGTGAAGCTCCTAGGAGTCAGCAATGATTGGCTAAAAATGCAAGTCTGTCAAAAGAACTGAAATAAGGGGGCAATTTGCAGAGGCTTAGATACAAGGTAATCACAAAGGTAAAAAGTATATTATTATAACTGTGTTGGTTATGCAAAACTGCGGAATGGGAAATAACATAATTTATGTAAGAACTTACCTGATAAATTCATTTCTTTCATATTAGCAAGAGTCCATGAGCTAGTGACGTATGGGATATACATTCCTACCAGGAGGGGCAAAGTTTCCCAAACCTCAAAATGCCTATAAATACACCCCTCACCACACCCACAATTCAGTTTAACGAATAGCCAAGAAGTGGGGTGATAAGAAAGGCGCAAAAGCATAAAAAATAAGGAATTGGAATAATTGTGCTTTATACAAAAAAATCATAACCACCACAAAAAAGGGTGGGCCTCATGGACTCTTGCTAATATGAAAGAAATTAATTTATCAGGTAAGTTCTTACATAAATTATGTTTTCTTTCATGTAATTAGCAAGAGTCCATGAGCTAGTGACGTATGGGATAGCAGATACCCAAGATGTGGAACTTCCACGCAAGAGTCACTAGAGAGGGAGGGGTAAAATAAAGACAGCCAATTCCGCTGAAAAAATAATCCACAACCCAAATCAAAAAGTTTTAATCTCAAAATGAAAAAAACTGGGCAGAAGAATCAAACTGAAACAGGTGCCTGGAGTACTTTTCTACCAAAAACTGCTTCAGAAGAAGAGAAAACATCAAAATGGTAGAATTTAGTAAAAGTATGCAAAGAAGACCTAAGCATGATGAATCAAAGACTTTAACCAAGACGCCAAAGAAATGGCAGAAGCCTTCTGACCTTTCCTAGAACCAGAAAAGATAACAAATAGACTAGAAGTCTTTCTGAAATCTTTAGTAGCTTCAACATAATATTTCAAAGCTCTTACTACATCCAAAGAATGTAAAGATCTTTCCAGAGAATTCTTAGGATTAGGACACAATGAAGGGACAACAATTTCTCTACTAATGTTGTTAGAATTCACAACCTTAGGTAAAAAATTAAATGAAGTCCGCAACACCGCCTTATCCTGATGAAAAATCAGAAAAGGAGATTCACAAGAAAGAGCAGATAACTCAGAAACTCTTCTAGCAGAAGAGATGGCCAAAAGGAACAAAACTTTCCAAGAAAGTAATTTAATATCCAGAGAATACATAGGTTCAAACGGAGGAGCCTGTAAAGCCCTCAGAACCAAATTGAGACTCCAAGGAAGAGAGATTGACTTAATGACAGGCTTGATATGAACCAGAGCCTGTACAAAACAATGAATATCAGGATGATTAGCAATCTTTCTGTGAAAAAGAACCGAAAGAGCAGAGATTTGTCCTTTCAAGGAACTTGCAGACAAACCCTTGTCCAAACCATCTTGAAGAAATTGTAAAATTCTAGGAATTCTAAAAGAATGCCAAGAGAATTTATGTGAAGAACACCAAGAAATGTAAGTCTTCCAGACTTGGTAATAAATCTTTCTAGACACAGATTTACGAGCCTGTAACATAGTATTAATCACTGAGTCAGAGAAACCTCTATGACTAAAAACCAAGCGTTCAATCTCCATCCCTTCAAATTTAATGATTTGAGATCCCGATGGAAAAATGGACCTTGAGACAGAAGGTCTGGCCTTAAAGAAAGTGTCCAAGGTTGGCAACTTGCCATCCGAACGAGATCCGCATACCAAAACCTGTGTGGCCATGCTGGAGCCACCAGCAGCTCCATTAGGATTTTTGGAAATCAACTAGAGGAGGAAAGATATAAGCAGGTTCATAATTCCAAGGATCTGATATAGATATAAAGATATAAGCAGGATGAGGATCCCTGAATCTGGACAGATACCTGGGAAGTTTCTTGTTTAGATGAGAGGTCATCAGATCTATTTCTGGAAGTCCCCAGATTTGAACAATCTGAAGAAATACCTCTGGGTGAAGAGATCATTCGCCCGGATGTAATGTCTGGCGACTGAAATAATCCGCTTCCCAATTGTCTACACCTGGGATGTGAACTGCAGAAATTAGACAGGAGCTGGATTCCGCCCATACAAGTATCCGAGATACTTCTTTCATAGCTTGAGGACTGTGAGTCCCACCTTGATGATCGACATACGCCACGGTTGTGACATTGTCTGTCTGAAAACAAATAAACGATTCTCTCTTCAGAAGAGGCCAGAACTGAAGAGCTCTGAAAATCGCACGGAGTTCCAAAATGTTGATTGGTAATCTCGCCTCCTGAGATTCCCAAACCCCCTGCGCTGTCAGAGATCCCCATACAGATCCCCAACCTGAAAGACTCTCATCTGTTGAGATCACAGTCCAGGTTGGACGAACAAAAGAAGACCCTTGAATTAAACGATGGTGATTCAACCACCAAGTTAGAGAAGATCGAACATTGGGATTTAAGGATATTAATTGTGATATCTTTGTATAATCCCTGCACCACTGGTTCAGCATACAAAGCTGGAGAGGTCTCATGTGAAAACGAGCAAAAGGGATTGCGTCCGATGCAGAAGTCATGAGACCTAGAATTTCCATGCACAATGCTACCGAAGGGAACAATTGAGACTGAAGGTTTCGACAAGCTGAAACCAATTTCAGACGTCTCTTTTCTGTTAGAGACAAAGTCATGAACACTGAATCTATTTGGAAACCCAAAAAGGTTACCTTTGTCTGAGGAATCAAGGAACTCTTTGGTAAATTGATCCTCCAACCATGTCTTTGAAGAAACTACACAAGTTGATTCGTATGAGATTCTGCAGAATGTAAAGACTGAGCAAGTACCAAGATATCGTCCAAATAAGGAAATACCGCAATACCCTGTTCTCTGATTACAGAGAGAAGGGCACGAGAACCTTCGAAAAGATCCTTGGAGCTGTTGCTAGGCCAAACGGAAGAGCAACAAACTGGTAATGCTTGACTAGAAAAGAGAATCTCAGAAACTGATAATGATCTGGATGAATTGAAATATGAAGATAAGCATCCTGTAAGTCTATTGTAGACATATAATGCCCTTGCTGAACAAAAGGCAGAATAGTCCTTATAGTCACCATTTTGAATGTTGGTATCCTTGCATAACGATTCAATATTTTTAGATCCAGAACTGGTCTGAAGGAATTCTCCTTCTTTGGTACAATGAATAGATTTGAGTAAAACCCCAGACCCCGTTCCAGAACTGGAACTGGCATAATTACCCCAGCCGACTCTAGGTCTGAAACACATTTCAGAAACGCCTGAGCCTTCACTGGATTTACTGGAATGCGTGAGAAAAAAAAATCTTCTCACAGGCGGCCTTACCTTGAAACTTACCTTATCTTTGAAAAATCGTAACCTGCCCCCTACCAGCTGTGCTGGAATGAGGGCTGCACCTTCATGCGGATTTGGGAGCTGGTTTTGACTTTCTAAAAGGCTTGGATTTATTCCAGACTGGAGAAGGTTTCCAAACGGAGACCGTTCCTTTAGGGGAAGGGTCAGGCTTCTGCTCCTTATTCTGACGAAAGGAACGAAAACGATTAGCAGCCCTATATTTACCTTTAGATTTTTTGTCCTGAGGCAAAAAGGCTCCCTTCCCCCCAGTAACAGTTGAGATTATTGAATCCAACTGAGAACCAAATAATTTATTACCTTGGAAAGAGAGAGAAAGCAAAGTTGACTTAGAAGTCATATCTGCATTCCAAGATTTAAGCCATAAAGCTCTTCTAGCTAAAATAGCTAAAGACATATACCTGACATCAATTCTAATGATATCAAAAATGGCATCACAAACAAAGTTATTAGCATGTTGAAGAAGTTTAACAATGCTATAAGCATTATGGTCTGATACTTGTTGCGCTAAAGCCTCCAACCAAAAAGTGGAAGCTGCAGCAAAATCAGCCAAAGAAATAGCATGTCTAAGAAGATTACCTGAACATAAATAAGCTCCCCTTAGGAAGGATTCAAGCTTCCTATCTAAAGGATCTTTAAAGGAAGTACTATCTGCCGTAGGAATAGTAGTACGTTTAGCAAGAGTAGAGATAGCCCCATCAACTTTGGGGATTTTGCCCCAAAACTCTAATCTATTAGAAGGCACAGGGTACAATTTCTTAAACCTTGGAGCAGGAGTAAATGAAGTATCCAGACTATTCCATTCCCTAGAAATCACTTCTGAAATAGCATCAGGGACTGGAAAAACTTCTGGAATAACTACATGAGGTTTAAAAACTGAATTTAAACGCTTAGCAGATTTAGTATCAAGAGGATAGACTCCTCCATATCTAATGCAATCAACACTTCTTAAAGAAAAGAACGAATAAACTCCATCTTAAACAAATATGAAGATTTATCAGTATCAATATCTGAGGCAGAATTGTCTGAACCAGATAGATCCTCATCAGAAACAGATAAGTCAGAATGATGGCGGTCACTTAAAAATTCATCTGAAATATGAGAAGTTTTAAAAGACCTTTTACGTTTACTGGAAGGAGGAATAACAGACAGAGCCTTCCTAATGGAATTAGAAACAAATTCTTTTACATTAACAGGGACATCCTGAACATTAGATGTTGAAGGAACAACAACAGGTAAAGGATTATTACTAATGGAGACATTATCTGCATTGGAAAGTTTATCATGGCAACTAACACAAACTACAGCCGGAGGAACAGTTACCAAAAGTTTACAACAAATGCACTTAACTTTGGTAGAACCAGCATCAGGCAGCGTCTTTCCAGTAGTAGATTCTGATCCAGGGTCAGGTTGTGACATCTTGCAATATGTAATAGAAAAAACAACAAATAAAGCAAAATTATCAAATTCCTTAAATGACAGTTTCAGGAATGGGAAAAAATGCAAAATAAACAAGCCTCTAGCAACCAGAAGCAACAAAAAAGTGAGACCTAAATAATGTGAGAAAAAAAGTGGAACAAGTATGACGCCCACATTTTTGGCGCCAAGTATGACGCCCACATTATTGGCGCCAAGTACAACGCCCATATTTTTTGGCGCCAAGTATGACACCACATCCTCTGACGCCGAAGACGACGCCCACATTTTTTGCCGCAAAAAAACGTCTGAATACACATGCGTCAAAAAAAGGACGTAACTACAAACAAACTTCCGGCGTCAACTACGGCCCCCGGAAATGACAAAATTTTGCGCCAAAAATGTTCGCGCCAAGAATGACGCAATAAATTGAAGCATTTTCAGCCCACGCGAGCCTAACAGCCCGCAGGGAAAAAAGTCAATTGAAAAATTTCAAGGTAAGAAATAAATATTTATTCATATGCATTATCCCAAATAATGAAACAGACAGTCTGAAATGAAGGAATACTGATTATCCTGAATCATGGCAAATATAAGTTTAAACACATATATTTAGAACTTTACATATAAAGTGCCCAACCATAGCTTAGAGTGTCATAAAAAATAAGACTTACTTACCCCAAGACACTCATCTACATATAATAGATAGCCAAACCAGTACTGAAACGAGAATCAGTAGAGGTAATGGTATATAAGAGTATATCGTTGATCTGAAAAGGGAGGTAGGAGAAGAAATCTCTATGACCAATAACAGAGAACCTATGAAATAGATCCCCTAGAGGAAGACCATTGTATTCAAATAGGCAATACTCTCTTCACATCCCTCTGACATTCACTGCACTCTGAGAGGAAAACCGGGCTTCAGCGCATAGCAACGTAGAATCTAGCACAAACTTACTTCACCACCTCCATGGGAGGCAAAGTTTGTAAAACTGAATTGTGGGTGTGGTGAGGGGTGTATTTATAAGCATTTTGAGGTTTGGGAAACTTTGCCCCTCCTGGTAGGAATGTATATCCCATACGTCACTAGCTCATGGACTCTTGCTAATTACATGAAAGAAAGCAACGTTTCAGGCTATTCATCAATCATGATTAGCATGATTAAGGGTGAATAACCCAAAACATTGCGTTTGTTGTTGCTGTGTGCCTATATGCTTTCTGTAAGCTAACACATGACATAAAGACAAGAATATTCCTCTTTATGTGGTGCTGTGGATGTCTGCTGTTGTGAAATGTTAGTTGTCTGTAAACCACTGCTACCTAACCTCTCTGCCACCTCAAGGGAGGCGGAGGTAAAGCAATCATCCTTGTTAGATTCAACTGTAATAATTGACAAGCCCTGCTCTCACACAATATGATGTGTGAGAGCAGGTAGAGCACAGCAGTTGGACAAGCAAATGCTGCTTCCTCCTCTCTGTGATGCCGGGCAGACAATGACTGTCTGGGGTTTGATAAATTGAACCCATAATCTCTCTGTATCTTTTAAAAAAAAAAACACTACAGAGCAAAAGTCAATTTAATCATGCTTCAAAAAGGAAAAAGAAAAAAAAATCACTTTAAGATGAATAGAACATTAACAACATTATTACTGTAAATTTACCTTAGTCCTTGATCGACAAACCCATTTGGGCCACAAATGCAAATGAACACTTTGGATTCTTTTTTACTCCTTGTAAGTGACTCTGAAAGTAGATGATGTGAAATCTGACCCTGGCTTCCAGTCCAAGTTTCAGTTGGTTCGGAAAGGACAAATTGAGATTCAAATCTAAATAGAAAAGGAGACAAAAAAACAGATAATACATTTTACACAGTACCTTTTATCTACTACATATATATATATATATATATATATATATATATATTTTTTTTTTATATTTACAAATTGAGAGCGCCTTATAATAAATGCTAAAAAGTAAAATAGAAAATCAAAATGAACCCCTTTACAAAGGGAGTGACATATTTAGAAGCTGCTATCTTTTAATGGGGAATTGCTATTGGAATTTAATAGCAAAACATATAAATGTCACAATTTATTATAAAACAAAAAAAAGTCACCCACTGTGAACATACAACATACGATTACAATATAAAAGCAATATGTCAAAACATTCAGCTTAAATAAAACATATATCAATAACGATAAAGATAAAAAAAAGCCTGTAAGCGGAGAGACAAAACAAACTGCTTGCCTGGCTATGTCAGTAAATCACACAATGCATTTCAGGGTTCCTCCCCTCCTTCAGGAGTAATTGTATTTGTTTTGTCTCTCCGCTTACAGGCTTTTTTATCTTTATCGGTATTGATATATCTTTTATTTAATGGGCCATAATACCCAAATGTTTAAACACTTGAAAGTGATGCAGCATAGCTGTAAAAAGCTGATTAGAAAATATCACTTGAACATCTCTATGTAAAAAAGAAAGATATTTTACCTCAAAAGTTCCTCAGCAGCCACCTCCTATTGTAAAGGATTTCTAAGCAGCATTTTAGTGTGTTTGTCCTGGGACATCTGAAGGGACTAGCATCGTGCACTCTCATATTATTTCACCAATCAGGTAAAGGAAGCTTACTATGAAATCTCATGAGAGTTAAGTCAAATCTCATGAGATCACAGTAAGAGTTCATGACCTCAGCACTGCTGATGCTGATTGGCTGCTGTTCATTTCTTCATTTTTTTAAATTTGTTTACCTGCAGCTGGGAGCAGCTGAGTATAATTTTTTACACAGAACTTACTCTGCTGAGCTGAGGAAATTGTGATGTAAAATATCTTCCTTTTTTACATAGAGATGCTCAGGTGATATTTTCCTGTCAGCTTTTTACAGTTATACTGCATCAGTTTCAAGTGATTTAGCATATGAGTATTATGTCCCTTTAAGCTGAGTGTTTTGACATATTGCTTTTATATTGTACTCGATATGTATGTTCACAGTGGGTGCCATTTTTTTATTGTTTTATAATATATTGTGACATTTATATGTTTTGCAATGTCTATTTATATTCGATTATCTACTATATTTGCCAAAGCAAATTCCCAAAAACTCGCATTCAATACTTATGAGACAAAGTTTAAAGAGATAGTGAACACCAACATTTTTGTTGTTTAAAATAAATTTCCCCGGTTTTGCATAACCAACACTGTTATAGAAATATACTTTTTACCTCTGTATTTACCTTATATCTAAGCTTCTGCTGACTGCCTCCTTATCTCAGATTTTTTGACAGACTTGCATTTCAGGCAAATAGTGCTGGCTCTTAAATAACTTCACGTGCATGAGCACAATGTTATCTATATGAAACACATGACCTAATGCCCTCTAGCTGTAAAAAACTGTCAAATGAGTTCAAATAAGAGGCGTCCTTCAAGGGATTAGAAATTAGCATATGAGCCTACCTCTTATTAGCCTTTGACTAAAAATAGCAAGAGAACAAAGCAAATTTGATGATAAAAGTAAATTAGAAAGTTGTTTAAAATGGCTGTGAATTTGGGCCACCAAAGTATATGTGTTTTGTTAAAATGGAAAATTAGAAAACTTGCAACTGCATTGACATTTTATCTTAGATAGGAACACATAAAAAGGGAAGCCACACTGGAGGCTATAAATGGTTATGTTTAGGCAAATGCATTGGAGTGGACCCTGACAAAGGGAACCAAACTAACCAGAGAGTACACGTGATTGTATTACTAATGGCAAAGTAATGAAAAAAAACAGATAACTTCTAAACAATGATAGTGTACTGTATATAAAAAGAAAATAATTGAAGAGCATTTACCTATATTATTGTTTTCAGTTTTAGCGCTGATATTACGAGTCTGTCCTGGGAGGCCAAAAAGTGAGCGGTACACCCTACCTTGTCAAGAGTCCTAACGCATTTAAAAGTCAGTAGTTATGAGTTTTATAGTACAATGCCGTAACATAAAACTCATGCCTAAAGTGCTAAAAAATACACTAACACCCATAAATTTCCTATTAACCCCTAAACCGAGGCCCTCCTGCATCGCAAAGACTATAATAAAATTATTAACCCCTAATCTGCTGCTCCGGACACCGCCACCACCTACGTTATATTTATAAACCCCAAATCTGCTGATCCCAAAAGAGTGACACCTACATTATATTTATCAACCCCTAATCTGCCGCCCCCGACATGTCGCTCCTGACACCGCCACCATCTACATTATATGTATTAACCCCTAATCTGCTGCCCCCAACATCGCCGACACCTACATACTATTTATTAGCCACTAATCTGCCGCCCCCAACGTCGCCGCCACTATATTAAAGTTATTAACCCCTAAACCTAAGTCTAACCCTAACACCCCCTAACTTAAATATAATTACAATAAATCTAAATAAATATTACTATCATTAACTACATTATTCCTATTTAAAACTAAATACTTACCTGTAAAATAATCCCTAAGATAGCTACAATATAACTAATAGTTACATTGTAGCTATCTTAGGGTTTATTTTTATTTTACAGGCAAGTTTGTATTTATTTTAACTAGGTAGAATAGTTATTAAATAGTTATTAACTATTTAATAACTACCTAGCTAAAATAAATACAAAAGTACCTATAAAATAAAACCTAACCTAAGTTACACGAACACCTAACACTACACTATAATTAAATAAACTAAATTAAATACAATTACCTAAATTAAATTAAATTAGCTGAAGTACAAAAAAACAAACAAACACTAAATTATAGAAAATAATAAACAAATTACAGATATTTAAACTAATTACACCTAATCTAATAGCCCTATTAAAATAAAAAAAATCCCCCCCAAAATAAAAAACCCCCCTAGCCTAAACTAAAATACCAATAGCCCTTAAAAGGGCCTTTTGAGGGGCATTGCCTCAAAGTAATCAGCTCTTTTACCTGTAAAAGAAAATAGTTACAAACAACCCCCCCCCAACAGTAAAACCCACCACCCACACAACCAACCCCCCAAATAAAATATGGGCGAAGTGGTCCTCCAGACGGGCAGAAGTCTTAATCCAGACGGCATCTTCTATCTTCATCCATCCGGCGCGGAACGGGTACATCTTCAAGACATCCGACGCGGAGCATCCTCTTCATCCGACGACTAAAGCTGAATGAAGGTACCTTTAAGTGACGTCATCCAAGATGGCGTCCCTTAGATTCCAATTGGCTGATAGAATTCTATCAGCCAATAGGAATTACGGTAGAAAAAATCCTATTAGCTGATGCAATCAGCCAATAGAATTGAAGTTCAATCCTATTGGCTGATTCAATCAGCCAATAGGATTTTTTCTACCTTAATTCCGATTGGCTGATAGAATTCTATCAGCCAATCGGAATCTAAGGGACGCCATCTTGGATGACATCACTTAAAGGTACCTTCATTCAGCTTTAGTCGTCGGATGAAGAGGATGCTCCGTGTCGGATGACTTACAGATGAACCCGCTCCGCGCCGGATGGATGAAGATAGAATATGCCGTCTGGAGGACCACTTCGCCCAGCTTGGATGAAGACTTCTACCGGCTTCGTTGAGAACTTTGGCCCGGCTTGGATGAAGACTTCTCCCGGTAAGTCGATCTTCAGGGGGTTAGTGTTAGGTTTTTTTAACGGTGTATTGGGTGGGTTTTATTTTTAGGTTAGGGCTTTGGGTCGCAAAAGAGCTAACTGCCCTTTTAAGGGCAATGCCCATCCAAATGCCCTTTTCAGGGCAATGGGGAGCTTAGGTTTTTTTAGATAGTATTATATTTGGGGGGTTGGTTGTGTAGGTGGTAGGTTTTACTGTTTGTATTTTTTTTACAGGTAAAGGAGCTGATTACTTTTGGGCAATGCAGGAGCAGGAGCGAGCTGCATTAAGTGTAATGGCGCGGTCGGGCCGGGCTGTTACTAGACAGCTGGTCAGATGTGCTCTGAGGGAAAACCAGACCCGCTCAGTAGAGCACAGAGGGCGGACCTGGAAAACCCTGTTTTTTTTATAAAAGCTCACCGGATATATTAGGTTGTATAAAGCTAGCACTCATATAATGTTATTTAATTCTGCACTATGTGCAGAATTATATAACATTATTTTTTAGGTTTACTGGCACTTTAAATCGAGAAAGGGGTTAACCCTTAAAGGGGCAGACAAAGGTGGTGCCTTGGTGGTAATGGATGAGAAAGATTATGTGGCTGAAATTGAACATCAATTAAGAGATACAGAAGTATATTAAGCCATTACTTATGACCCTACACACAAAACACAGAAGGAGATATCATGTATTTTAGCCCCAAATCCACAAAAATTATTCAAAGCCACCGGGTAGACCTATAGTGCTGGTTCTGGGTCAATTTTTACCAATATTGCTGTCTTTCTTGACAAGATTTTGCAGCCTTATGTTATCAAATCTTCCTCATATATTAAAGATACCTATGATTTCTTACAGAAATTAGAAGATATAGATTTACAGAGTAAAAAAAATATTTTATTCACACTTGACGTGTAGCGTTTATACACGTCCATTAAGCACACTAGTGAGGTTATGTCAGTGGCTAAAATGTTGGCAAGTGACAAAAAAATATAAAGCTATTCAAATCCATTTTTTCTGAAATTATATCCAATGTCACACCTACCTATGCCAACATCTTCATGAACAACTTTGAAGAATTATTTGTTTATGAAAACATGTTGTTTAAAGAGTATGGTGCCACATGGTGGCGCTTCATCTATGATGTGTTTGGCACATGGTATGGCGACATTGGATCCCTAACTGACTTTGTTGCAATCTTAATAGATCTGTCAATGGTGTTAAATTAACCCTTACTTGGAATGAACATTCTCTCCAGTTCCTTGATACTTGCATTTATAAAGGGGAGGGTAGTTTAAAAACTGATACCTATTCAAAACCAATTGATAAAAACAACACATTGATTTTCAACAGCTTTCACCCACCGTCCATCTTTACAGTACAATTAGACCAACTCTGAAAATACCATATAACATAAAGAGGAATCTAATCTAATCCATCAATTGTGCATCTACAGGGAGTGCAGAATTATTAGGCAAGTTGTATTTTTGATGATTAATTTTATTATTGAACAACAACCATGTTCTCAATGAACCCAAAAAACTCATTAATATCAAATCTGAATAGTTTTGGAAGTAGTTTTTAATTATAGCTATTTTAGGGGGATATCTGTGTTTGCAGGTGACTATTACTGTGCATAATTATTAGGCAACTTAACAAAAAACAAATATATACCCATTTCAATTATTTATTTTTACCAGTGAAACCAATATAACATCTCAACATTCACAAATATACATTTCTGACATTCAAAAACAAAACAAAAACAAATCAGTGACCAATATAGCAACCTTTCTTTGCAAGGACACTCAAAAGCCTGCCATCCATGGATTCTGTCAGTGTTTTGATCTGTTCACCATCAACATTGCGTGCAGCAGCAACCACAGCCTCCCAGACACTGTTCAGAGAGGTGTACTGTTTTCCCTCCTTGTAAATCTCACATTTGATGATGGACCACAGGTTCTCAATGGGGTTCAGATCAGGTGAACAAGGAGGCCATGTCATTAGATTTTCTTCTTTTATACCCTTTCTTGCCAGCCACGCTGTGGAGTACTTGGACGCGTGTGATGGAGCATTGTCCTGCATGAAAATCATGTTTTTTCTTGAAGGATGCAGACTTCTTCCTGTACCACTGCTTGAAGAAGGTGTCTTCCAGAAACTGGCAGTAGGACTGGGAGTTGAGCTTGACTCCATCCTCAACCCGAAAAGGCCCCACAAGCTCATCTTTGATGATACCAGCCCAAACCAGTACTCCACCTCCACCTTGCTGGCGTCTGAGTCGGACTGGAGCTCTCTGCCCTTTACCAATCTAGCCACGGGCCCATCAAGACTCACTCTCATTTCATCAGTCCATAAAACCTTAGAAAAATCAGTCTTGAGATATTTCTTGGCCCAGTCTTGACGTTTCAGCTTGTGTGTCTTGTTCAGTGGTGGTCGTCTTTCAGCCTTTCTTACCTTGGCCATGTCTCTGAGTATTGCACACCTTGTGCTTTTTGGCACTCCAGTGATGTTGCAGCTCTGAAATATGGCCAAACTGGTGGCAAGTGGCATCTTGGCAGCTGCACGCTTGACTTTTCTCAGTTCATGGGCAGTTATTTTGCGCCTTGGTTTTTCCACACGCTTCTTGCGACCCTGTTGACTATTTTGAATGAAACGCTTGATTGTTCGATGATCACGCTTCAGAAGCTTTGCAATTTTAAGAGTACTGCATCCCTCTGCAAGATATCTCACTATTTTTGACTTTTCTGAGCCTGTCAAGTCCTTCTTTTGACCCATTTTGCCAAAGGAAAGGAAGTTGCCTAATAATTATGCACACCTGATATAGGGTGTTGATGTCATTAGACCACACCCCTTCTCATTACAGAGATGCACATCACCTAATATGCTTAATTGGTAGTAGGCTTTCGAGCCTATACAGCTTGGAGTAAGACAACATGCATAAAGAGGATGATGTGGTCAAAATACTCATTTGCCTAATAATTCTGCACTCCCTGTATATGTCTGCTTTTTCTGAACAAAGGGGTTCATAGAGAAGCATTTACAACCATTTGTGACATAATTGCACAAGCTGTTTGTAAATAATGTCAGTGTGAAACCTAAAGTTTGTGAAAAAGTTAACATTTTTTTTTATTTGATCGCATTTGGCGGTGAAACGGTGGCATGAAATATACCAAGATGGGCCTAGATCAATACTTTGGGTTGTCTACTACACTACAGCTAAAATTAACCCTACAAGCTCCCAAATTAACCCCTTCACTGCTGGGCATAATACACGTGTGGTGCGCAGCGGCATTTAGCGGCCTTCTAATTACCAAAAAGCAATGCCAAGGCCATATATGTTTGCTATTTCTGAACAAAGACAATCACAGAGAAGCATTTACAACCATTTGTGCCATAATTGCACAAGCTGTTTGTAAATAATTTTAGTGAGAAACCTAACGTTTGTGAAAACGTTTGTGAAAAAGTGAAAGATTTGTTTTATTTGATCGCATTTGGCGGTGAAATGGTGGCATGAAATATGCCAAAATGGGCCTAAATCAATACTTTGGGTTGTCTACTAAAAAATATATATATATATATATATATATATATATATATATATATATACATGTCAAGGGATATTCAGGGATTCCTGACAGATATTAGTGTTCCAATGTAACTATTGCTAATTTTGAGAAAAAAAAAAAAGTTTGGAAATAGCAAAGTGCTACTTGTACTTATTGCCCTATAACTTGCAAAAAAAGCAAAGAACGTTAACATTGGGTATTTCTAAACTCAGGATAAAATTTAGAAACTATTTAGCATGCATGTTTTTTGGTGGTTGTAGATGTATAACAGATTTTGGGGGCAAATGTAGAAAAACATAATTTATGCTTACCTGATAAATTTATTTCTCTTGTAGTGTATCCAGTCCACGGATCATGCATTACTTGTGGGATATTCTCCTTCCCAACAGGAAGTTGCAAGAGGATCACCCACAGCAGAGCTGCTATATAGCTCCTCCCCTAACTGCCATATCCAGTCATTCGACCGAAACAAGCCGAGAAAGGAGAAACCATAGGGTGCAGTGGTGACTGTAGTTTAATTAAAATTTAGACCTGCCTTAAAAGGACAGGGCGGGCCGTGGACTGGATACACTACAAGAGAAATAAATTTATCAGGTAAGCATAAATTATGTTTTCTCTTGTTAAGTGTATCCAGTCCACGGATCATCCATTACTTGTGGGATACCAATACCAAAGCTAAAGTACACGGATGATGGGAGGGACAAGGCAGGAACTTAAACGGAAGGAACCACTGCCTGTAGAACCTTTCTCCCAAAAACAGCCTCCGAAGAAGCAAAAGTATCAAATTTGTAAAATTTTGAAAAGGTGTGAAGCGAAGACCAAGTCGCAGCCTTGCAAATCTGTTCAACAGAGGCCTCATTTTTAAAGGCCCAGGTGGAAGCCACAGCTCTAGCAGAATGAGCTGTAATCCTTTCAGGGGGCTGCTGTCCAGCAGTCTCATAGGCTAAGCGTATTATGCTCCGAAGCCAAAAGGAGATAGAGGTTGCCGAAGCTTTTTGACCTCTCCTCTGTCAAGAGTAAACGACAAACAGGGCAGATGTTTGACGAAAATCTTTAGTAGCCTGTAAGTAAAACTTCAAGGCACGGACTACGTCCAGATTATGCAAAAGACGTTCCTTCTTTGAAGAAGGATTAGGACACAATGACGGAACAACAATCTCTTGATTGATATTCCTGTTAGAAACCACCTTAGGTAAAAACCCAGGTTTGGTACGCAGAACTACCTTGTCTGAATGAAAAATCAGATAATGAGAATCACATTGTAAGGCAGATAACTCAGAGACTCTTCGAGCCGAGAAAATAGCCATCAAAAACAGAACTTTCCAAGATAAAAGTTTAATATCAATGGAATGAAGGGGTTCAAACGGAACTCCTTGAAGAACCTTAAGAACCAAGTTTAAGCTCCATGGGGGAGCAACAGTTTTAAATACAGGCTTAATCCTAACCAAAGCCTGACAAAATGCCTGGACGTCTGGAACCTCTGCCAGACGCTTGTGCAAAAGAATAGACAGAGCAGAGATCTGTCCCTTTAAAGAACTAGCTGATAAGCCTTTGTCCAAACCCTCTTGGAGAAAGCACAATATCCTAGGAATCCTAACCTTACTCCATGAGTAACTTTTGGATTCACACCAATAAAGATATTTACGCCATATCTTATGGTAGATTTTCCTGGTGACAGGCTTTCGTGCCTTTATTAAGGTATCAATGACTGACTCGGAGAAGCCACGCCTTGATAGAATCAAGCGTTCAATCTCCATGCAGTCAGTTCTCAGAGAAATTAGATTTGGATGATTGAAAGGACCTTGTATTAGAAGGTCCTGTCTCAGAGGCAGAGTCCATGGTGGAAGAGATGACATATCCACTAGGTCTGCATACCAGGTCCTGCGTGGCCACGCAGGCGCTATCAGAATCACCGATGCTCTTTCCTGTTTGATTTTGGCAATCAGTCGAGGGAGCAGAGGAAACGGTGGAAACACATAAGCCAGGTTGAAGAACCAAGGAGCTGCTAGAGCATCTATCGGCGTCGCTTCCGGGTCCCTGGACCTGGATCCGTAACAAGGAAGCTTGGCGTTCTGGCGAGACGCCATGAGATCCAGTTCTGGTTTGCCCCAACGATGGACCAGTTGAGCAAACACCTCCGGATGGAGTTCCCACTCCCCCGGATGAAAAGTCTGACAACTTAGAAAATCCGCCTCCCAGTTCTCTACGCCTGGGATGTGGATCGCTGACAGGTGGCAAGAGTGAGACTCTGCCCAGCGAATTATCTTTGAGACTTCTAACATTGCTAGGGAACTCCTGGTTCCCCCTTGATGGTTGATGTAAGCCACAATCGTGATGTTGTCCGACTGAAATCTGATAAACCTCAGGGTTGCTAACTGAGGCCAAGCTAGAAGAGCATTGAATATTGCTCTTAACTCCAGAATATTTATTGGGAGGAGTTTCTCCTCCTGAGTCCACGATCCCTGAGCCTTCAGGGAGTTCCAGACTGCACCCCAACCTAGAAGGCTGGCATCTGTTGTTACAATCGTCCAATCTGGCCTGCAAAAGGACATACCCTTGGACAGATGGACCCGAGATAGCCACCAGAGAAGAGAATCTCTGGTTTCTTGATCCAGATTTAGTAGAGGGGACAAATCTGAGTAATCCCCATTCCACCGACTTAGCATGCATAATTGCAGCGGTCTGAGATGCAGGCGCGCAAATGGCACTATGTCCATTGCCGCTACCATTAAGCCGATTACTTCCATGCACTGAGCCACTGACGGGCGTGGAATGGAATGAAGGACACGGCAAGCATTTAGAAGTTTTGATAACCTGGACTCCGTCAGGTAAATTTTCATCTCTACAGAATCTATAAGAGTCCCTAGGAAGGAGACTCTTGTGAGTGGGGATAGAGAACTCTTTTCCACGTTCACTTTCCACCCATGCGACCTCAGAAATGCCAGAACTATCTCTGTATGAGACTTGGCAATTTGAAAGCTTGACGCCTGTATCAGGATGTCGTCTAGATAAGGAGCCACCGCTATGCCTCGCGGTCTTAGAACCGCCAGAAGTGAGCCCAGAACCTTTGTAAAAATTCTCGGGGCTGTGGCCAACCCGAAGGGAAGAGCTACAAATTGGTAATGCCTGTCTAGAAAGGCAAACCTTAGGAACCGATGATGATCTTTGTGAATCGGTATGTGAAGGTAGGCATCCTTTAAGTCCACTGTGGTCATGTACTGACCCTATTGGATCATGGGTAGGATGGTCCGAATAGTTTCCATTTTGAATGAAGGAACTCTGAGGAATTTGTTTAAGATCTTTAGATCCAAAATTGGTCTGAAGGTTCCCTCTTTCTTGGGAACCACAAACAGATTTGAATAAAACCCCTGTCCTTGTTCCGTCCGCGGAACTGGATGGATCACTCCCATTACTAGGAGGTCTTGCACACAGCTTAGGAATGCCTCTTTCTTTATCTGGTTTTCTGATAACCTTGAAAGATGAAATCTCCCTTGTGGAGGAGAAGCTTTGAAGTCCAGAAGATATCCCTGAGATATGATCTCCAACGCCCAGGGATCCTGAACATCTCTTGCCCACGCCTGGGCGAAGAGAGAAAGGCTGCCCCCCACTAGATCCGTTTCCGGATAGGGGGCCGTTCCTTCATGCTGTCTTGGGGGCAGCAGCAGGCTTTCTGGCCTGCTTGCCCTTGTTCCAGGACTGGTTAGGTTTCCAGGCCTGTCTGGAATGAGCAACAGTTCCCTCTTGTTTTGAAGCGGAGGAAGTTGATGCTGCTCCTGCCTTGAAATTTCGAAAGGCACGAAAATTAGACTGTTTGGCCTTTGATTTAGCCCTGTCCTGAGGAAGGGTATGACCCTTACCTCCAGTAATGTCAGCAATAATTTCCTTCAAGCCAGGCCCGAATAAGGTCTGCCCCTTGAAAGGAATGTTGAGTAACTTAGACTTTGAAGTCACGTCAGCTGACCAGGATTTAAGCCATAGCGCCCTACGCGCCTGGATGGCGAATCCGGAATTCTTAGCCGTTAGTTTAGTCAAATGAACAATGGCATCAGAAACAAATGAGTTAGCTAGCTTAAGCGTTCTAAGCTTGTCAATAATTTCAGTCAATAGAGCTGTATGGATGACCTCTTCCAGGGCCTCAAACCAGAATGCCGCCGCAGCAGTGACAGGCGCAATGCATGCAAGGGGCTGTAAAATAAAACCTTGTTGAATAAACATTTTCTTAAGGTAACCCTCCAATTTATTATCCATTGGATCTGAAAAAGCACAACTGTCGTCAACCGGGATAGTGGTACGCTTTGCTAAAGTAGAAACTGCTCCCTCCACCTTAGGGACCGTCTGGCATAAGTCCCGTGTAGTGGCGTCTATTGGAAACATTTTTCTAAATATAGGAAGTGGGGAAAAGGGCACACCCGGTCTATCCCACTCCTTGCTAATAATTTCTGTAAGCCTTTTAGGTATAGGAAAAACATCAGTACACACTGGCACCGCATAGTATTTATCCAGCCTACACAATTTCTCTGGTACTGCAACTGTGTTACAGTCATTCAGAGCAGCTAATACCTCCCCAAGCAATACACGGAGGTTCTCAAGCTTAAATTTAAAATTAGAAATCTCTGAATCAGGTTTCCCCGAGTCAGAGATGTCACCCACAGACTGAAGTTCTCCGTCCTCATGTTCTGCATATTGTGACGCAGTTTCAGACATGGCTCTTACAGCATTTGCGCGCTCTGTATCTCTTCTAACCCCAGAGCTATCGCGCTTGCCTCTTAATTCAGGTAATCTGGATAATACCTCTGACAGGGTATTATTCATGATTGCAGCCATGTCCTGCAAGGTAATCGCTATGGGCGTCCCTGATGTAATTGGCGCCATACTAGCGTGCGTCCCCTGAGCGGGAGGCGAAGGGTCTGACACGTGGGGAGAGTTAGTCGGCATAACTTCCCCCTCGATAGAACCCTCTGGTGATAATTCTTTTATAGATAAAGACTGATCTTTACTGTTTAAGGTAAAATCAATACATTTAGTACACATTCTCCTATGGGGCTCCACCATGGCTTTCAAACATAATGAACAAGTAGTTTCCTCTGTGTCAGACATGTTTAAACAGACTAGCAATGAGACTAGCAAGCTTGGAAAACACTTTAAAACAAGTTTACAAGCAATATAAAAACGTTACTGCGCCTTTAAAAAACACAAATTTTGTCAAAATTTGAAATAACAGTGAAAAAAGGCAGTGTATGTAATAAGTTAGCAGAGCATTGCACCCACTTGCAAATGGATGATTAACCCCTTAATACCAAAAACGGAATAATAAATGAACAAAAACGTTTTTCAAACAGTCACAACAACTGCCACAGCTCTACTGTGGCTTTTTACCTCCCTCAAATACGACTTTGAAGCCTTTTGAGCCCTTCAGAGATGTCCTGGATCATGCAGGAAGAAGCTGGATGTCTGTGTCTGTAATTTTTGCTGTGCAAAAAAGCGCTAAAATAGGCCCCTCCCACTCATATTACAACAGTGGAAAGCCTCAGGAAACTGTTTCTAGGCAAAATTCAAGCCAGCCATGTGGAAAAAACTAGGCCCCAATAAGTTTTATCACCAAACATATATAAAAAATGATTAAACATGCCAGCAAACGTTTTATATTACACTTTTATAAGAGTATGTATCTCTATTAATAAGCCTGATACCAGTCGCTATCACTGCATTTAAGGCTTTACTTACATTACTCCGGTATCAGCAGCATTTTCTAGCAAATTCCATCCCTAGAAATATGTAAAAACATATATAGAGTTGTGCACATGAATTTTGCTAACCACTAGAAGGGGCTAATATATTATTCTATGATGAAATGTATGAGATTTTTTCAGTACAATGTTAAGCATAATTATTCACTATTGTAACCACTAGATGGCGATGTATATGTGCCATTACAAATGTTTGGCGCCAAAATGGCTATTTAAACACCATTAAATTCACATTATGTTAAGCTTGAGAAAGGGCTAAGTGCTAGCCTGAAACATTGCTTTTTCTATGGACCCTGTATGATCAATAAAGGTCTTTTATATCACAGCTGGAGAATTTCCTTTAATTGTGGACACTCAGCGGGTGAGAGCCAACAAGTTCATCACTTGTAGGAATCTTTTAACAAGCAATAAGCTCTACAAGATCACCATGAAATAGGTGGGACTGACAGTGAAGGCAGTTACGTTACTGATCAGGCACTACAGCCCACAGAAGTTTCCTGCCAAAAGCGGCCGCAGAAGAGGCATGCACATACTTAGTGATAAATCTTCAAAAAAGAATGCAATGAAGACCAAGTAGCTGCCTTGCAAATATGATCAATAAAAACATCATTATGAAAAGCCCAATAAGTGCCAACTGCTCTAGCAGAATGAGCAGAAATGCCTTACGAATAAAGGCTTTACTAAAAGTCTAAAAGATGTGGCAACAATAAGTGAATTCAAATGGTATTTATTTGAGCACAACAAACAAAGCAGCAACGTTTCGGGAGCAACCTCATTTTGTCAAGCATGACCATTTGAATTCACTTATTGCTGCCACATCTTTTGGACTTTTACTGATATATTTGGTAGGGTCTGGTGGTACCCCTACGTGGCGTGCAAGTGATCCAGGTGCCGATTGATACTATTGGAGTTTTATTGAATAAAGGCTTTAAGCCAGGCAGCTAAAGTAACAGTCATGGCTAACTGACCCTTGTAAGGCCCAGAAAAAAACACAAAAAGAAGAAGTCTAAAATCTTTTGTGGCTTCCACACAATTTTTGAGAGCTCTCACAACATCATGACGAAGCAAAGAAGATGCTTCATAGAGTTCTTAGGAGATAGACAAAAAGAAGAAACCACAATTTCCTGGTTAAAAGTATCTGAACATACTACCTTAGGGAGAACATAATAGCTAGTTTGAAGAACTGTCTTACCCTAATGAAAAAGTAAGGAGGTTTGTATGACAAAGCTGAGAGCTCAGAAACCTTTCTAAAAATATCTTGAAAAAACCTTTCAGGATAACAGCTGAAGGTCTAAACCATGCATAGGTTCAATAGCAGGAGATTTAATAAACCTCAAAACCAGATTAAGATACCAAGGATATCACAATGGATATCAACAAAAATGGAGGAAATATGTAAATCAGGTTGAACAACCAGGGAACCACTAGAGCATCTATCATGCTCACCCAAGGGTCCTAAGACTTGGCACAATACTGGGGCATTTTGTGATTCAAGCGACAGGCCATAGGACATATCTTTGGCAGACCCCAACGTCTCACAATCTGGTCAAAAACTTCCGGATTCAGAGACCATTCTCCTGGGTGAAGAGACTGGCGACTGAGAAAGTCTGCCTCCCAATTGTTCACACCCAGAATGTGGACAGCAGAAATCATGCAATGATGTTGTTCTGCCTAGCTGATGATAAGGAACACTTCCCTCATATCTAAGTAACTGCAAGTTCCTCCCTGATGATTGACAAAGGCCACTGCTGTAACATTGTCTGACTGGAATTGCAGAAAAGAAGGTTCCTGTCTGTGGTAGGGACAACTCTATAGAGAGCTCTGCAGTTCCAGTATATATATATATATATATATATATATATATATATATATATATATATATATATATATATATATATATATATAATATTATATATCAGAACCGGTATATTTCCCTCATCTCTAAAACATGCACTGGTCACAGCTATCATCAAAAAAATCTCCTCTTGATCCAACCTCCCCATCCAACTACCGCCCTATTTTTCTACTCCTCTAGCCATGAAGCTTCTTGAAAGGCTAGTATATCCAAGTCTTTCCCATTTCCTTACATTAAACTCCCTCCTTGACCCACTGCAATCTGGATTTCACCCCATCACTCCACAGAGACAGAAATTGTTAAAGTTACCAACGACTTAGTTACAGCAAAATCCAAACTTCTCTCTGCTTATCCTCCTTGATCTGTCTGCAGCCTTTGATTCTGTCAACCACCCTCTTTTGCTCCAAACTCTCCAATCCTTCTGCATTTGCAAGACAGCTCTCTCGTGGTTCTCTTCCTATCTGTTTAACCGTACCTTTAGTGTAGCCTTTTCTGGGGCATCCTCTACCACATTACCACTTTCTATTGGGGTACCAAAAGACTCTGTCCTCGGTCCCCTTCTCTTCTTAATCTAAACATCACCATTAGGTTCCTTAATAACGTCCCATGGGTTTCAATATAATTTGTATGCTGATGACACCATCTACCTCTCTGCACCTGACCTTTCTCCTTCCTTGCTAACCCATGTCACTAGCTGTCTTTTTTATATCTCATCTTGGATGTCCTCTCACTACCTTAAGATAAATCTCTCCAAAACTGAGCTCCTTATCCCCCTCCTTCTTCCAAAATCCCCCCACCCCGTTTTTCTATAACTGTCAATAACCAAATCATTGCCCCTACCCTGCATGCCCGATGTCTTGGGATCACTCCTCACATTCAGTCCTTAGTTAAAGCATGCTGCTTCTACCTTAAAAACATCTCTAAAATTAGACATTTCCTTACACAAGACAAAACTAAGATTTTTAATCCACTCTCTCATCCTTTCCCGCCTAGACTACTGCAACCCAATCCTCTCTGGTCTCCCTAGCTGCCGTCTAGCTCCTTTACAATCCATAATGAATGCATCTGCCAGGCTCATCTTCCTTACACGTCACACTTCATCTGCTACACCTCTTTGCCAATCCCTTCACTGGCTTCCTCTTGCCTCCAGGATTAAACACAAAACCAAGATGGGATGGACTACCAGGAAGATTTTGAGTAGCCAGAACTCTGAGCAGTGGGAAGCTTTCTGAGCATTAGATTAGCTAAAGAAACAAAAATGCCTTGCAGATCTAAGATTACCCTTAGTTTTTTTTTTATCTTGGGCCAGAGAAGTTCCCTTACCATCAGTGACTGTGGAAATAATAGCATCCAGGCCAAAACAGAAATTTACCTTAAAAGGGAAAAGAAAGCAATCTGCGTTTAAATACCATATCAGCAGATCCAGCCTTAAGCCACAAAGCTCGTCTAGCTATAACAGCTAATGCAGCATTTTTTGCATTAATGCGAGTCATTTCCACTGCTGCATCATACTGAAAGGTTCACCTATGAAAACCTATAAGTTTTCTATCTAAAGGATCCTTAAAAAGAGGAACTATCCTCAAAAGGAATAGAAATAGGCCTGGCAAGAGTGGAAAAAGCTGCATCCACCTTAGGAATAGTTTCCCAAATCTCTGTATTAGCAGAAAGAAGAGGGAACATAGATTTAAACTTAGCAGATGGAACATAAAGCATTTATCAATCCTCCTAACTGGTTGATAAACTGAAGCAGTACAATCCTATACCTTTAAAGCAATTAAAACTTTCCAAAATAAAGCATGAAAATGCTAAAGCCTGAAATTAAAGGGCACAGCACTGCAGCAGGGTCATGAAAATCAGAAAGACTGCCTTCAAAGTCAGAAACACTCCTATCATCAATAGGTAACTTGGAAGGCCCACACCAAAGGGAAGTCTCTGATGAGCTAAAGGCCAAAGAAGGACCACCTGTCAGGGTTTCACCCTGCTGTCCTTTGTTATTTGCTGCTGGCTGCCCATTTTACTCACCTGTCTCTATTTTTGCCTGCTGCAGAGTGTGTAATGCTGTTCACTACACCTAGGTGCCCTCTTATGGCCAAACTGGAGAACATCACCAGTGAGAGACATGTTGAAGTCCCAGAATTATGATGTCATCACTTACTATATAAAGTGCCTCAGTTCAGTCTGCCTTTGTCCTTGTGTTGTCTCAGACGTCTTTGTGAGTTCCTGGCTTGTTACTGACTCTGCTGATCTTTGTGTTTCTGACCCCGGTTTGTTTGACTACTCGCTTTGGCTCCTGACCCGGCTCGTCTGACTACCTACTCTGTTTTTCACTCCTGGCATGTCGTTTCGTTTTTTGACTCTTTATTAATTTTTTAATAAAGGTGTGATTATTTTAGTATTTCACGTCTCTGTTTGATTCCTGGTAACCTGACATCACCTTAAAATCCTTGCAAACGCCTGCGCCTAACATCTAGAGGCAAAATAGTTAATAGCAGAGTGAATATACTCATTAAGTTTTAGAGAAAGTTTGGATTAGTACTTCAGGGAGCAACATTGATAAGGCAAAAACCTTTTAATACTCTGAAACCCAGCAAAACTCTGTTTATGGGTAGAAATAGACTCAGCACAACAGGGGATAACACATGAGAATGCTTACAAAGCAAATACAAACAGGAAGGGGTAAAGTATCAGAGGGTCTCTCTTCTAAAGGTTCTAACAGACCAGAGGCCTGAGCTGTACTAGTTTGCTCCAGATTAACAATAAGGAAGTAGCTTGAGTATCATAGATAGTGTGTAACAGATTAACCTTGTGTGGCTCTGAAAACATTGCATTTTTATCCCTTGATATTAGATAATAAAGATATCAAATATACATTATTTGTTAGTTTGTTTGTTTTTTTGTTTTTATGTAATAAACTGGATAATATGGTACTACTACCCTTCTTCTGGATGGGAAAATAGATGGAGCAAATGACTTCTGCAATACATGATGTTTCAACTCAGAATAAAAATATTCTGGATTGATACCAAAAGTGCTCAATCCGGGGAATAAACAAAGTTATAATAGTGTGTTCTGTGGATTAATACCACCCTAGGAACAACTTCTTTCTAGCTCAAAATGTGCCATTCATAGAGAATGACATTCTTGCAGTATATCAGTCTAGTCCTGCCTAGAAAAACAAACAGTCCTGTCCAAAATACCAGGCAAACAGGTCTACATCTAGCAAACTCACAACATAACCTTTAGGGAGACTGGTGGCCCATGGTATAAAACCCAAGGAGATAATGTGGTACAAAGTGAGAAAACCAGCTTCTCTTATGTATTCGAAACACCTTTTTTTTAAAAAAACAAAACAAAAAAAACATGAATAAAAAACCTATCCAAATAGCCCTTCTATGATATTGGAAATTAGATAGATGACACCTTAAAACATATTGCAGACAATATTTTGCTGCTCTAGTTGTTGGTTTAATGGATTTACTTGAATTTACTGCTCATCAATAAAGTTGTTTTCACCCCATCATCCATTGACTAATGTAGACTGTGGTATGCAACATGCTATTACAGGAAGTTTTATTCTAATTTCCATGCAAAAATGTTTAATGAGTACAAATTCTACTCTTTCAAATGTATGACATATTTTATTTCATTGTTTTAACACATTTGTATTTATTATCTGCATACATTTAGAAGCTGTGAACAATGGAGGAAGTGTGGTTGCGCCTATAACTGCTCCCCCTTCGGGACAGACAGAAATGTCTAAAAGTGGAATAAACAATATTAACTAAACTAAAAACTCAAAAAATGAAATTGAGAATCATATACGTGAATTAATATATGATCTTTAATACCACATTAAGAATAGTCATAAAAAATGAATACTCCCTTTATTTGATAGTATAACCCTTAGTAAGAAACATACAGAATAACAAATAAAATAGTATATAAATAAATGTAAATAAATGACTGGCCAGTCAAAGAACCCCTAACTTAATATATAAATTATCCCTAACTCAATATATAAATATACTGCATCAGTAACCTATGGGAACCATTAGAGCAGTATACATAATAAATAAATTAAAAGGATATTTTATATATAGTAAAATGTTATCAGAATCAAAAAACCATATATTTGAAAAGTATCCTAAAAGACTATATAACATGCTAATATAAATATTAAAATTTAAAAGCTATTTCTTGCAATATAAATATATATATCCTAAGTGCAAGTCTCCTTCTGATATATATTAAAATATAGACTCTTATCCCAGAGTAAGGCAAAAAAACTTTCCAACTTCTCATAAAATCCAATGAATAAGTCTTAAAAGATGTCTTAGCAAGTACCGGTAAATGCTTAATATATTTATAAATCCTTGTTGTTAGCAAAATGTTTTGTATCCAAACAAGGTCTTACTTTATATTGGAAGAGTAATACTCTAATGAGAGGGCGCTAAAGCTAAAGTAACTTGACACACCTAATCATATAAATAATACATACAATGGAGGTTAAGAATAGTCAATTTTACTCAGTGTTTTAAAAGATAACAGGGACGTCTCCCTAATAAAGATACATAGCTCAGTACAAAATAAAAAACAATAAAAGTCGATCAAAATAACAATGTTACAAATATCTTTAAGGAATACCACCCTATTAAAAATATTGCGCAAAAATATCAAAAAATAATATCAAAAAATAAAGATGTGTTAAAAAACTTGTTAAAAAATAGAATACGGGTTTGTAAGTTCCGATCACTACATATATCTTATGGTGAATCTTCAACTTATAATGTCCCTTTATCCGGAGTTAGTCCAATGGACCTTTCTGATAATACAACAGGTGTTAGTTCGATATAGCTTTGCTGGTAATTTTGTAAGTGTAACTTTCACTCTATAGCCGTAATATGTAACAATGTTCCATTTGTTATATGTATATAACAGAATCTGTTTAAGTACACCAAAGTGTATTATTTTATGTCTTTTGTATCCGTATATCACCTCTGAATGTGGACAATTATAACAGTGACTCACGTAATGTTGTAGCAGCTACGGTCAGATTGCTGCTGGTGTCGGTCTGATTGCCTTTAGCACGCCGCTCTTTGCGTATGTGAGGCTTGTCAACCTTAGGCTTTTCGTCCTCCGTAAAAAAGACTCACCGCTCCTTGCGTATGAGAGTCCTGCTGGATCCCGGCTGACAGCCCCTGGGATGTAGGACACGCCGTTTCTTGCGTGTGAATGATCCGCTGTGTCCCGGTTCAAATAAATGGATGGTTTGAGCAAACACCCGCTCTTAGCGTATTACACGCGCGGGCTAAAACTAGGTACCTAGTGTAGTGGGTTCTTGGCAGGTGAGCAACTTCCTCCTTCTACGCGTTTCACCCGTATATCTGGGCTTTTTCAAGATGTCAGTTGCTCCCAGAACTTCATTTAAAAATCTGCCGGTTCTTTCTTATTGGTTGATCAGTTTCTAATACTTTTGACTTAAGGTGGATTTGTGGAATCATTGTATTTTAGGTGGAATTTTGGGGTGATGTATTTATACGGACTTTTGTTTGCTATATCGGTTCTCTATTTTTCTAAAATTGAAAACATTTATATGAAAAATGAAAAATAATAAATAAAAAATAATAATAAATAAGGACATAATTATGAAAAAAAGTATATGCAAAAAGCATATGAAAAATATTATTTCAGGGTGGTAATTCCAAAGGGTGGTATTCTACTTAATATATTGATCTATATAAACATGTATATGTTTGACATTATATTTTATGAATAGTCATGAAATATATTATTTCAGGGTGGTAATTCCAAAAGGTGGTAATCTGCTTAATATATAGGTCTATATGAACATGTATATGTTTGACATTATATTTTATAAGTGGTTGTGGAATATATTCTTAATGTATGAATAGATCTTAATTTTAGCATTTTATCCTGGATTATTTGGTCACCTTGATATCATATATATGTTACTTCTGTGTTCCTCATTCTTAATTAATTGTTATTTAGTTATAGTCTCCGCCTTTTGTGAACTATAAAGAGATGGTGAGTGAATCATCTATACATCAGGTCTTAATGTGCCATATAAAGTCCTAACCTGGACATTTCCATTATGATAATATAATTATGTCGATGGTGTGAACACTTGATATGAGACTTGGGAATTGATGTGGATTTAGTACCATGGATACCGGATTAGATATTAAAATTTACTATTGTGGTATATTACTCTTAGGATTTAATCTCCTAGAAATGGAGACAGATAATACCATAGATACTAAATTAGATACTAAAAATTTTTTACTACTGTGTATATTACTCTTAGGATTTAATCTCCTAGAAATGGAGACAAGTCCATCTCTTGGATAGAGGGTATCCAATTTATATATTAATTTTGATTCTTTTTTTAGGAGTTTGGTCTCAAAATTGCCCCCTCTCCAATCCCCTCTTACTTTACATATACCCCAGAATTTAAAATGTTGTAAGTTGTTATTATGAATATCCCTAAAATGTTTATATAAGTGGGTGTCAAGATTGCCTTTATCGATGTTACATAAATGTTCTCGGATTCTATCCCGTAACATTCGGGTGGTCTCTCCAATGTAAATCAAATTGCAGGAACATTTTATAAGGTATATGACCCCTTTATTTGAACATCTAATAAGGTCTTTTATGGCAAAATTTTCTCCTGTTCCTTCTATATGTATTGAACTGCTCTTATTGCTAAATTTGCAGGCTCTGCATAAATGGCAGGGGAAAAAACCTTTAAGAGAATGGCCTTTAAGATCTTGATCTACCAGGCTTTTTTTGTCCTTTGTTAACTCGCTTGGTGCTAAAATTTGCTTTAGATTTTTTGCCTTCCTAAATATAATTTTAGGTTTGTAGGCTAACATGTCTCCTATTATGGGGTCCTTCTTGATTATATGCCAATGCTTATTGACTATTTTCCTTATTAGTTGATGGTTTTCACTATAGTCTGTGATGAGGGCTACATTGTATTCATTCCTTTCAGCAATATCTTTGGGTATATCTTTATTTTTATATTGTAAAAGGGAACTTCTTTCTGTCGTAGTTGCTCTATTGATTGCTCCTTCAATTTCTTGTTCTGAGTAACCTCTATCATAGAATCTTTGTTGTAGAACCTTGATTTGTGTTTCGAAGTCTGTGTGTTTGGAACAGTTCTTTCTAATTCTAAGGAACTGTCCAGTTGGTATATTACCTTTCCATTTCTCATGGTGACAGCTATTTTTATGTATGTAGTTATTGCAATCTACTTTTTTGAAGAATGTTCTGGTTTCAATATTACCTTCTTCTACATATATTTCTAAATCTAAAAAGGAAATAGATGTTCTACTGTATTCATAAGTAAAATGGAGGCCTCTGTCATTGATGTTCATTGTTTGAAAAAATAACTTTAGATTCTCTTCAGAACCTCTCCACACAATCAAAATGTCGTCTATATATCGTTTGAAGAGCACGAGAAGTAAGAGTATATCCTCTAAAAGAAATGATTGAGATTATAAGTGTGTGATTAAAGCTGCTATATTGGAAGAGGACATGCTCCTTAAATGATGATAACCCTGTTTTCTCCACTCCGCTGTCTTTGAATGTAGCGGTCTTTTACCCGCAGGCGGAAGTGGGCTTAGGTTGCAAGGAGTTCCGTTTTTGAAAAACGTCCGTCTCGTACGTTTTTTTCAAAAACGGAACTCCTTGCAACCTGAGCCCACTTCCGCCTGCGGGTAAAAGACCGCTACATTCAAAGACAGCGGAGTGGAGAAAACAGGGTTATCATCATTTAAAGGGACACTCAGGTTAAATTACATTTTCATGATTCAGATACAGCATGTAATTTTAAACAACTTTCCAATTTACTTCCATTGAAAAAAATGTGCACAGCCTTTTATATTTACACTTTTTAAATCACCAGATCCTACTGAGCATGTGCAAGAATTCACAGACTATACGTATATGCATTTGTTATTGGCTGATTGCTATCACATGGTACAAGGGGAGTGGAAATATACATAACTTTGAAATTTGTTGAAGTTCAGACTAAGTGCTATTGCATTGTCTTGTTATCTTGCATTTGTTGATTATGCAAATCTAATGTGTTGATTGGTCCTTTAAGGAGCATGTCCTCTTCCAATATAAAGTAAGACTTTGTTTGGATACAAAACATTTTGCTAACAACAAGGATTTATAAATATATTAAGCATTTACCGGTACTTACTAAGACATCTTTTAAGACTTATTCATCGGATTTTATGAGAAGTTGGAAAGTTTTTTTGCCTTACTCTGGGATAAGAGTCTATATTTTAATATATATCAGAAGGAGACTTGCAATTAGGATATATATATTTATATTGAAAGAAATAGCTTTTAAATTTTAATATTTATAGCATGTTATATAGTCTGTTAGGATACTTTTATTATTCAAATATATGGTTTTTTGATTCTGATAACATTTTACTATATATAAAATATCCTTTTAATTTATTTATTATGTATACTGCTCTAATGGTTCCCATAGGTTACTGATGCAGTATATTTATATATTGAGTTAGGGATAATTTATATATTAAGTTAGGGGTTCTTTTTAATGGCCAGTCATTTATTTACATTTATTTATATACTATTTTATTTGTTATTCTGTATGTTTCTTACTAAGGGTTATACTATCAAATAAAGGGAGTATTCATTTTTCATAAAATATTTTTTATGACTATTCTTAATGTGGTATTAAAGATCATATATTAATTCATGTATATGATTCTCAATTTCATTTTTTGAGTTTTTAGTTTAGTTAATATTGTTTATTCCACTTTTAGACAATTCTGTCTGTCCCGAAGGGGGAGCAGTTATAGGCACAACCACACTTCCTCCATTGTTCACTTTGTTTTATTATCAATTTTTTATGTTTTATTGATGTAGTTTGGTTGTCTAGTGGATTAAACTGAGATACACTATTATCAATTTGTTATATTCATTTTCTCTGATACATTTAGAAGCTCCAAGCTTTGCAAGCTGATGAGTTTTGACCTTGCAACATAATTTGACTTCATTAACTTTAGTTAATGATGTTGGTAAAAGTAGAATGCATTATGAGAGCTCATGTAACCCCTTATTAAATGTATTATAAGGGCTATTCTTGCCTCTGGTATGCCCGAGCAAGGTTGTTATGTGTCATCTAGCAGATAAACTGGCCATGAAATTGTACCCTGAATGAATCTTAACAGCTATATAATGGTGTATTTTCTGTTGTCCAATGTCATTTGTTAACCCCTGTGCTGCTAATGTATTTTACAGCTAAAGACATTTTTATTATTTTGGACACATTGCAATTAAACACTAGTGTCAGTGCTTTTCATGTAAGGTACACATACAAATCATATTTTGTTTCAGCATAAAAAACACTTTTTTAACATTTAGTTTGCACAGATATTCAAATATGTTGCATCAGTTTACTCTCCAAAACACTAAAATCTCAGAATCTATTTCTATTTTATTACATAAAAATGACTAATTTAGAACAAGATTTAGGCTCCAAGGAGGAGCCCCAGATCTAAACACAGGTCTGATCCTAATCAGAGCCATAACAAAGAACTTGCATGCCTAGAAGCTCAGCCAGTCTCTTATGCAATAAACCCAACAGGGCCGAAATCAATCCCCTCAAGGAAATAGCAAAAAGGCCCTTATCCAGCCCATCCTGGAGAAAATATAAGATCCTGGCAACCTTAACTCTGTGCCAGGAAAACCCACACTCTTCACACCAGAATAAGTAGGTCCTCCACACCCTGTGGTAGATATGCCGATTAACTGGTTTACGAGCTTGAATAAGAGTTTCAATGATAATGAGACTAAGCGTTCATCTCCACACAGTCAGCCTCAGAAAATCTAGATTTTGATGAACAAATAGACCTTGTATCAGCAGGTCTCTGCAACAAGGTAACTTCCACAGAGGAGATGAGGACATCCCCACTAGATCCGCGAACCACGTCCTTCACGGCCACGATGGAGCAATCAGGATTACTGACACCCGCTCCTGCTTAATGCGGCCACCACTCGAGGAAAAAGCGGTAATGGAGGAAACAGATGAGTTTGAACCTCCAGGGCACTGCTAGTGCATCTATTAGATCCGCTTGGGGATCCCTCGATCTCGACCCATACCTGGGTAGCTTGGTAATGAGAGAAGACGCTATGAGATCTACCCCCACTTGCTGCATATCTCTGCAAACACCTTAGGATGGAGAGGCCATTCCCCTGGATGGAAGGATTGCCTGCTAAGAAAATCCGCCTCCCAGCTGTCCACACCCGGAATGTGGATCGCTGACAGCGAATAGCTGTGGGCCTCCGCCCACTCCAGAATCTGAGATACTTCCTTCCTCGCCAAGGAACCTCTCGTTCCCCCCTGATGGTTGATGTAAGCCACCAAGGTTCTATTGTATGATTGGAATCTGATAAACCTGGACAAACCCAGAAGTGGCCAAGCCTTCAAGGTCATGAAGATTGCCTGTAGTTCCAAAATATTGATTGGGAGGGAGGACTCCTCCTGAGTCCACAATCCCTGTGCCTTCCTGAAACCAGAAACCGCTCCCCATCCGGAAAGGCTAGCGTCCGTAGTCACAATCTCCCAGGATGGTCTTAAGAAGCATGTCCCTCGGGAGAGATGATCTGGACAGAGCCACCAAGAGAGTTATTCTCTCGACTGGCTGTCTAATACAGTCTGTTGAGACAGATCTGAATGATCGCCGTTCCACTGCCTCAGCATGCACAGTTGTAAAGGTCTGAGACGGAACCTAGCAAAAGGAATGATGTCCATGCAGGATACCATGAGACCAATTACCTCCATACACTGAGCCACAGAGGGACTCAAGGAGGTCAAGAGCGCAAGACATGCCAAAGTTAGCATTTTAGGTCCAGAATTGGGCGGGAAAGTTCCCTCTTTTTTTTCCAGAACTGAGTTGGCTTCCAAGTACTCTTGGGTTGCTCAGGCATGGAGGAGTATTGTTGTCGTTGGAATTTGTCAGTACGAAAGGAATGAAAAATTAGAAGATTGTCGTCCCTTAGACTTGTTCTTATCTTGCTGTAGGAAGGCACCCTTGCCTCCGGTAACCGTAGAAATAATGGAGTGCAGGCCTGGACCAAATAAAATCTTTGTGTGTGAGGTGAAGGGAGCGCTTAGAGCTTAATAGGATATAGGTGTAGATGGCATATGACTGATATGAGATGTGGGGTACCAAGGTCTAAAAAATATATTTAATACAGGTACATACAATTTACAATAATATACAATTTACAATATGTAATAACATGGATCCATGATATAAATGTTAAAATGTTAAAATACAGAAATACAGATTAAAAACAATGGTGGTACAGACGATGATGGTGGTTCTAACAGTTAGTAAATTCTGAGTACTGGTACACCACGTAAAGACAAATAAAATATAAAAAAATAGATGACCAACAAGAAATATATAATATCTACAAGTGTCTAATATTTGGATAAAAGTCAGTTGACTGATCCCAAAAAAATCCTAATGTGCTAAAAAAGAATCTGAAAAAATCTATAAATTCATCCTAAAAAAATCCTAAAATGAATCCAAAAAAATGGCAAACCACAAATATGTGTCTTCAAAATTAGTGGAGATAGAATAGTCAATAAAAAATAGTCAATGATAAAATTATAAATATCCAAAGTTCAACAAAATAGTGAGCAATTGATCCCTGCAAATGTTCTGTGCTGAAAAATCGTAGTAAAAAAGGATATACAATAAATCGTGCTTCCAAAAATGATGTAAGGTGCTACCAAAAAAGAGAGGTGGTAGTTAAAAACTGGTGTAAAACAAATAAAGTGTGTATAAAGACAAATTTAGTGCCGGTGACTCAATAATATATTATCCAAAAAAAGTTGAAGAATTCCTGAACCTGTAAAAGAACGAAAAAAACAATGGTGCAATAGAGTTTTTACACTTCGCAAATGATAGGAAATAAGCTTACCAGTATGTCTGGGTCTACGCGTTTCGGCCTGTACCAAGGCCTTTCTCAAGACAATACTGTATATGAATAAACTGGAAGCTTATAAAGGGTGTGAAATGTTGTGATTGGTCATCAATTTGGTGCCAAAATCTTATGGAAAACCTCTTCCTGTTAGTCCCAGTGAGTCATGGGTAATGGTTCTTGTTTGTTATAAAAAATATTTCTTAACCCTAGTGATAGATATGTATTTGTATCATCTGTATCATCGTTGTTTTTAATAGAATATTGTTCATATAGGCTATTGTACATATTTTTACTCATGCAATGTTTTTGTCGTCATTGATAGCTATTACTTTAATAAAATCTTTCCCTTTAAGGGAAGAGAAAGGAGTCTGGACTTAGAAGTCATATCCGCAGACCAAGATTTCAACCAGAGCACCCGGCGGGCTAGGACAGCAAAGCCAGAGGCCTATGCATTTAGGCAAATAATTTGCATGTTGGCATCACCGATAAAAGAATTAGCAATTCTCAGAGCTTTAATTCTGTCTTGAATATACTCGAGGAAAGACTACACCTCAATGAGTTCCGACAAAGAGTCGCACCAGTAGGTAGCAGCTCCGGCAGCCGTGGCAACTGCGGCTGCCGGTTGAAACAAAAATCCTGTATGGTTTCCATTTTCTTATGCATCGGCTCTCTGAATAAAGAACTATCCTCAAGAGGTATAGTAGTACGTTTAGCAAGCATAGAGATAGCACAATCCACCTTAGGAAAGAAGCCCCACAAATCCAGTTGAGAGTCCGGGACCGGGAACAACTTTTTAAAAGTAGACGAGGGGGAAAAGGAAGAACCAATTCTTTCCCATTCGTTCTTAATAATGTTCGACATCTTAACCGGCACAGGAAAAGTCAAAGGAACTTTCCTGTCTTCGCAAACTCTGTCTAACTTAGGTATCATAGGTTCTTCAGGCAGCGTGGCCTATGGAACCTCTAACGTAGACAGAACCTCCATTAATAAAAAACGCAAGTGCTCAATTTTAGGACACTCCGCAGCAGGAGGCTTAAACGCTAAGGACTCCGACCCAGAAAGGTTACCCACTGAAGCTACAGAGGTTAACTCATCATCTGATAACAGGGACATAATAGCTAAATCCGATAAATATTTAGATGACTCTGGGTCATGAGAGCTATGTTTAACCATTCTCTTGTGTTTGTTAGAGCGAGGTAATGCACTGAGGGCCGCAGATACCACCATTTGTAACTGGGCTGCAAAGTCTGCAGGAAGAAGGCCCCCTCCGGATGGAGGATTAGATGTGCTATGGGGAAATGCATATGGAGTGGATAATGTAGCAAGGGTAGTAATCTCAAGGGATGCAGAGTCCTGAGAGGTAGACGGCTCAGAGGGACTAAGAGCCTTAGCAAGCTTGCCTCCCTTCTTAGACTTTATAATGGTGTTAACGCATGTGGAACATAATTGAGTGGGCGGGAAAACCACAGCCTTCTCACAATATAAACAGGTATGATTAAGTACAGAAGGAGTACCTTCTAACATGTCAGAGTCCTCCATAGCTCAGCTTATACCCACAGAAGGACACAAATAAAAACCGTTTTTATTATAGAAAACTGCACCTTTATACTCCCAATGGCTGGGGCACTCATCTAGACCCAGACCGTTAACAGAGGAAACGCTCTCCTCAGGTTCAAGTCTCAACCAGAATGGAGGAAATGACCATAGATCACATGGAGTGCAAGACAGTACTTCCCCTGTTATTACAAATAATCTTTTGACACTTCTCTGCCACCTCCTAACATGACAAAAAGCACAGAATGACTGGGGTAATGAGGATGTGGGAGGGATATTTATGCCTTTGGCTGTGATGTCTTTGTCTCCTCCTGGTGGCCAGGTGTTGTATTTCCCAACAGTAAGGAATGAAGCTGTGGACCCTCCCTATCTTAGGAAGGAAATTCAGATTTCAGAGGGATTACAACCCATTTTAATGATGTGTGCATGCTCCTCCCCCTGCTTAAAATGACTTGCCATAAGAAATATGAATGTCCCCTGAAAACAAACATAAAACACAAAAGAATGATCCTAGGTAGAATTTCACAAAGTGTGATCTATTTGTTATGTTCACCCAGTTCTACCATTTATTTAGAAAACCTGCCAGGTTTTTAATAGTTCAAAGAAACAAGGATCTATGAAACCTGACATCAAACAAAGATTGTTAGTTGTAATTCTATACTTTGGAAGGACACAGGATCAATTATTTGAATTCTAATTTCAAATAGAGCATCTCATGTTCATCTTATTGGGAGCAACATAGGTGATTACTCCACCCCCTGATATTGTTCTATAAATCTACTGTTCTGCCTATTGTATAAGGTGATAATTGTTGCCACTGTAGCCACCTATACATATGACTCCTATTTTAGAGCATATATGAGGGTGTACACTAAAATTAAACAATTAGACAGGTGATTGCAATTACTGTAGCTTAGCGGCACACAAGACCCCTTATTTTAAACAGGCTAATCTCTTTCATAAGAGGGGAGATGTTTTAGTTGTATGCTGTCTTTAGGGAATAGGGGCTCCTTTGGATTCGCAATCCCCATAAAGTAAATACACTAGGTACACTGTAGCTTTTAAGGTGTGTGCGGCACACCTTTATCATAGGGAGCGCACAGAACTTTTAAAATTATGCACAGGTGGTGCAGGCACTTTTTTTTCTTGTGGTAACTGCTGGCAGTTCACTGTTTATTTATTTTACATTTTACAGTGCTGGCTACTGTATTCCCTCTATCTAAAATTACACAGAGCACTACAGCGCACAGGCTTTTCGAAATAAGATAGAGTAGATAGGATGGGTGGAACCTCCTTGCAGTTTGTGACCCTGTGCTTTAGTGGAGACAGGAAACAGGAGTCCCTGGTATAAAGGTAGGCTTTTTACACTGCACCTGTCTCTGGTGGTCTAGAGGTAATGTGTTATTCCTCCTAGCATTTTTTTTACTGCATATGTTATGTTTACTGGGGATCAGAAGACCATATATTTGTCTCTAGTCTGATGCCTGCAGCCAAGTGGAAAACACAGGATTTATTTTTCTAGATTTACCTTTTCTGTAACTTACTGGAAAGTGGCAGAGACGAGTGGCTAACAGGAAGGAAAATTAAGACATTGAGTATTATATGTATGACACAAAATTGGTCTCAGATATGGATTTGCTATTCAGCATCACCCTTATAACTATGTGGGAGTGTTAGTTTATTTTTTGAGAGAAACCCACCCCTCCCAATTAATTTAAATACATATTTTTGCAGCACTAACCCATGCTGGGGCCTTGTATAAGCCGAGCCTTGAGTAACATGGGCCATTCCTGCACTGAAAGTAATGAAACCCAAAATATGGCCTCCCATTTGCCCATATAAAGGTTGGCATAACTAGGCGCGAACCTAGTCTACATTGCTGTCCCGCATAGTTGTCTATATAATTTCCCACCAAAATTAAAATAATTATGTTGGAGGATATATTCTATCCCAGTTAGAATAAAATCATTTTGTTCTTGTGGCATAACATCATCTTTTTCTAGGAAATATTCAACAGAGTTAGCACCTTCAGGTGGGGGATACAGGTATAGTGAGATGTCACATCACGTTACCAAAATGTGGTTATCCTCCCACACTATGTCATTGAGAATATTCAAAACCTCTGTTGAATCCCTCAAATATGATGGCAATTCTCTTACAATTTTTTGTAGATTCTTGTTGATATATTCAGCCAGATTGCTGGACAGCGATCCGATGCCTAAAATTATGGGCCTGCTTGGTGGATTGGTTAGTGATTTGTGAACTATAGGTAGATAATGAAACACTGGTATTTTGGGTTGTTTATTCAACAGATACCTAAATTCATTGTCGTTTAGGATTCCCATAGTTGTGGCGTCTGTCAGTGTTAAATCAAGCTCCCTTCTGTAGATGCCTGTGGGATCAGACCTTACTATTTTTGTAAGTATGGATGTCATCTAAAATTCTGTTGGATTCTGTAAGGTAATCCCCCTTGCCTAAAATCACTATGCCACCCGATTTATCAGCAGGTATAATCACAATGTTTTATTGTTTTCCAATTCCTTAATTGTGTTAATTGTGCTTTGGTCAGATTACTTTTTGACCTATTATTATTGGGTCTCAGTTTTTTAATGCCATTGAAAACCTTAGTTTCGAATGTCTCAATGGCAGGACCCTTGTGGCTAGTGGGAAAGAACGTTGATTTAGGTCTGAGATCTGTATGTAAATATTAGTCACAATGGACACTTGTCTTACTGCTGGTGTAGTGATCTAGTGGGGACTTCATATAAAACCTTTTTAATGTTAATTTCCTCAATAGTTCTTTTGCCTTGAGATAGGTTTGATGTTAATTTCCTCACTAGTTCTTTTGCCTTGAGATAGGTTTGAAATCTGTCAAAGCTACATGAAGGTGCGTATGACAACCCTAGCCCTAACACTTTTCCTTAGTCGTTAGTGTGGCCTTACTTAATTTAAAAATACCTTTAGGGTTTTCTAGTGTGGGTTATTTATGTTCTTCCTGTTCAGATCCTAGTTTTACATTATGCTTTTCATTGGTTGATCTATTGTTATTGTTTATGTTCATTCTGAACCTAGCTCCTGCTCTATGAGTCATCTTTTTAAGGGGGTGTCTGTGTTCTCTAGCAGTACTTTTTTTTTCCTTTTTGTTGCTACCGTATTTCTAAATCGGACATTGTTTAAACCCTCTCCTAAAAAAGACGAAGAGGAAGATGAAGAGGGGATGAGCTCTCCCCTAGATCTTTTAAGACCAGTGAGAGCTCTGCAGTCTTTACTCTTATGAAATATTTTACATCCTTATCACTGACACTCAATAATTTCTCCAGCAATCCAGGGAACTGGGCTGAGGTAAAAGAAGTAATTCCTTACACTGACCCAGCAACTAAAAGCTTAAAATAACTGTCTCAAATATTACTTTTTATGATTAAGGCAGAGCCTAGAATTTTTAAGAATTCATATAATTATCCAGAGTTACAACATTTTTCCAAATCCAGAGTGTGTGCGTAACTGTATGTGTAGGGCTGCAACTAACGATTATTTTAATAATCGATTAATCGGCCACTTATTTTTTGATTAATCGACTAATTGGATAAAAAATATTTTTTTCCCTATATTTAAAATAAAATCCACATACTGAGTGTTATAAATATAAAACTTCAGACTAATACTTTACATTAAAGGGATAGTAAAGTCTAAATTAAACTTTCAGGATTCAGATAGGGCATGTCATTTTAAACAACTTTCTAATTTACTTCTATAATCAAATGTGTTTGTTCTCTTGGTATTCTTAGTTGAAAGCCAAACCTAGGTAGGCTCATATGCTAATTTCTAAGCCCTTGAAGGCTGCCGCTTATCTGAATCTATTTGACAGTTTTTCCATGTTAGTTCATGTGTTTCATATAAATAAAATTTTGCACATGCACATGGAGTTATTTAAGAATCAGCACTTATTGCCTGAACTGCAAGTCTGTCAAAAGATCTGAGATAAGGAGGCAATCTGCAGAAGCTTAGATACAAGGTAATTACAGATGTAAAAAGTATATTTCTATAACAGTGTTGGTTATGCAAAACTGGGGAATGGTAAATAAAGGGAGCGCTGTAGAATCTGTTGGCGCTCTACAAATACCTGATAATAATAATAATAATTATCTATCTTTTTAAACAATAACATTTTTGGTGTTTACTATCCCTTTAACACAACTCTGTCCAATTTTTAAGCAGCAGAACACATTATTATAATTAAGCAAAACAAAACCTCAAACTTTGAAAAGAGGTAGATCTAGAAAGAGGTAGAACTATCACTGTTTATAACATTCTGTTATTAATTTTCAGAAACTTTGCATTGAAATGCAAAAATGTCAACATGTCCACAAGTTCCTGGCTGAGGCTGGCTCTCTTTTTGTAAGCTATTTTGCCTGTTGCAGAAAAGAGGCGCTCAGATGGTGGACTGGACTTCATTTTGCATTTGACACCACTGAACATAGGATTTTAATAGAGTGCTTGCAGTACATCTGTGGTCTAGGAGGCACAGTCCTTAACTGGTTTAAATCTTTCCTCGCTGGTAGATCACAGAGAGTAATATCAGGATCAAGCTCATCAGCACCAACAGAACTGGCCTGCAGAGTTCCACAAGGATCCATCCTGTTTCCCATGCTATTCACAATTTACTTACTACCACTGAGGGACATCATTAACCAACATGGCCTAAAGTATCATTGTTACGCTGATGACACACAACTCTACTTCTCCTTTGCTCCAGATACTACAGACTCAGCGTGCCGCATAAACAATTGCTTAACAGACGTCATAGAATGGATGAATGCTAGCAGTCTCAAAGTGAACCCGGACAAAACAGAGTTACTCTTGGTGAGGGGACCCCGGGCATCAAAAATCAGCAAAGGTATGAAACCTCTGAGTGCTGATTGACGCCGGACTATCTTTTAAACAGCAGATTTCCTCCGTAATAAAATCTTCCTACTTTCATCTGAAAAACATAGCCAGGATACAACACTTAATTCCACCGGATGATATGCCAACATTAATCCATGCATTTGTATCCTCTAGGCTAGATTACTGCAATGCACTTTACTTGGGCCTCCCAAAAAAGAACTCCATCGCCTTCAGACGGTACAAAACGCAGCAGCCAGACTATTGACCAATCAAACTCGCTCCTGCCACATAACACCTGTTCTCCACTCCCTGCATTGGCTTCCAATTAAATGGCAAACATATTTTAAAATTGGCCTGCTGACCTTCAAAGACTTAAACAACCAAGGCCCACAGTACCTGAAAGAGCTCTTGACACCCTACATCCCATCCCGTTCACTTAGGTCAGCCAACACATCCCTCCTCTCAGTGCCAAGAATAAGGACAAACTCAGGCTCCAGAGCATTCGGCCACGCTGCCCCTACTTTCTGGAACTCTTTACCATGCGCAATCAGAGAGGCACCGTCCTTACAGACTTTTAAAAAAAAGCTAAAGACCCACCTCTTCCATCAGGCATTCAGTCGCTTATCTGACCTTCAGGAACTCCTAACTTTTATGTCTTATGTTGGTATATTTGTAAAGTTCTTTGAGTCTCACAGGGAGAAAAGCGCTATATAAATTGCAAATTATTATTATTATTATTATAGATGTTGAATCTGGTACATATCACAATTTATTACAAAAAAAAAAACAATTAAAAAAGTTAAAAGTGCTAAGGACTAATTATCAATATCAGGACAAAGCCTTACACATTTATCTATACAGTACGTATAATCATCAATAGCAAGCAATCCGCTTATAAGTGTGCAAACAGATATAGTGCACATTAATTCAAATAACAATTCCCATCAAACTAGGGCTAGGTGTAAATAACAAGCTCAGCACTATATCATGCAAAGCATAGTCCTAAATCACCTGATTTTAATATAAACAATCCAAATAATGACTCCTATTATTTCTGGGTTGCACATAAGCTGCACATAGTTGTAAACTTAAAAAGAAACTTACACTGTCCTAATAAAAGTGAAAAGTAAACATCTGTAGAAGTCCTTTAGGCTAACATCATAACCATAAAACGCAACAACATGTGCAGGAGTTCATCTGAGTGAAGCAGCTGGTGCCATGTGCAAACCAACTAATTGTAGACCAACTAATCGATAATGGGATTCGTTGACAACTATATTCATAATCGATTATATTGATTAGTTGTTGCAGATCTATGTATGTGTATTTGTGAAAGTGTATATCTGGGTGAGAGAGAGTGTGTGTATTTGTCTGTGTGAGAGAGTGTGTTTTTGTCTGTGTGAGAGAGTATATGTGTGTGTGTGTGTGTGAGAATGTATATCTGTGTGTATTTCCGTATCTGTGAGTCTGTGAGAGAAAGTGCATAACTCTGTGTGCAAGAGAGAGTGTACATCTGTGAGTTTGTGTGATAGATTATATCTATGTGTGTGAGAGTGTGTATGTGTGTGAGAAAGTGTAACTGTGTATGGGAGAGAATGTGCGTGTGTATCTGCCTGTTTGTGTTAGAGAGAATGTGTGTTTATCTGTGTGTGTGTGTGTATAAGAGAGTGTATTTCTGAGTGTGAGAGTGTACATCTGAGTTTGTAAATCTGGGTGTGTGTGAGTGTGTTTGTGTGTGTGAGAGTCTATCTTTGAGTGCTTATTTGAGTGAGTGTGTGTGTGTGAGAGAGTGTATATCTGTGTGTGAGTGTGTCTGAGTGTATCTTTATGAGAAAGTGTATCTCTGTATCTGAGACAGTGTATATGTGAGTGAGAGAGTGTATATGTGTGAGTGAGAGTGTATGAGTGCGAGTGAGAGTGTATGTGTGTGTGTGAGAGAGTGTATTGTGTGAGAGAGTGTATCTGTGTGTGAGAGTTTGTATTTATGTGTGTGTGTGTGAGAGAGTGTATATGTGTGTGTGTATATCTGTGTGTGAGAGTATGCATGTGTGTGTGGGTGTGGGTGTGAGAGAGTGTATATCTGTGTGTAAGTGTGTCTGTATCTTTATGAGAAAGTGTATCTCTGTGTGTGAGAGTGTATATGTGTGAGTGAGAGTGTATGAGTGTGAGAGAGATTGTATGTTTGTGTGAGAGTTTGTATTTATGTGTGTGTGTGAGAGAGAGATAGAGTACATATTTGTGTGTGTGAGAGTATATCTATGCGTGTGGGTGTGTATCTGTGTGTGTGTGTGAGAGAGTGTGCGTGTGAAAGATCGAGTGTGTGAATCTGTGTGTGTGAGAGAAAGAGTGTGTATCTCTGTGTGTGAAAGTGTGTGTGAGAGTGCATATCTCTGTAAGAGAGAGTGTACATCTGTAAGTTTGTGTGAGAGTGTATCTGTGTGTGAGAGTTTTTATTTGTGCGTGTTTAAGAGTATATATTTGTGTGTGTGTGTGAGAGAGTGCATATCTGTGTGTGTGAGAGTATGTCTATGCGTGTGGGTGTGTATATGTGTGTGTGTGAGAGAGAGTGTGTGTGCGTAAGAGCGAGTGTGTGAATCTGTGTGTGTGAGAGTGTAAATCTGTGTGTGATAGAAAGAGTGTGTGTATCTGTGTGTGTTAGAGAGTGCATATCTATGTTTGTAAGAGAGAGTGTACATCTGTAAGTTTGTGTGAGAGTGTATGTGTGTGAGAGAGAATGTGCATGTGTATCTGTCTGTGTATGTGTGTCTGTGTGTGAGACAGAGTGTATATCTGTGTGTGAGAGTGGGTATATGTGTGTGTTTGTATCTGTGTGTGAGTGAAAGTGTATATCTGTTTGTGAGAGAGTGTGTATCTGTGTGTGTATGAGAGAGAGTGTATCTGTGTGTGAGAGAAAAACAAAGTTACAGGGATAGTAGCAGAATATGTAGCAGACTGTCACATGACTAGAACCCCCAATCCTATTCTATAAATTGTTATTGATCTGTTTTTTGCAACATATTACTTTGGCAACACATGTAATAATGTCATCCTAATAAAGTATTCTTGACTTGAGAAAGTGTATATTTTTGTGTGTAAGAGAGTATATGTACGTGAGAGAGTGTGTATCTGTATGCGTATGAGAGAGATTGTCTCGGTGTGTGAGAATGTATGTATGTATGTATGTGTGAGAAAGAATGAGTGTGTGTGTGTGTGTGTGTGTGAGTGAGAGAGAGAAAAAAGAGAGAGTCAGTATATGTGTGAGAGAAAGTGCCTCTGTGTGTGAGAGAGTGTGTATCTGGGTGTGAGAGAGTATGTATCTATGAATGTGAGAGTGTGTGTGAGAGAGAGTGTATCTGTGTGTGTGTGAAAGAGTGAGTATCTCTGTGTGTGTGAGTGTATGTAAGTTTTTATCTGTGTGTGAGAGAGTGTATCAGTGTGTGAGTGTGTATCTGTGTGTGTGTGTGTGAGAGTTGCTGTGTGTTAGTGTTTATCTGTGTGAGCGAGTGTGTATCTGTGTCTGAAAGAGAATATTTGTGCGAGAGAGAGTGCATCTGTGTGTGTGCAAGAGAGAGTGTGTATCTGTGTGTTTGAGAGTGTGCATCTGTGTGAGAGATTTTCGTATCTGGGTGTGTGAGAGAAAGAGTGCATATCTGTGTGTTAAAGTGTGGGTATCTATGTGTGAGTGTTTAAGAGAGTGTGTATCTGTGTAGGTGTGTAAGAGAGTGTGTATCTGTGTGTGAGAATGTGTATCTGTGTGAGAGAAAGTGTGTATATCTGTGTGTGTGTGTGTGTGTGTGTGTGAATGTGAGAGAGTTTATCTATGTGTATGTGAAAAAGAATGTGTATCTGTGAGTATGAGAGTGTGTGTATCTATGTGTGAGAGAGTGTGTGTCTGGGTGTGTGAGAGAGAGAGAGGGTATCTGTGTGTGAGAGAGAGTGTATCTGGGTGTGAGAGAGAGTGTATCTGGGTGTGTGTGAAAGAGAGAGTGGGTATCTGTGTGTGTCAGACAGTGTGTGTGAGATAGTATATCTCTATGTGTGTGTGTGAGTGAGAGAGATTGTGTATATCTGTGTGTATAAGTGAGTGTGTATCTGTGTGTGTATGTAAGAGAAATTGCGTGTTACACGTGCGCACACATTTTAGTCACTTGGACAAAAAATTTTGTTCATACTGCTCAAAAAAAAAATCAGAGGGGACATTGATTAGATGGGTAATTGTAATTTTTATTTATTCACATCATTCATATGAAAGACCAGAATCAGGTTTAATTGTTGTAATACATTAATTGAATTATTTAATTTCTTACCTCTTATCAGCTAAGCACAGCTGTTCAATTTGTTCTCTCCATAAAATATCATCTTCTGTTTTGTTGAAAAAAATTAGATTCAGCTTCCTGAATAAAAAAAAAAATTAATGTACATCAAAGTTATTGGCTTCAACTTTAAAATATGACAAAATAATAGAGTTACAAATATTTAATACAGGAGTTTGTTTTTCTATAATATTGAAAGTTTGTATCTCACCAAGGGGTCAATCCATCTCAAGTGGTAAAATAATTGTAAAGTTGGTTGCTTTTTTTCCCTGAGAGATTACCTCTATGTATTGGTATTGCAAAACCACCAGTTTTCAATTTGTATTTTCTTGGTTTAACCATGGCAGCCATCTTTGTGTCATGGTGCACTATAAATGTTGGTTATACAGATGTTTACGGAAACCTAAATATGTCAGCTCAGGATGGTCCTAGCTCAGTGGAACAAAAACGAATGTCTAGAGCACATTTCAAGGTACATGAGGACATTGCAAGGTACATGTTCATATATAAACATGTTGCACATTCTTGTTCCATAGACTTAGAACTATGTAATGATCAAGATAACAAAGTTCAATTTTTAGGGAACATTTATAATGGGAAGGGTTTGGGTCAGTCCTAAAAATTTTAGGGGGTACCTATAGTATAGTAAGTAGTTTGCATATAGAACATTTCAGGTTTAAGACTTATTTTTTCTTATGGGAGAGAGTGATTTTTTCTTTACATTTGCCTCAATTTCACGTTGATATAAGTTCTCTATGGTAGCATTATACTGTAAACATTTTTCGTTTGAGACTCCACTGGTTACATAGCTAGGGCTAGTAGAAATCTGGGGGAAATATTTTATTTAGGTGTTTTGAGAAGTGAACAGATGTAATATAAGCATAACAAATATTAAAAATTAACCGCATTTTACAGTCATTTTGTTTATGATTGTCAATGAGGTCTTAAAGTTTACTACAATTGATATTGAAGTGTCATCTATCATGTTGGTACAAATAAAAACATGACATTAGGACAGGAAGACTTGTCTCTGCATATGTCGGTATCAGTGGCGTATATAGGTTTTGTGCTGCCCTAGATCTCGGAAGCCCCTGTTCAGAATCCATAGTAGGCAGCCAGCAGCACCTGTCTCTCCTGCATACAGCGACTGTGAGTAAGCGGATACTCAGTCTCACAGCCGCTATATGCAGGGCCGCCACTAGAAATTTTGGGGCCCCTGACTTAACCATTGATCAAGCCCCCCCCCTTTGACATGTGCAATTTTTGACCAGGTGACTAAAACGTATATGCACTTTATTCTTAATTGTCTATTTAAACTTGGAAATGTTGTAAAGGTAGTATCATACAAACACACAGACACACTCATACACTGATACACACAGACACACTCATACACTGACACACACACACTCACACATAAGGATTCACATATAGACACTCTAGCAGACACGCAAAGAAACACACAAACACACTCAGACACCCAAACAGACACTCAGCACTTGATTACATTGACCTGACAAGTAATGACTACAGTTTAGTAAAAAAAAGGAGATTTAAAAACAAAATATGGAGTTCTGATTATCTTTTTGTAAAGCAAGATGCCAACTAAATGATGACAACAGCATGCAGTGGCTGAAAGGAAGGGCCCTGAACTGCCTAAATAATAATTTAAAGGTTAAATGGTGGATTGGTGACTTCCGTAAAGGTCTCATTAGTCTCAAAGTCTGTAGAAAGATGTGAATAATCAGTAGTAAGGTCAAAATGTCCTAAAAAGGAACATTCAATAGAACAGACAATAGACACACACACACACAAACTCAAACTTGCACATATACCCAAGGAAACACCGACAGAGACAGCCTCAGAAAACACAAAGACATACTTACACACAGAGACACCCACATAAAACACACAAAGACATACACACAGAGAGAGACAACCACATAAAACACAGAAAGACATACATACACACACTCTCACTGAGACATCCACAGAAAACACACAGACATACACACACCCTCACAGAGACACCCACAGAAAACAGACAGACATACACACACCCTCACAGAGACACCCACAGAAAACACACACCCTCACAGAGACATCCACAGAAAACACAGACATACATACATACACACACACACACACACACACCCTCACAGAGATATCCACAGAAAAACCAGACATACATACATACACACACACATCCTCACAGAGACATCCACAGAAAACAGACATACACACCACCCTCACAGAGGCATCCAGAGAAAATACACAAAGGCAAAATACACACACCCTCGCAGAGACACCCATAGAAAAAGCTCAAAGGCATATGCACACACCCTTATAAACATCCACAGAAAATGCACAAAGACATACACACCCACCCTCTCAGAGAGACCCACAGAAAAAAATACATACACACTCATAGAGACACAAACCAAAGCACAAAGACAAAAACAGACACCCACAGAAACACATCACAGGAGGAAACATTTATGCACCTTGCATCCCCTAAATCAACAGTGTGTGACATGCATGATAAAAAAAATTGCAGAAATTAAGAGAACACTTTTTAAAGAATCATATTTGTAAATGTGTAAACAAAAATAATTCAGTGAATTCAAAATTGTACATTAATGATCTGGGTAGATGGCTAGATTAAGAAAAGTACGTTTATTTTGAAAATGCTGTACTCTATATGGTCTTGGTGGAACCACAAGCTGTGGTACTCATACCATTAGTTCTGGTTAAATGCAGGATTTAGGCTTGTTTATATGTATTTCAAAATTAAGTCAGCTATAGTGTAAACTGAACAGTGTTAAGTTAACCTGTCTTATTTCAAACACTGAGCAATCTTAGGCCTAGATTTGGAGTTTGGCGGTAGATGGGCTGTTAACGCTACGAGGGCTTTTTTCTGGCCGCACCATAAAATTAACTCTGGTATCGAGAGTTCAAAAAAATGCTGCGTTAGGCTCCAAAAAAGGAGCGTAGAGCATTTTTACCGCAAATGCAACTCTCGATACCAGAGTTGCTTACGGACGCGGCCAGCCTCAAAAACGTGCTCGTGCACGATTCTCCCATAGGAAACAATGGGGCTGTTTGAGCTGAAAAAAAACCTAACACCTGCAAAAAAGCAGCGTTCAGCTCCTAACGCAGCCCCATTGTTTGCTATGGGGAAACACTTCCTACGTCTGCACCTAACACTCTAACATGTACCCCGAGTCTAAACACCCCTAACCTTACACTTATTAACCCCTAATCTGCCGCCCCCGCTATCGCTGACCCCTGCATTATATTTTTAACCCCTAATCTTCCGCTCCGTAAACCGCCGCTACCTACATTATACCTATGTACCCCTAATCTGCTGCCCCTAACACTGCCGACCCCTATATTATATTTATTAACCCCTAATCTGCCCCCTCAACGTCGCCGACACCTGCCTACACTTATTAACCCCTAATCTGCCGAGCGGACCTGAGAGCTACTATAATAAAGTTATTAACCCCTAATCCGCCTCACTAACCCTATCATAAATAGTATTAACCCCTAATCTGCCCTCCCTAACATCGCCGACACCTAACTTCAATTATTAACCCCTAATCTGACGACCGGAGCTCATCGCTACTATAATTAATGGATTAACCCCTAAAGCTACGTCTAACCCTAACACTAACACCCCCCTAACTTAAATATAATTTACATCTAACGAAATTAATTAACTCTTATTAAATAAATTATTCCTATTTAAAGATAAATACTTACCTGTAAAATAAATCCTAATATAGCTACAATATAAATTATAATTACATTGTAGCTATTTTAGGATTAATATTTATTTTACAGGCAACTTGGTAATTATTTTAACTAGGTACAATAGCTATTAAATAGTTAAGAACTATTTAATAGTTACCTAGTTAAAATAACAACAAAATTACCTGTAAAATAAGTCCTAACCTAAGTTATAATTAAACCTAACACTACCCTATCAATAAATTAATTAAATAAAATACCTACAATTACCTACAATAAAACCTAACACTACACTATCAATAAATAAATTAAATACAATTCCTACAAATAACTACAATTAAATAAACTAACTAAAGTACAAAAAATAAAAAAGAACTAAGTTACAAAAAATAAAAAAATATTTACAAACATAAGAAAAATATTACAACAATTTTAAACTAATTACACCTACTCTAAGCCCCCTAATAAAATAACAAAGACCCCCAAAATAAAAAAATGCCCTACCCTATTCTAATCTTGGATGACGTCCCTTAAAGGAACCGTCATTCGTCGGGAGACGCCGGAAGAAGAGGATGGATCCGCGTCGGCTGCTTCAACATGGACCCGCTCCGCACCAGATGGAAGAAGATCGAAGATGCCGCTTGGATGAAGATGTTTGCCGGTCCGGATGTCCTCTTCTTGCCGGATAGGAGGAAGACTTTGGACCCTCTTCTGGACTTCTTCAGTGGATGTCTAGCCCCCGCTTGGGTTGGATGAAGATATCGGAGCCAGGACCGATCGGTGATACCCGGTGAGGTGAAGACAAGGTAGGAAGATCTTCAGGGGCTTAGTGTTAGGTTTATTTAAGGGGGGTTTGGGTTAGATTAGGGGTATGTGGGTGGTGGGTTGTAATGTTGGGGGGGGGGTATTGTATGTTTTTTTTTACAGGCAAAAGAGCTGATTTTCTTGGGGCATGCCCCGCAAAGGGCCCTATTCAGGGCTGGTAAGGTAAAAGAGCTTTTACATTTATTAATTTAGAATAGGGTAGGGCATTTTTTTATTTTGGGGGTCTTTGTTATTTTATTAGGGGGCTTAGAGTAGGTGTAATTAGTTTAAAATTGTTGTAATATTTTTCTTATGTTTGTAAATATTTTTTTATTTTTTGTAACTTAGTTCTTTTTTATTTTTTTGTACTTTAGTTAGTTTATGTAATTGTAGTTATTTGTAGGAATTGTATTTAATTTATTTATTGATAGTGTAGTGTTAGGTTTTATTGTAGGTAATTGTAGGTATTTTATTTAATTAATTTATTGATAGGGTAGTGTTAGGTTTAATTATAACTTAGGTTAGGACTTATTTTACAGGTAATTTTGTTATTATTTTAACTAGGTAACTATTAAATAGTTCTTAACTATTTAATAGCTATTGTACGTAGTTAAAATAATTACCAAGTTGCCTGTAAAATAAATATTAATCCTAAAATAGCTACAATGTAATTATAATTTATATTGTAGCTATATTAGGATTTTTTTTACAGGTAAGTATTTAGCTTTAAATAGGAATAATTTATTTAATAAGAGTTAATTAATTTCGTTAGATTAAAATTATATTTAACTTAGGGGGTGTTAGTGTTAGGGTTAGATTTAGCTTTAGGGGTTAATCCATTTATTAGAATAGCGGTGAGCTCCGGTCGTCAGATTAGGGGTTAATAATTGAAGTTAGGTGTCGGCGATGTTAGGGAGGGCAGATTAGGGGTTAATACTATTTATGATAGGGTTAGTGAGGTGGATTAGGGGTTAATAACTTTATTATAGTAGCGCTCAGGTCCGCTCGGCAGATTAGGGGTTAATAAGTGTAGGCAGGTGTCGGCGACGTTGTGGGGAGCAGGTTAGGGGTTAATAAATATAATATAGGGGTCGGCGGTGTTAGGGGCAGCAGATTAGGGGTACATAAGGATAACGTAGGTGGCGGCGCTTTGCGGTCGGCAGATTAGGGGTTAATTATTGTAGGTAGCTGGCGGCGACGTTGTGGGGGGCAGGTTAGGCGTTAATAAATATAATACAGGGGTCGGCGGTGTTAGGGGCAGCAGATTAGGGGTACATAAGTATAACGTAGGTGTCGGTCGGCAGATTAGGGGTTAAAAAAATTTAATCGAGTTGCGGCGATGTGGGGGGACCTCAGTTTAGGGGTACATAGGTAGTTTATGGGTGTTAGTGTACTTTAGGGTACAGTAGTTAAGAGCTTTATGAACCGGCGTTAGCCCAGAAAGCTCTTAACTCCTGCTTTTTTTCGGCGGCTGGAGTTTTGTCGTTAGAGCTCTAACGCTCACTTCAGAAACGACTCTAAATACCGGAGTTAGAAAGATCCCATTGAAAAGATAGGATACGCAATTGACGTAAGGGGATCTGCGGTATGGAAAAGTCGCGGCTGAAAAGTGAGCGTTAGACCCTTTAATCACTGACTCCAAATACCGGCGGTAGCCTAAAACCAGAGTTAGGAGCCTCTAATGCTGGTTTTCACGGCTACCGCCAAACTCCAAATCTAGGCCTTAGTCTGAGAGTAACATTTTATGCAGATGTAAAATCTTAGATAAAATGCCTGCTTGCATCTGGAAAGTCCTTGCATAAAGGGGCAGTAAACTGGAATGTAATGAAAATATATATAGTAATAAAAAAACTAATATCTGCCAAAAGGGCACCTACCATTTGTGTATTGAGGAAACATTTCTACATGGCTTTAAATATAGAATTTCTACAGCATTGTCAAATAATCATAAATACACTGCTCATATTGCTCAAAAAAATTGTTTTTATGGACCCCTGGCCCCACCATACAACTACTACCACACTGAAGTTACAATCCGAAATTGCACAAAGAAATAAAAAACATTTGCTAAGTAAGTCCTACCTCATCTGCAAATGAAAGTGATCTGCTGTCTGACTCAGGCACACATTGTACAAAGTGCCTAGTCTGCCTCACACTGTGCATAGTGGTTTAGTGCATACTCCAAAATCCTCTCAAATACTAATACTTTACTCCTTGTAATAACATTGCCCATGCTCAATTAGCACTCTGCTATAGTACCCACTGATGGCTGCCAAAATTAAAAAAAATAATAATATATATATATATATTTTTTTTTTTTTAGTTCTTGCCTCAGTCACCCCCTGATGGCGGCCCTGGCTGTATGCAAGACAGTATGAGTATGTCTCCTGCTAAAAATGCCACCCTTCCAAAGTTGCCGCCCTAGGCCCGTGCCTTGTCTGCCTAGGCAGTAATACGCCCCTGATGGGCATGCTTAAACCTGCAAGTGTGTGGACAAAACTTGTTGTGTTGGTGGCATTCATGTGAGTTAGATGCTAGGAGTTGAAGTGTGTTGGTTTCAAGTGATACATCAATAGATGTTATCCAAATATGGAAATACAGTGTTCAATTGGGTATTTTACAAATGAACAGTGTTTTAAACAGAGCTATGGTGACTTTTATTCTGAGATAAAAAACAGTGAATACAGGTCAGAACAAGAGGAGTTACTTTGTTTAAGGGTAGGATGTGATGTTACATCTACGTCTATAAGTACCATGAAAAGAAATTTCTATTTAAGTATCACCACCTATTTGGTAACCGTTGTTGTAATCCTTTGGAACATCACAAAAAAACTAATACAAAAGGACTACAAGAAATATGATTAGCGCACATATCAAAGAAAAAGAACTATACTCTAAAACTTGTCCCTAGTAGGTCACTGTGTCCCACCTGCTATAAAAAAAATATTGTGATTTTAAAAAAGATACATGTATTGAGCAAAGTGAGGATTATGTATTACTCAAAGATTCTCTTCAAAAGGTTAACTCATCTTGTGCTTCTATTGGTGCATCACTTGCATCCAAGATTAGGAAGATAAGTGCGGATAAAAGTGCTCTGAGAGCTAAAGTAGAAAGGATTTCTGAAACTTCCAAAATAAATCTACGCCAAAAGTGAGGAAGTAACTGAACTTCATGACCTGAAACTCAAGGATGGGTTTGATAAGTGTGGGGAAAAAAGTCACTGTTTTCAGGCTGTATCAGTGAGTAATATCAGGTGCTTATTTATATCTTAATCACAAGAGTTTAAAGAACATGCAGTGATAAAATCTCTCCCCCTGATCCAATGAAAAATGGTTGTGTCGCTTGTGTCTATGATGGTTCTTAGACTTGATTGAGCACATCAGCGAGGAAAACTGATATTTTAGTAAAATTATTCCACCCACCTAGACCAAGAACATCATTCAAGATATCTGCTGAGACACCTGGCAAATTGACTACTGCCACCAGATGCTCCAACAACATTTGAGAGACTGAGTGAAGAAATCTCACAGCTTCTAATCAACTATGTACCCTAAATGTGTGGTGTGTCAGTCATAAATAAATATAATTACTTTAAAATACTGTTCATTTTTATTATTTGTTATGCTTATATTACATCTGCATATTTCTTAAAATGCATTAATAAAACAAAGTTTGTGGCCTCAAGGCCAAGCTGTGTTAACACAGCCAGAAGAAGAAATTACACTCCCAGTGGGTTATAGAAGAGATAAGGTAATAAATAGTTAATTTTCCATTGTTCTCTACAAGTATTGGTGATTGGTTTATGGACAGATATTAGATCAAGAATCCGGTATATTTACACAATGTGATAAAGTAATGAGATCTGATTATACCTACAAGCTTAACCCATTTTATTAGGTTGTGGCTTCAAAACACAAAATCAGTTAATTCATATACACAAATAAATCTTAAAAACTTAAATTCTGCTTACCTGATAATTTTCTTTACTTCTGACGGGGAGAGTCCACAGCTGCATTCATTACTTTCGGGAAATCAGAACCTGGCCACCAGGAGGAGGCAAAATACCCCAGCCAAGGGTTTAAATACCTTCCCACTTCCCTCATCCCCCAGTCATTCTGCTGAGGGAACAAGGAACAGTAGGAAAAATATCAGGATGAAAAAGGTGCCAGAAAAATTTAAAAACGAAATTTACGGCCACCCAAAAAATGAGGACAGGGAGCTGTGGACTCTCCCCGTCAGAAGAAAAGAAAATGATCAGGTAAGCATAATTTAAGTTTTTCTTCTTAAACAGGGAGAGTCCACAGCTGCATTCATTACTTTTGGGAAAACAATATCTAAGCTATAGAGGACACTGAATGCAAAATGGGCGGGTACAAGAGGCAGCCCACTCTGAGGGCACCACAGCCTAACTCACCTAAACAACTGACAAATAGCTGCCTCACCAGAAGCAGAAGGACATCAGTTAAAACCAGCAAGGCCCTTGCTAGAGACTGCCTAGAATCCTAGACTCAACCAAGCACAAAGGCCTTCGAGGAGACGAAGTCCTTCAGGCATCAAGCCCACACTTAAACTCACCCCCTACCAAGGTAATGGTAGCCTCCTACACGGACTCAGATAAGAGAGTCCGAAAGGACCATCAGACAAACAACTAGAGTTATAAAGAACCCCAATCATAACTCCAAGAGCGCAAACCAAGGTTGCAACAGCAAACCAAGTTGCAACAAGACAAAGCCGTGCAAAGAACAAACCTTACCGACCGAGCAGAATGAAGGAAGGAAATCCCAGACCCCTATCTGCATAGAGTCCAAGGGACCAATGTAACGCCTCAACCCTGGAACCTAGAGGGACAAAGGAAGACCCCCTTTCTTACACAGAGTGCCAACCCGCGCTCAGTATAAAGCGACCAAGGGAGAAAAACCACCCCCGGAAGCCACTAGATCCTATTATGCTCCAGATGAAGCCACTGGCTTCCCTCTGCAAAGAGGTCTGAGTGGACGCAAAACCGCAAACACTAGCTAATCAAAGCTAGTATGCTGCCCCAGGATCCTCACAGAGAACAAACTTAGAAGAAGAAGAGAGCAAATCCCTCCCCAGAAAAAACAGGGAAGGATAGTATCCAAAAGAATACACCGCAAAGCCTCCCACCTAAGGAAGGCCCACAAGATCTATTGATGATACACGGTCAAGGCTCAACAGAGCAGTAAGATCCCTGACTCCCACTCCGAGGCAACATACCCAGCACCAAGGCGACTGGTAATGTCCGAAAGGACAAGGAAAATAAAAGTTCCCTGAACCACCAAAACCCCCAGGAGGAGAAAGGAGGTGATCCAGACCCCGGACATAGCTCCCTTCCCGAAGAGAAAGGACACTCCCAAAAAAGAAGACCCTATACTGAAACTACAGTAATGGCATGACATTAGAAATCCAACCCTGCACATGACAGGCAGGAAGGGTTCTACCGAATAGAGTAAGAAAAAGACCTTCGGGATACCAGGTGGATACTGAGGCATGTCCCAATCCTTCCGAAAAAAAGAGGGGTAAAGACAAACATAACAGCTCACCAGCCCACTAGCATGGAGCGTAAAGCTGTAGACGGATGTCAAAAGGCCAATACCAATTGATAGGGATCAATCAGCTACCACAGCCGGCCTAATAGAAATGTCCAATTCTCCACAAAGAGAAAGAAAAATCCGCCAGAAGGGACAAAAGGACGCTCCGGAATAAGAAAACTGGGCTGTCCAGATCCAACCTAAGGTGTCTGGATACAGAAGAACCCAAAATGACAAGGATTAGTTCAAGAAAACCGGACACCCGGAACCCTGTACTGGCTTCCAACAAATAACCCCTGAGGAACCATCGGGTTACCCCATCCGGAGAAGACCTTGCACCCATCCAAGGGTCCTTGGACACTGAACGCTCACGTAAGTATCCCAGAGACAGAGAACTTAACCCCTAAAAGCTCGAGGGACAACACCCACTAAGTGTAAAGACTAAGGTAAACTTACAAGAGAACAGGACTCAAAATCTAGAAAATCTAGCATCCCAAACTCCTGGCAAGTGACAGATTAAACCGGAACGCCTAAGCAGGGGGCAACCGCCAGAAGAAGACAACTATCTCCAGAGCTCTAAAAATACAGGAGCAGATGAGATACCATAGGGGAAAAAAGGCCAAAAGACCCAAGCTTCCAGAACAGATGACTAGAAACCAGCCCCAGGAAGGTGAAAAAAGGGCACAAGCAACCTCGACCTCTTAAGGAAGAGGTACCGTCGCCAAGTAACGGATTCAAAAAGTACGGTCCAATAAAGGAGACGAGAAATGCCACCTAAACTTGGTACCACAGATTTCCAAGGAGTCATCTGAACCACCATCCCTATTGGGGAGGAGAAAATGTCTAGCTCCTAAACCCAAGGACCTCAGGAACCCCCAGAAAATGCCTTACAGGAACCAAAACTCGGTAACCCTGCCAACAATCAGGAACAGGACATTGAGGACTAAGCACAATCCCCTCTGATGCCCCACCCAAAGGAATAAACAAGGACCAGCCTGATGACTAGGAACAAAAGGCTTCCTATAACATGTAAAATAAAGAAAAACAAGAAAACGTACTCCACACTGGAGTTAGTAACTCAGCACCCCAGTAACCAGGGCAACCCAATATAATGGGCACCAAGTGGTTGATGTAGACCTAAAAGAACAAAAAAACTAGTGCCCGACCAGGACCAGCCTGATACATAGGGCATCCCAGAACTGTCCAAGGCCACAGAAAAGTCGAAGCCCTAGTAGGGATAGAAAAAAAAAGTAATAGACATAATGTCCTAACTTTTTTATTGAGATTCCGTGGAAAAAAGGAAAAGGAAAAACAATAACAGACATGAGATTTTCAAAATTAAATAAAATACATCCTAACCGGATAAAAGAAAAATTAGGGCAGCACCCGCAGGTGAACGCCCAAGAAGAATGAGCACACTAACAGGACCAGACGGTCAGAAACTCAATTCTTCCAAAGCTCAGAACTGGAATAAGTGAAGTAAGAAAAATGGAGACGACAAGGAGATTCACTTCATCCCCATTTGCCTAACCCTGCTTGCCGTCCTCTGGAACGGAAGACAGAGGATTCATCGACCCGTTAGGACTGGGATCCTCCAGCACTGCCAACACATATCTCAGCAGGACATGAAGGAGCACCAGACTATAACGAAAGGCAAGACTTACCCTCTGCCGGGGTAACTAATGACCCCAGCCCCGAGGGTTAAACCCCTGAAGCCTCAGAGGATCCAGACGATCCCACGCCTGACGAGCCCTGGTTAACGGAGCACGGACAGCATCTTCCTGGAAGATTTAAATGCGCCAATGCCATAGATATGGCCAAGCAGAACCATGCCGTAACTTCTGGAGGAAACAAGCTGCCTTCCGGGGAAGGGGTAACGACATTTGGGACACCTGCTTGCCTAGCAAAAGAAGGTTCTAGGGCGCATGCCTGGTGGGATATGGAATCCTTGGGGCGGAAGGCTCTGCGGACTCTAAGTTCCCCGATTCGGGAGAAAAGAGTACTTTAGAGTGGCATTCGGAACATAACTGATGGGCATGTATTACCCGGGCCATATCAAGTTCTTCGCAAGAAGTAGAATCTGAATCAGAGACATCCGTCTCCAAAAAATCAGAATCCTCCATAACTCGAAGATTGAGATTATGTATAAAAAATAAACGGCACCGTACACCCCCAATGGCTGGGGCACTCACCACCTCCTATGACCCAGACAACTGGTGAAACAGACACTCTCCATCGCCACACGGTCAGGAAATGGAGAACAGAAACGTGACCACGCCCGGTCACAAGGTGCACCGTGCAGGCCAAAGAAAAGCGTGCCAGTCCACAAGAACCGCGCAGCCTGACAAAAAAGGCCGGTATGTTCCGAAATAGCCACAAGCCCAAGCATCACTACACATTAGCAGACAGAATCACATAACAAACATGATTTAAGTCCCCCCTGTTTAATAACCCCTCTCAGGAGATATTAACCCTTGGTTCCATAAAGATAAAAGGAGTTCCACAGAGTCCCTGACCTCTTCATATACATTACATTCTCATATTGAAAGTAAAATGAAACAATCTTACCAGAATCTACGCCGTGGAACAGGAACAAGGCCCTTCAAGTATAACAGATAGTAGCTTCGCTTCTGACATGGACTTGAGTGAAGAAAGCAGGCAGCGAAACCCGTCAATGCCGATTGCTTATGGAGCTGTTAACATGAGTCGAGATGGTTTTGCAGACTCTAACTTTCATCCATGCTCTCATTGAGAGGCTGACAGGACTACTTACAACTCCAGTTCCATTCCAAAGAGTACTACCCTCCAAAAGAGACTAAACCGAATCTTCTGACACTTCTCTGCCAACCTCCTGTGATGATAGGCAAAGAATGACTGGGGGATGAGGGAAGTGGGGGAGGTATTTAAGCCTTTTGCTGGGGTGTCTTTGCCTCCTCCTGGTGGGCAGGTTCTGAATTCCCAAAAGTAATTCATGCAGCTGTGGACTCTCCCCGTTTAAGAAGAAAAAAGCAAATCTCATAAATTTTATACTCTGCAGCTGGTAAAAAAAGTAATTGGAAATACTATTTTATAGTATTCTGTTCCTTTGATAAAGTCCCACAGGTTTCGATACCATTTGTATGCCGATGACAACCAAATCTACCTCTCTGCACCAGACCTACCTCCTTCCTTACTAACCTGTGTCACTAACTGTCTTTCTCATATCTCATCTTGGATGTCCTCTCACTACCTTAAGCTAAATCTTTCTGAAACTGAACTCCTTTCCCCCCCTTATTCCAAAATCTCAACCCCCCATTTTTCTATAACTGTTGATAATTCCATCATTAACCCTACCCTGCATGCCCAATATCTTGGGGTCACACTTGACTCAGACCTTTCTTTCACTCCTTACATTCAGTCCTTGGCTAAAGCCTGCCACTTCCACCTTAAATACATCTCTAAAATTAGACATTTCCTTACACAAGACACAACTAAGATTTGAATACACTCCTCCTTTCCCGCCTCAACTATTGCAACTCCGTCCTCTCTGGTCTACCTAGCTGCCGCCTAGCTCCTTTACAATCTATAATAAATGCCTTTGCCAGGCTCTTCTTCCTTACACGTCGCTCTTCATCTGCTGCAACTCTCTGCCACTCCCTTCACTGGCTACCTCTTGCCTCCAGGATTAAACACAAAATCCTCACTCTGACATACAAAGCCTTCAACTGTACTGCTCCCCCCTACATTTCAGACCTTGTCTCCAGATACTCGCCCTCCTGCCCCCTTCGCTCTGCTCACAATCTTTTACTCTCCTCCTCTCTTGTTACTTCCTCACATTCCCGTTTACAGAACTTCTCCAGACTGGCTCCCATCTTGTGGAACTCCCTGCCTCGCTCCACAAGACTCTCCCCTAGTTTTTTCAGCTTCAAGCGCTCCCTAAAGACTCTACTATTCAGGGATGCATACAACCTACACTAACCTTTCCAAACTTTATTGCTTTGCCCTTGAAACCCTTAGAATGTAAGCCTATGAGCCCAGCTGTTTGTAGATCGACTTCATAAAAGCCGACTACAACAGTGCAACTCTCGGCAGGGCTCTCTACCAATTTGATCCTTATAAATGTTATCTTGTATACAGCCTATGTTTATAGCGCTGTGGAATCTGTAGGCGCTCTACAAATACCTGATAATAATAACAGTAATAATAATCCTGATGGAAAATAGGATCTTGGGACAACAGTTCTTGTCTCAGAGGAAGAATCCATGGAGAAGATGAGGACATCTGCACTAGATCCGCATACCATGTCCTGTGAGGCCAGGCTAGAGCAATTAATGTAACTGGCATTAACTCCTGTTTGATCCAAGAAATTACTCTAGACAGAAGTTAAATCATTAACGGCTAGATTACGAGTTTTGCGTTATGAGCTGTGCGGTGCTAACTTTTCTCACCGCTCACTTACCTGCAGCACTGGTATTACGGGTTTTTACAAACCCAGCGTTAAAAGGCAAGAAGTGACCGTAGAGCAAAACTGTGCTCCATACCGCACTCAAATACCAGCTAAAAAAAAATAAGCTAACCCCCGAAGATTCACTTAACGAGAGAAGTCTTCATCCAAGCGGCAAGATGTCCTCAATGAAGCCGGCAGAAGTGGTCCTCCAGACGGGCAGAAGTCTTCATCCAGACGGCATCTTCTATCTTCATCCTTCCGACGCGGAGCTGCTCCATCTTCAAGACATCCGGCGTGGAGCATCCTCTTCAATCAACGTCTTCTTCGGAATGAATATCTCTTTAAGTGACGTCATCCAAGATAGCGTCCCTTAGATTCAGATTGGCTGATAGAATTCTATCAGCCAATCAGAATTAAGGTAGAAAAAATCCTATTGGCTGATGCAATCAGCCAATAGGATTGAGCTGGCATTCTATTGGCTGTTCCAATCAGCCAATAGAATGTGAGCTCAATCCTATTGGCTGATTGGATCAGCCAATAGCATTGAAGTCCAATCCTATTGGCTGATTGCATCAGCCAATAGGATTTTTTCTAACTTAATTCCGATTGGCTGATAGAATTCTTGGATGACGTCACTTAAAGAGATATTCATTCCAAAGAAGATGTCGATTGGAGAGGATACTCCGAGCCGGATGTCTTGAAGATGGAGCCGCTCCGCGTTGGAAGGATGAAGATAGAAGATGCCATCTGTGTGAAGACTTCTGCCCGTCTGGAGAACCACTTCTGCCGTCTGTGTGAAGACTTCTGCCCGTCTGGAGGACCACTTCTGCCCGGCTTCGTTGAGGACATCTTGCCGCTTGGATGAAGACTTCTCCCGGTAAGTGGATCTTCAGGGGTTAGTGTTAGGATTTTTTAAGGGTGTATTGGGTGGGTTTATTTTTTAGGTTAGGGCTTTGGGCAGCAATAGAGCTAAATGCCCTTTTAAGGACAATGCCAATCAAAATGCCCTCTGCAGGGCAATGGGGAGCTTAGTTTTTTTTTAGTTAGGCTTTTATTCGGGGGGTTGGTTGTGTGGGTGGTGGGTTTTACTGTTGGAGGGGGTTGTTTGTATTTTTTTTACAGGTAAAAGAGCTATTAGTTATATTGTAGCTAGCTTAGGTTTATTTTATAGGTAAGTATTTAGTTTTAAATAGGAATTATTTAGTTAATGATAGTAATTTTATTTAGATTTATTTAAATTATATTTAAGTTAGGGGGTGTTAGGGTTAAAGGGTTTAAAGGGTTAATACATTTAGAATAGTGGCGGTGGCCACATTTGGGACGGCAGATTAGGGGTTAATAAATGTAGGTAGGTGGCAGTGATGTTTACGAACTTTACATAAGTCAGTTTGCGGTAAGGCCAAAAAAGTGTGCGGTGCACCAATACCTGCAAGTAATAGCAGCGGGCGTAAAAAAGCAGCGTTAGGACCGGTTAACGCTGCTTTTTCACTTTACCGCAAAACTCGTAATCTAGGTGGAAGTGCTGCTGCACATGCAATAAACATAAACAGCTTCTAGAGATTTGCATATATTAGTGTACATCAATGATCCTTATAATAAATGATAATGGCACCATATATCATTATGTTCAGTACAAAATATAATTGCACATATTATAGTAAATTGGGTACACTGTAGATCACATACGAATGTGCTCATGTGTACAGCTGCCTAAAAGTCTTGCTATTCTTATACTCGGGGGTAAAGTGAGTAGGCAAAATAGACGGTACATAATTCATTGGAGGAATTTGGATTGCAGTAGGAAATACCTATGTCCCTCAGGGGAAGGCTAAGGGTGACTCTCTGCAACGCGTGAGGGTAGTTATGGCTCAAGTCCCATAGGGATATACTGTGCACATAATAGTGTATTCCTATGTCTCTGTATCATTCAGCTGCTGTGAAGTTTCTATTCTGTCTTCTTTGTGAATGATAATTCCCAGGGACTCTGGGTCTCACATTAATCTGAGCTCCCAAATTTAAATCCATAAACAGGTAGATGGAAACACCTCTATTCTCAACCAACTTCTACGAGAAAAACAAAACTAACAGATAGATAGGACAGAATTTAAGATCTTGACCTCCTCATAGTGGTGGAAAATATATCCCATAAAAAGGGCATTTGTAGAGGCATTGCCCTTAAAAGGGCATTTAGCTCTATTGCTGCGCAAACCCTAATCTAAAACTAAAACCCACCCAATAAACCCTTAAAAAAACCTAACACTAACCCCCGAAGATCCACTTACAATTTTGAAGACTGGACATCCATCGTCAACGAAGCCGGGAGAGGCCCTCAACGAAGCGGCAAGAAGTCCTCACCGAAGCCGGGAGAAGTGGTCCTCCAGACGGGCAGAAGTCTTCATCCAGACGGCATCTTCTATCTTCATCCATCCGGCGCGGAGCGGGTCCATCTTCAAGACATCCGGCGCGGAGAATCCTCTTCTTACGACGATCCCGATGAATGAAGGTTCCTTTAAGTGACATCATGCAAGATGGCGTCCCTTAGATTCCAATTGGCTGATAGAATTCTATCAGCCAATCGGAATTAAGGTTGAAAAAATCCTATTGGCTGATGCAATCAGCCAATAGGATTGAACTTCAATCCTATTGGCTGATCCAATCAGCCAATAGGATTGAAGTTCATCCTATTGGCTGATTGCATCAGCCAATAGGATTTTTTCAACCTTAATTCCGATTGGCTGATAGAATTCTATCAGCCAATCGGAATCTAAAGGACGCCATTTTGGATGATGTCACTTAAAGGAACCTTCATTCTTCGGGAGTTGTTGGCGATGTCGGGGTCGGCAGATTAGGGGTTAATACGTGTAAGATTAGGGGTGTTTAGACTCGGGGTTCATGTTAGGGTGTTAGGTGTAAACATAAATTTAGTTTCCCCACAGGAATTAATAGGGCTGCATTATGGAGCTTTACACTGCTTTATTGCAGGTGTTAGGCTATTTTTCAGCCGGCTCTCCCCATTGATGTCTATGGGAAAATCATGCACAAGCACGTACAACCAGCTCACCGCTGACTTAAGCAGCGCTGGTATTGGAGTGCGGTATGGAGCACAAGTTTGCTCTACGCTCACCTGTTGTCTTTTAACGCTGGGTTTAAGAAAACCTGTAATACCAGCGCTGTAGGTAAGTGAGCGGTGACATTAACTTTCAAGTTAGCAGCACACCCCTCAAAACGTAAAACTCGTAATCTAGCCAAATGTTAATTAAATATGTGTAATCATTTTTCTAAAGGGTCATGAAATTTAAAATTACATTTTCATAGTTCAGATAGAGAATGCAATTTAAAGAGACTTTTTAGTTTACTTTCATTATCAATTTTACTTAGTTCCCTTGGAACAGCATACCTTGTAGGTTCAGGAGCATCAAAGCTACTACTACTGGGAGTTATCTGGTGATTGGTTGCTGTACAAACATATGCCTCTTGTAATTGTCTCACAAGATGTGTTCAGCTAGATGCCATTAGTGCATTGCTAACAAGGAGTTGACTTTGTCATCAGCCATTTTTATTATTTAACTGCAGCACTTTTTACAGTATTGTTCTGGTGAAAAAGGGCCTATACTAAACATGTGCCAGTCTTGTTTGTTTATGTATTGGGTACTTGTAAAGCGCGGCTAATCACCCGTAAGGGTCTCAAGGCACTGCTCATTTTATCAAACTCGGAAGGATGAAAAGCTGAGTGGACCTCGCCGGGGATTGAACCTGCAAACCTTGGGTTGCTAGGGAGCTCAGCCACAGTGCCTTAGCATGTTGACCTATCTGTCCGGTATTGAGAATTTGGCTGAAAACAATCCAAATTCTCAATACTTAATGACACATTTACAGAGAAATGTTTCACTTATCAAATTCCACTTGATAAACCCAAGACAAGACATTTTGAATTATATATGAGCACTACAAGAAGTTTTAAAATGGAAGACTGTTTTTTGCGTACGGGCAAAAACATAATTTATGCTTACCAGATAAATTCCTTTCCTTCCTGGCAGGGAGAGTCCACAACTTAATTCCTTACTGTTGGGAAAAACAACACCTGGCCACCAGGAGGAGGCAAATACACCCCAGCCAAATGCTTAAATATCCCTCCCACTTCCCCTATCCCCCAGTCATTCTGCCGAGGAAACAAGGAAAAGTAGGAGAAACATAAAAAAAATTATATAAAAAGGAGCCGCCCATCAAAAAAGAAATTACGGACAGGGTCATGGACTCTCCCTGCCAGGAAGGAAAGGAATTTATCTGGTAAGCATAAATTATGTTTTCCTTCCATAAGGCAGGGAGAGTACACAACTTCATTCCTTACTGTTAGGAAAACTATACCCAAGCTCCAGAGGACACTGAATGAATAACGGGAGGGAAAAAAAAAAGAGGCGGACCCTATTCTGAGGACACCAAACCCTGCAAAACTTTCCTCCCGAAAGCTGCTTCAGCTGAAGAAAACACAACCAGGCAGCTGCCTTACAAATCTGATCCATAGAGGCTTTGTTCTTAAAAGCCCAGGAGAAAGCCACTGCTCTAGTGAAATGAGCCATTACCCTTTCAGTAGGCTGTCACCCTGCTGTCTCATAAGCTAAGGGAATGACACTCCTCAACCAGAAAGATAGGGAAGTTGTAGTAGCATTCTGCCGCTTACGCTTCCCCATACAGAGGACAAAAAAAAAGAGGAAGATTGTCTGAATTCCTTAGTAGCCTGAATATAGAACTTGAAGGCACTAACCACATCTAGATTGTGAAGCATGCGTTACTTCCCCGAAGAAGGATTAGGACACAAGGAAGGAACAACAATCTAGATCCGACACCACCTTATGGAGGAACCTTAATTTAGTATGTAAATCTGCCTTATCAGCATGGAAAACAAGATAAGGCGGGTCCCATTGCAAAGCAGAAATCTCAGAAACTCTGCGCGCAGAGGTAATCGTCAATAAAAAAAGAACCTTCCAAGGTAACAATTTAATGTCAACAGTATGCATAGGCTCAAACGGAGCCTGCTGCAAAACACTAAGAACAAGATTGAGGCTCCAAGGCCGAGCCCCGGATCAAAACACAGATCTGATCCTAGACCAAGCCATAACAAAGGACTGCAAATCCGGAAGCTCAGCCAATCTCTTGTGCAGTAACACCAACAGGGACGATATCTGTCCCTTCAGGGAACTAGTAGATAGACCCTTCTCCAGTCCATCCTGGAGAATTTTTTTTTTTTTTTGGCAACCTTAACCTTATGCCAGGAAAAGCCACGCTCTTCACACCAGTACAAGAAAGTCCTCCACACTTTATGGTAGATACGACGAGTAACTGGCTTACGAGCTTGAACCAGAGTGTTGATAACAAACTAAGAGAACCCTCTCTTGGCTAAGACTAAGCGTTCAAACTACCACGTGGTCAGCCTCAGAGAACGAAGGGACCCTTTATCAGCAGATCTCTGTGAAAATGTAACCTTCGCTGAGGAGATGAGGACATTCCCACCAGATCCGCAAACCACGTCCTTCGCAGCCACGATGGAGCAATCAGAATCACTGATGCTTGCTCCTGCTTGATGCGAGCCACCACAAGAGGGAGAAGCGGTAATGGAGGAAAAAGATATGAGTCTGAACCTCCATGGTACTGATAGGGCATCTATTAATTCCGCCTGAGGATCCCTGGACCTCGACTCGTACCTGAGTAGCTTGGTATTGAGGCGGGATGCCATGAGATCTATCTCCTACATCCCCCACTTGCTGCATATCTCTGCAAACACCTCAGGCTGAGAGACCATTCCCCTGGGTGAAAGGATTGCCTGCTAGGAAGTCCACTTCCTAGTTGTCCACCCCCGGAATGTGGATCGCTGACAGCGTACATATGTGAGTCTCCGCCACTCTAGTATCTGAGATACTTCTCTCATCCCCAAGGAACTTCTCGTTCCCATGGTTGATGTAGGCAACCGAGGTTATATTGTCTGATTGGAATCTGATAAACTGGGACAAAAACAGAAAGGGCCAAGCATTCAAGGCATTAAAGATTGCCCAGAGTTCCAATATATTGATCATAAGAGAAGACTCCTAAGTCCACAGTCCTTGTGCCTTCTTGGCACCGCAAACGGCTTCTCAGCCGGAAAGGCTTGCGTCCGTAGTCACAATCTCCCAGGACAGTCTCAAAAAGCACTTGCCTTGGGACAGATGATCTAGACAGAGCCACTAAGAGAGTGAGTCTCTTGACAGGTTGTCCAGCACAATCTGTTGAGACAGATTTGAATGGTCGCCGTTCCATTGTCTCAGCATGCATAGTTGTAAGGGTCTGAGATGGAATCTGGCAAAAGGAATGATATCCATACAGGACACCATAAGTCCGATCACCTCCATACACTGAGCCACTGAGGGTCTCAAGGAGGCCTGGAGGGCAAGACATGCAGTAGTTAGCTTGCAACGTCTCTGATCTGTGAGGAATATTCTCATGGATATGGAGACTATTATTTTCCCCAGGAAATTAACCCTTGTACTTGGAGTAAGAGAACCCTTTTTTCAAGTTTATCTTTCATCCATGTGATGGAAGAAGATTGAGAAGGGACTCAAAATGTTCTTCCGCTAGATGAAAAGATGGTGCCTGCACCAAGATATCGTCTAGGTAAGGCGCTACTGCAATACCTTGTGTTCTGGCAATGGCTAGAAGTGCCCACAGAACCTTCGTAAATATCCTTGGATTAGTAGCTATGCTGAACGGAAGAGCTATGAACTGGAAGTGCTGGTCCAGAAAGGCAAACCGCAGGGACTGAAAATGTTCCCTGTGTATCAGGACGTGTAGGTATGCATCTCTTGATTAATGTTACATAGTAGTGTAGAAAGGGTAGTAATCTCTCAAAACCCAGATTCCTGAGAGGTAGATGGCTCAGAGGGGCTAATAGCGCTATGAGTATTAGCAGGTTTGTCTCCCTTCTTAGACTTTAGAACAGTGCTTAGGCAAATGAAACAAAATTGAGCAGGCGGACAAACCACGGCCTCCTCACAATATAATCAGGAATTATTAATCTGTACAGAAGGAGTGGAACCTTCTAATGTAGTATCAGAGTCCTCCATAGCTAGGATATATTCACAGAAGCACAAACAAAAAGTAAACGTTTTTATTAAAAAAACAGCACCTTTATAATCCCAATGACTGGGGCACTCACCACCTCCTAGACTCAAACAGCTAACAGTGAAAACATTTTCCTTAGGAGTGATGTCGAAGGAAATGAAAGGATCGCACCAGGTCACGTGGGGCATAGAACAGGACTTCCCTAGCTATGAAAAAGGTGCTAAGCTGTTATGAGCTACAACACTCATAAACAAAAGTGAAACCTGTTTGTTTCAAGCCAAAAGCACACAGTCTATGAGCCAAAAAAACTCTCACATTAAAGCAGTTATACATAACCCCTAGCTGTTCAAATAATCTCCCTGAAGGAGATATTAAACCTTGATCCTATAGAGGTATAATGGAGCCACACTGTGACCCTGTATAGAAAAAGTGTTCTTACCCTCCAGGATCCATGCTGTGGAACAGACACAGCCTCTCAGGTGTGACAGTCTTGCAGCAACGCTTCTAACAAGGACTTGAGTGTATAACAGCAAGCAGTTAAACTTGTCAACACTGATTGCGCAGGAGCTGTAAGGCGACAGTCTGGATGGGTTTGCAGAAAAAAAACTTTCCCTGCATCTCCAGACTCTAACTTTCATCAATACTATCACTGAGAGGTTGACATGATTACTTAAAACTCCAGTTCTTTCTTGAAGGAAACATACCCATTAAAGGACTATCTAAATCTTCTGACACTTCTCTGCCACCTCCTATAGTGACGAAAGGCAAAGAATGACTAGGGTATAGGGGAAGTGGGAGGGATATTTAAGCCTTTGGCTGGGGTGTCTTTGCCTCCTCCTGGTGGCCAGGTGTTGCATTTCCCAACAGTAAGGAATTAAGTCATGGAATAACCCTGCCTTATGGAAGGAAACACTACAGTGCATCATGTCCGCCAGACTTTAATAAACCCCAGAGCATACAATTTAAAAAAAGTTTCAAATTTAATTTTATTATCAAATTTGCTTTGTTTTTATGATATTGCTTGTTAAAGGGATACCTAGGTAGGTGTCTGGAGCACTTCATGGCAGGAAAAAGTGCTGCCAGCTAGTGCTCTTGTAAAGGGATAACATTCGTGCAAAAACATAATTTATGTAAGAACTTACCTGATAAATTCCTTTCTTTCATATTAGCAAGAGTCCATGAGCTAGTGACGTATGGGATATACATTCCTACCAGGAGGGGCAAAGTTTCCCAAACCTTAAAATGCCTATAAATAAACCCCTCACCACACCCACAATTCAGTTTAACGAATAGCCAAGAAGTGGGGTGATAAGAAAGGCGCAAAAGCATCAAAAATAAGGAATTGGAATAATTGTGCTTTATACAAAAAAATCATAACCACCACAAAAAAGGGTGGGCCTCATGGACTCTTGCTAATATGAAAGAAATTAATTTATCAGGTAAGTTCTTACATAAATTATGTTTTCTTTCATGTAATTAGCAAGAGTCCATGAGCTAGTGACATATGGGATAGCAGATACCCAAGATGTGGAACTTCCACGCAAGAGTCACTAGAGAGGGAGGGATAAAATAAAGACAGCCAATTCCGCTGAAAAAATAATCCACAACCCAAATCAAAAAGTTTTAATCTCAAAATGAAAAAAACTGGGCAGAAGAATCAAACTGAAACAGCTGCCTGGAGTACTTTTCTACCAAAAACTGCTTCAGAAGAAGAGAAAACATCAAAATGGTAGAATTTAGTAAAAGTATGCAAAGAAGACCAAGTTGCTGATTTGCAAATCTGATCAACAGAAGCTTCATTCCTAAAAGCCCAGGAAGTAGAAACTGACCTAGTAGAATGAGCCGTAATACTTTGAGGCGGAGATTTACCCGACTCTACATAAGCATGATGAATCAAAGACTTTAACCAAGACGCCAAAGAAATGGCAGAAGCCTTCTGACCTTTCCTAGAACCAGAAAAGATAACAAATAGACTAGAAGTCTTTCTGAAATCTTTAGTAGCTTCAACATAATATTTCAAAGCTCTTACTACATCCAAAGAATGTAAAGATCTTTCCAAAGAATTCTTAGGATTAGGACACAATGAAGGGACAACAATTTCTCTACTAATGTTGTTAGAATTCACAACCTTAGGTAAAAAATTAAATGAAGTCCGCAACACCGCCTTATCCTGATGAAAAATCAGAAAAGGAGATTCACAAGAAAGAGCAGATAACTCAGAAACTCTTCTAGCAGAAGAGATGGCCAAAAGGAATAAAACTTTCCAAGAAAGTAATTTAATATCCAGAGAATGCATAGGTTCAAACGGAGGAGCCTGTAAAGCCCTCAGAACCAAATTGAGACTCCAAGGAGGAGAGATTGACTTAATGACAGGCTTGATATGAACCAGAGCCTGTACAAAACAATGAATATCAGGATGATTAGCAATCTTTCTGTGAAAAAGAACCGAAAGAGCAGAGATTTGTCCTTTCAAGGAACTTGCAGACAAACCCTTGTCCAAACCATCTTGAAGAAATTGTAAAATTCTAGGAATTCTAAAGAATGCCAAGAGAATTTATGTGAAGAACACCAAGAAATGTAAGTCTTCCAGACTTGGTAATAAATCTTTCTAGACACAGATTAGCCAAGAAGTGGGGTGATAAAAAAGGAGCGAAAGCATCAAAAAAATTTAAGGAATTGGAATAATTGTGCTTTATACAAAAAAATAATAACTACCACAAAAAAAGGGTGGGTCTCATGGACTCTTGCTAATATGAAAGAAAGGAATTTATCAGGTAAGTTCTTACATAAATGATGTTTTCTTTCATGTAATTAGCAAGAGTCCATGAGCTAGTGACGTATGGGATAGTAGATACCCAAGATGTGGAACTTCCATGCAAGAGTCACTAAAGAGGGAGGGATAAAATAAAGATAGCCAATTCCGCTGAAAAAAAGAATCCACAACCCAAATCAAAAAGTTTTAATCTTATAATGAAAAAAACTGAAATTATAAGCAGACGAATCAAACAGAAACAGCTACCTGAAGTACTTTTCTACCAAAAACTGCTTCAGAAGAAGAAAAGACATCAAAATGGTAGAATTTAGTAAAAGTATGCAAAGAAGACCAAGTTGCTGCTTTGCAAATCTGATCAACAGAAGCTTCATTCCTAAAAGCCCAGGAAGTAGAGACTGACCTAGTAGAATGAGCTGTAATCCTTTGAGGCAGGGACTTACCCGACTCCACATAAGCATGATGAATCAAAGACTTTAACCAAGACGCCAAAGAAATGGCAGAAGCCTTCTGACCTTTCCTGGAACCAGAAAAGATAACAAATAGACTAGAAGTCTTTCTAAAATCTTTAGTAGCTTCAACATAATATTTTAAAGCTCTAACTACATCCAACAAATGTAATGACCTTTCCTTAGAATTCTTAGGATTAGGACATAATGAAGGGACAACAATTTCTCTACTAATGTTGTTAGAATTCACAACCTTAGGCAAAAATTGAAATGAAGTCCGCAACACCGCCTTATCCTGATGAAAAATCAGAAAAGGAGATTCACAAGAAAGAGCAGATAACTCAGAGACTCTTCTGGCAGAAGAGATAGCTAAAAGGAACAATACTTTCCAGGAAACTAATTTAATGTCCAGAGAATGCATAGGCTCAAACGGAGGAGCCTGTAAAGCTGACAAAACCAAATTTAGACTCCAAGGAGGAGAGATTGGCTTAATGACAGGTTTGATACATACCAAAGCCTGTACAAAACAACGAATATCAGGAAGATGAGCAATCTTTCTGTGAAAAAGAACAGAAAGAGCAGATATTTGTCCTTTCAAGGAATTTGCAGACAAACCTTTATCCAAACCATCCTGAAGAAATCGTAAAATTCTAGGAATTCTGAAAGAATGCCATGAGAATTTATGAGAAGAACACCAAGATATGTAAGTCTTCCAAACCCGATAATAAATCTTTCTAGAGACAGATTTTCGAGCCTGTAACATAGTATTAATTACTGAGTCAGAGAAACCTCTATGACTAAGACTTAAGCGTTCAATTTCCATACCTTCAAATTTAATGATTTGAGATCCTGATGGAAAAAAGGACCTTGAGATAGAAGGTCTGGTCTTAACGGAAGTGTCCAAGGTTGGCAACTGGCCATCCGAACGAGATCCGCAAACCAAAACCTGTGTGGCCATGCTGGAGCCACCAGCAGTACACATGAGCGCTCCATTAGAATTTTGGAGATTACTTTCGGAAGAAGAACTAGAGGCGGAAAGATATAAGCAGGATGATAATTCCAAGGAATTGATAACGCATCCACTGCTTCCGCCTGAGGATCCCGAGATCTGGATAGATACCTGGGAAGTTTCTTGTTCAGATGAGAGGCCATCAGATCTATTTCTGGGAGACCCCAGATTTGCACTATCTGTAGAAAAACCTCTGGATGAAGAGACCATTCGACCGGATGTAACGTCTGGCGACTGAGATAATCCGCTTCCCAATTGTCTACATCTGGGATGTGAACCGCAGAAATTAGACAGGAGCTGGATTCTGCCCATACCAGTATCCGAGATACTTCTCTCATAGCTTGAGGACTGTGAGTCCCACCTTGATGATTGACATATGCCACGGTCGTGACATTGTCTGTTTGAAAACAAATAAATGATTCTCTTTTTAGAAGAGGCCAGAACTGAAGAGCTCTGAAAAATGTTTATTGGTAATCTCGCCTCCTGAAATTCCCAAACCCCCTGTGCTGTCAGAGATCCCCATACAGCTCCCCAACCTGAAAGACTCGCATCTGTTGAGATCACAGTCCAGGTTGGACGAACAAAAGAGGCCCCTTGTATTAAACGATGGTGATCCATCCACCAAGTTAGAGATGATCGAACATTGGGATTTAAGGATATTTTTTTTTTTATATCCTTGTATTATCCCTGCACCACTGGTTCAGCATACAAAGCTGAAGTGGTCTCGTATGAAAACGAGCAAAAGGGATCGCGTCTGAAGCAGCAGTCATGAGACCTAAAATCTCCATGCATAATGCTACCGAAGGGAACAATTGAGACTGAAGGTTTCGACAGGCTGAAACCATTTCAGACGTCTCTTTTTTGTCAAAGACAGAGTCATGGACACTGAATCTATTTGGAAAGCTAAAAAGGTTACTCTTGTCTGAGGAATTAAAGAACATTTTGGTAAATTGATCCTCCAACCATGTCTTTGAAGAAACAACACAAGTTGATTCGTGTGAGATTCTGCAGAATGTAAAGACTGAGCAAGTACCAAGATATCGTCCAAATAAGGAAATACCGCAATACCCTGTTCTCTGATTACAGAGAGAAGGGCACCTAGAACCTTCGAAAAGATCCTTGGCGCAGTTGCTAGACCGAATGGAAGGGCAATAAACTGGTAATGCTTGTCTAGAAAAGAGAATCTCAGAAACTGGTGGTGATCTGAGTGAATAGGAATATGCAGGTATGCATCCTGCATATGTAGACATATAATGCCCTTGCTGAACAAAAGGCAGAATAGTTCTTATAGTCACCATTTTGAATGTTGGTATCCTTACATATCGATTCAATATTTTTAAATCCAGAACTGGTCTGAAATAATTCTCTTTCTTTGGCACAATGAATAGATTTGAATAAAACCCCAGACCCTGTTCCAGAACTGGAACTGGCATAATTACCCCAGCTAACTCTAGGTCTGAAACACATTTCAGAAATGCCTTCGCCTTCACTGGGTTTACCGGAATGCGTGAGAGAAAAAATCTTCTCACAGGTGGTGTTACCTTGAAACCTATTCTGTACCCTAGAGAAACAATGTTCTGAATCCAAGGATTTTGAATCAAATTGCTAAAAACATCTTTGAAAAATCGTAACCTGCCCCTACCAGCTGCGCTGGAATGAGGGCCGCACCTTCATGCGGATTTAGGAGCAGGTTTCGACTTTCTGAAAGGCTTGGATTTATTCCAGACTGGATTAGGTTTCCTACCGGAAACCGTTCCTTTAGGAGAAGGGTCAGGCTTTTGCTCTCTATTTTGACGAAAGGAACGAAAACGATTAGCAGCCCTAAAATTACTTTTGGATTTTTTGCCCTGGGGCAAAAAAGCACCCTTCCCTCCAGTAACAGTTGAAATTATCGAATCCAACTGAGAACCAAACAACTTATTACCTTGGAAGGAGAGAGAAAGCAAAGTTGACTTAGAAGTCATATCTACATTCCAAGATTTAAGCCATAAAGCTCTTCTGGCTAAAATAGCTAAAGACATATACCTGACATCAATTCTAATGATATAAAAAATGGCATCACAGACAAAGTTATTAGCATGTTGAAGAAGTTTAACAATGCTATATGCATTATGATCTGTTACTTGTTGTGCTAAAGTCTCCAACCAAAAAGTTGAAGCTGCAGCAACATCAGCCAAAGATATAGCAGGTCTGAGTAAATTGCCTGAACATAAATAAGCTTTTATTAAAAAAGATTCAATCTTTCTATCCAAAAGGATCTTTAAACGAAGTGCTATCTGCCGTAGGAATAGCAGTACGTTTAGCAAGGGTAGAGATAGCTCCATCGACTTTAGGGATTTTATCCCAAAACTCCAATCTATCAGATGGCACAGGGTACAATTACTTAAATCTTGGAGAAGGAGTAAATGAAGTACCCAAACTATCCCATTCCCTAGCAATCACATCTGAGATAGCATCAGGAACTGGAAAAACTTCCGGAATTAACACATGAGGCTTATAAAACGAATTTAAACGTTTAGCAGCTTTAGTATCAGGAGGACTGGATTCCTCCATATCTAATGCAATCAAAACTTCTTTTAGTAATGAACGAATAAACTCCATTTTAAATAAATATGAGGATTTATCAGAATCAATATCTGTAGTAGAATCTTCTGATCCAGAAAAAACCTCATCAGTATCAGATAAGTCAGAATGATGACGGTCACCTACAAACTCATCTGAGATGTGAGAAGTCTTGAAAGACCTTTTACGTTTATTGGAAGGGGGAATAACAGACAGAGCCTTCCTAATAGATTTAGAAAGAAATTCTTTTGCATTAACAGGAACATCCTGAACATTAGATGTTGAAGGAACAACAACAGGTAAAGGATTATTACTAATTGGAAAGTTTATCATGGCAGCTTTCACAAACTACAGCTGGAGGAATAGATACCACAAGTTTACAACATATGCACTTAACTTTGGTAGGACCAGCATCAGGCAACGTCTGTTCATTAGTAGATTTTGATCCAGGGTCGGGATGAGACATCTTGCAATATGTAATAGAAAAAACAACATATAAAGCAAAATTATCAAATTCCTTAAATGACAGTTTCAGGAATGGGAAAGAATGCAAAAAAATAAGCTTCTAGCAACCAGAAACAATGAAGAGAAATGTTTAAATAATGTGAACAAAAAAGACGCCCCATTTTTTTGGCACAAAAAAATGTCTAAATACGCATGCGTAATAGAATACAACTTCCGGTAAAAAATGACTGCGCCGGAAGTGACGAAAAATTTTAGCGCCAAAAAAAGAACGCGCCAAAAATATCGAAATAAAAAGAAACATTTCCCGCCCCCATGAGCTTAACAGCACGCAGGAAAAAATGGCCAAATGAAAAAATTTTCAAGGTAAGAAAAAATAATTAAATGCTTTATCCCAATAATGAAACTGACAGTCTGAGAATAAGGAATACCGTTTATCCTGAATCAAGGCAAATATAAGTTTATAGACATATATTTAGAACTTTACATATAAAGTGCCCAACCATAGCGCAGAGTGTCACAAAGAATAAGACATACTTACAACAGGACACTCCTCCACATAAAAGCGGATAGCCAAACCAGTACTGAAACGAGAATCAGTATAGGTAATGGCATATAAGAGTATATCGTCGATATGAAAAGGGAGATAGGAGAAGAAATCTCTACGACCGATAACAGAGAGCCTATGAAAAAGATCTCCTAGAGGTAGACTATTGTTCTCGAATAGGCAATACTCTCTTCACATCCCTCTGACATTCGCTGCACTCTGAGAGGAAAACCGGGCTTCAACTTGTTGTGAAGCGCATATCAACGTAGAATCTAAGCACAAACTTACTTCACCACCTCCACGGGAGGCAAAGTTTGTAAAATTGAATTGTGGGTGTGGTGAGGGGTGTATTTATAGGCATTTTAAGGTTTGGAAAACTTTGCCCCTCCTGGTAGGAATGTATATCTCATACGTCACTAGCTCATGGACTCTTGCTAATTACATGAAAGAAATGGTTGCCATATAGTGTTCCAAACAGGGACAGGCTCCTGAGCATTTTAACAACAGATACCAAGAGAACAAAGAAAAATTGATAAGTAAATTAGTAAGTTGTTTAAAATTGCATGCTCTATCTGAATCATCAAAGAAACATTTTTTTTTTATATCCCTTTAATTTCTGTTTATCTTGGCTTACCCTTGTAGCGTTGAGTAACAATTGCATACAAAGTAGTACGACAAGATCAGGTAGAATAAGAAAATAATAAGCTTTATTTAAAAGCAAAAAAGAAAGAGACCTTTTCAGTCAAGCTAGACCTCTGAGGAAGCAGGAATGCTTTAGAAACACGCATGGGAAATTCCACATTGTTGTCTTAAAAAGATCTTCAAAAGAGAGATGGATGGCATTCAGTTCAGCTTCTTGCCTATGTAGCAGTCTAAATAAAAATATTTTAGGTGTGAGATTACACAGACTAGTCTTACGTTATGTTACAAATACAGACATTAAAGTGATGGTAAATTTCAGACTATAAGAATGTTGCAATGAAAAATATATTAGTTTGCAAGTAAAACCACATCATTATTTTTTTAAAAAGTGTATAAATATTGATGATGAAAATATGATCCATGCAAATTGAGAGCACCACCTCCATTCTTAAAAATGTAAAGTCCGAAAGGTAAAAAAACCTCTTTAAAAAGAGAACAGATATGTTCTACTATAAATAAAGAGGATAAATTACACAGGAAATAAAAAAAATAACCTTAGAGGCAACTTAAGCTTCTAAAGAAACATCAGAAATAACATAAGTAAAAGGTAAATTCTTAACTGCCCTTTTATGTTAACATGAAGGCTGCAGAGCAGCCAGCGGGGGCTACTTATCAAGCCGTCTACTTTTCTGGCTTCGCCGGCCCAATACGTCCGCCTAAGCTCGCCTACCTTCGCCGCCGCGGACCTTGAATACGTTCGCCTAAGTTATCAAATAAAGCTGTCAAAAAGCCGCGGGGCGATGAGCAGCGGACTGTGACAGTTATCACTCATCCGATCTCGCTGCCCTTCGGCTTTTTCCCAGCTTTATTGCTAGCCTGTCACTAAGCACTCACACTAAACTACACTGTTCTACCCCCTATACCGGCGCCCCCGGAGGCCCCCGCAACTAAATAAAGTTACTAACCCCTAAACCGCCGCTCCTAGACCCCGCCGCAAGTCTTATAAATGTATTAACCCCTAAACCGCCGCTCCTAGACCCCGCCGCAAGTCTTATAAATGTATTAACCCCTAAACCGCCACTCCTAGACCCCGCCGCAAGTCTTATAAATGTATTAACCCCTAAACCGCCGCTCCCGGACACCGCTGCCACCTACATTATACCTAGTAACCCCTATCCTGCCCCCCTATACCGTCGCCCTCTATTATAAAATTATTAACCCCTATCCTGCTGATCCCGCACCTCTCCGCAACTAAATAAATAGTTTAACCCCTAAACCGCCGCTCCATGAACCCGCCGCAACCTATAATAAATTTATTAACCCCTATCCTGCCCCCCACTACGCCGCCGCCACTGTAATAAAATGATTAACCCCTAAACCTAAGTCTAACCCTAACCATAACGCCCCCCTAACTTAAATATTAATTAAATAAATCTAAATAAATTAACTCTTATTAACTAAATGAATCCTATTTAAAACTAAATACTTACCTTTAAAATAAACCCTAATATAGCTACAATATAAATAATAATTATATTCTAGCTATCTTAGGATTTATTTTTATTTTACAGGTACCTTTCAATTTATTTTAACCATGTACAATAGCTATTAAATAGTTATTAACTATTTAATAGCTTATCTAGCTAAAATAAAGAGAAATGTACCTGTGAAATAAATCCTAACCTAAGTTACAATTACACCTAACACTACACTATACTTTAATAAATTATTCCTATTTAAAAATAAATACTTACCTGTAAAATAAACCCTAAGATAGCTACAATGTAATTAATAATTATATTATAGCTATCTTAGGATTTATATTTATTTTACAGGTAACTTTGTATTTATTTTAGCTAGTTAGAATAGTTATTAAATAGTTATTAACTATTTAATAACTACCTAGCTAAAAGAAATACAAAATTACCTGTAAAATAAATCCTAACTTAAGTTACAATTAAACCTAATACTACACTATCATTAAATTAACTAAATAAACTACCTACAAAGAACTACAATGAAATACAATTACATAAACTAACTAAAGTACAAAAAATAAAAAAAGCTAAGTTACAAAAAATAAAAAATTAAGTTACAAACATGTTAAAAATATTACAACAATTTTAAGCTACTTACACCTAATCTAAGCCCCCTAATAAAATAACAAACCCCCCCAAAATAAAAAAAATCCCTACCCTATTCTAAATTACATAAATTTCAAAGCTCTTTTACCTTACCAGCCCTTAAAAGGGCCATTTGTGGGGGCATGCCCCAAAAAGTTCAGCTCTTTTGCCTGTAAAATAAAAATACAACCCCCCCCCAACATTAAAACCCACCACCCACATACCCCTAATCTAACCCAAACCCCCCTTACAAAAACCTAACACTAATCCCCTGAAGATCATCCTACCTTGAGTCGTCTTCACTCAGCCGAGCCACCGATGGAACTGAAGAGGACATCCGGAGCGGAAGAAGTTAATCCTCCAAGCGGCGCTGAAGAAATCTTCCATCCGATGAAGTCATCATCCAGGCGGCGCTGAAGAAGTCTTCGATCCGGCCGATGTCATCTTCAAAGAGGCGCTGAAGAGGTCTTCTATCCGGGCAAAGTCATCTTCCAAACCGGGTCTTCAATCTTCCTTCCGCCGACGCGGAACCACCTTCTTCACCGACGGACTACGACGAATGACGGCTGCTTTAAGGGACGTCATCCAAGATGGCGTCCCCTCAATTCCGATTGGCTGATAGGATTCTATCAGCCAATCGGAATTAAGGTAGGAAAATCTGATTGGCTGATGGAATCAGCCAATCAGATTCAAGTTCAATCCGATTGGCTGATCCAATCAGCCAATCAGATTGAGCTCGCATTCTATTGGCTGATCGGAACAGCCAATAGAATGCGAGCTCAATCTGATTGGCTGATTCCATCAGCCAATCAGATTTTCCTACCTTAATTCCGATTGGCTGATAGAATCCTATCAGCCAATCGGAATTGAGGGGACGCCATCTTGGATGACGTCCCTTAAAGGAGCCGTCATTCGTCGTAGTCCGTCGGTGAAGAAGGTGGTTCCGCGTCGGCGGAAGGAAGATTGAAGACCCGGCTTGGAAGATGACTTCGCCCGGATAGAAGACCTCTTCAGCGCCTCTTTGAAGATGACATCGGCCGGATCGAAGACTTCTTCAGCGCCGCCTGGATGATGACTTCATCGGATGGAAGATTTCTTCAGCGCCGCTTGGAGGATTAACTTCTTCCGCTCCGGATGTCCTCTTCAGTTCCATCGGTGGCTCGGCTGAGTGAAGACGACTCAAGGTAGGATGATCTTCAGGGGATTAGTGTTAGGTTTTTGTAAGGGGGGTTTGGGTTAGATTAGGGGTATGTGGGTGGTGGGTTTTAATGTTGGGGGGGGGTTGTATTTTTATTTTACAGGCAAAAGAGCTGAACTTTTTGGGGCATGCCCCCACAAATGGCCCTTTTAAGGGCTGGTAAGGTAAAAGAGCTTTGAAATTTATGTAATTTAGAATAGGGTAGGGATTTTTTTTATTTTGGGGGGGTTTGTTATTTTATTAGGGGGCTTAGATTAGGTGTAAGTAGCTTAAAATTGTTGTAATATTTTTAACATGTTTGTAACTTAATTTTTTATTTTTTGTAACTTAGCTTTTTTTATTTTTTGTACTTTAGTTAGTTTATGTAATTGTATTTCATTGTAGTTCTTTGTAGGTAGTTTATTTAATTATTTTAATGATAGTGTAGTATTAGGTTTAATTGTAACTTAAGTTAGGATTTATTTTCCAGGTAATTTTGTATTTCTTTTAGCTAGGTAGTTATTAAATAGTTAATAACTATTTAATAACTATTCTAACTAGCTAAAATAAATACAAAGTTACCTGTAAAATAAATATAAATCCTAAGATAGCTATAATATAATTATTAATTACATTGTAGCTATCTTAGGGTTTATTTTACAGGTAAGTATTTATTTTTAAATAGGAATAATTTATTAAAGTATAGTGTAGTGTTAGGTGTAATTGTAACTTAGGTTAGGATTTATTTCACAGGTACATTTCTCTTTATTTTAGCTAGGTAAGCTATTAAATAGTTAATAACTATTTAATAGCTATTGTACCTAGATAAAATAAATTGAAATTTGCCTGTAAAATAAAAATAAATCCTAAGATAGCTACAATATAATTATTATTTATATTGTAGCTATATTAGGGTTTATTTTAAAGGTAAGTATTTAGTTTTAAATAGGATTCATTTAGTTAATAAGAGTTAATTTATTTAGATTTATTTAATTAATATTTAAGTTAGGGGGCGTTAGGGTTAGGGTTAGGTTTAGGGGTTAATCATTTTATTACAGTGGCGGCGGCGTAGTGGGGGGCAGGATAGGGGTTAATAAATTTATTATAGGTGGCGACGGTGTAGGGGGGGCAGATTAGGGGTTAATAAATGTATTATAGGTGGCGACGGTGTAGGGGGGGCAGGATAGGGGTTAATACATTTAATATAGGTTGCGGCGGGTTCAGGGAGCGGCGGGTTAGGGGTTAATACATTTATTATAGTTGCGGTGGGCTCCGGGAGCGGCGGTTTAGGGGTTAATATGTATAGAGTAGCTTGCGGTGGGCTCCGGGAGCGGCGGTTTAGGGGGTAATAACTTTATTTAGTTGCGGCGGTGTAGGGGGGGTCAGATTAGTGGTGTTTAGACTCGGGGTACATGTTAGGGTGTTAGGTGTAGACAGCTCCCATAGAAATCAATGGGATGTCTGTCAGCAGCGAACTTGTACTTTCGCTATGGTCAGACTCCCATTGATTCCTATGGGATCCGCCGCCTCCAGGCTGGCGCTTTGAAAACCAGGTACGCTGGGCCGTAAAAGTGCCGAGCGTACCTGCTAGTTTTTTGATAGCTAGCAAAAGTAGTGAGAATGTGCCGCACTTGTGTGCGGAACATCTGGAGTGACGTAAGAATCGATCTGTGTCGGACTGAGTCCGGCGGATCGAAGCTGACGTCACAAAATTCTACTTTTGCCGGTCTCGAGCCTTTGATAACTAAGGCGTATCAGCCTCGCCACAAATACGCTGCGGAATACGCAGCGTATTTGAGGTTGACGGCTTGATAACTACCCCCCAGCATATTAGAAAAAAACTAAAAATGTATTTTAGTACAGAAGTAAAGTCTTGTTGAATTTCCTTGTAATGAAGAAACAAAAAAGCAGTAATACCCATATAAGCAAAATGAAAGGGACATCAAAAAGTATGAACGAACAAAAGTTTCTAAATATATAACGCAGCCAAATCTTACCTGCAAAAAGGTTTCTGTTTTAACCCACATTAACCCATTTAATTCAAGCATAGTTTTGTTTGCAGCTAGGTCCCCCCTGTGTATTTCCATGTATGGAAGGTGCTATCCAGCTTCTGAAAAATACCATGCACATACATGGTAGGGGCAGAGTCACAAGGCACCTGACTAAAGCATTGCACAGAATAATGCTGAATCTTTCACAAAGTATGTGACATTATCCCCATGGAAACGAGCAAGTCTCTTAGCAACAAGCAATAGCAGTCCTGCTGTCCCTCCTCAACCTCTGCCCCCTCTTGCTTGCATAAATAATTATCCTCACATGCACACTTTGTTACTGTATATGATAGCACAAGGTTTGGACTAGGACACTGATAAGGGGGGTGGAGCAGGCAACACTAAAATGTAGGTAATTTTACAGATAATTGGAAATGTCATTAAAATAACATAGTTGATCCTTTTATAATATGCACATAACTCAAAACGTTTTATGGCACTTTAAGTTTGAATGCATTGACATAATTAAAAATGGGCCACACACAATATACTGGAAGAACTACCTCAACTTAGCAACAAAAACACAGTTAACATTGGAAGGAATTTGTTCAAAGGCTTCTAAGGGAGATTCAGGGCAGAATCAGAAAGCTCCAATAAACATACAAATACAGACAAGATCCTGTTGGAAAAATGTCCCTTGAGACAGAAGGTCTGGTCTTAAAGGAAGTGGCCAATTTTGGCAACTGGACATCTGGACAAGATCCGCATACCAGAACCTGTGAGGCCATGCTGGTGCTACCAGAAACACAAACGATTGTTCCATGATGATCTTGGAGATCAATCTTGGAAGAACTAGAGGCGGAAGATATAAGCAGGTTGGTAAAACCAAGGAACTGCTAATGCACCCACCAACTCCGCCTGAGGATCCCTGGACAGGTACCTGGGAAGTTTCTTGTTTAGATGTGAAGTCATAAGATCGATTTATGGAAGACCCCACATCTGAACAATCTGAAAAAACACATCTGGATGGAGCGACCACTTCCCCGGATGTAAAGTCTGACGGCTGAGATAATCCGCTTCCCAATTGTCTACACCTGGGATATGTACCACAGAAATTAGACAAAAACTGGATTCTGCCCAAGAAAGTATCCAAGATACTTCTTTCATAACTAGGGGACTGTGAGTCCCACCCTGATGATTGACATATGCCACAGTTGTGATATTGTCTGTCTGAAAACAAATAAATGGTTCTCTCTTCAACAGAGGCCAAACCTGAAGAGCCCTGAAAATAGCACAGAGTTCTAAAATTTTGATTGGTAACCTCGCCTCTTGAGATTTCCAAACCTCTTGTGCTGTCAGAGATCCCTAGACAACTCCCCAACCTGAAAGACTTGCATTTGTTGTGATCACAGTCCAGGTTGGACGAACAAAAAAATAGGCCCCTTGAACTAAACGATGGTGATCTAACCACCAAGTCAAAGAGTCGAACATTGGGATTTAAGGATATTAATTGTGATATCTTTGTATAATCCTTGTACCATTGATTCAGCATACAAAGCTGCAGAGGTCTCATATGAAAATGAGCAAAGGGGATTGCATCCGATGCTGCAGTCATGAGGCCTAAAACTTCCATGCACATAGCTACTAAAGGGAATGATTGAGACTGAAAGTTCTGACAAGCTGAAACCAATTTTATTCATCTCTTGTCTGTTAGAGACAGAGGCATGGACACTGGATCTATCTGGAAACCTAAAAAGGTGACCCTTGTCTGAGGAATCAAGGAACTCTTTGGTAAATTGATCCTCCAACCATGTCTTTGAAGAATCAACACTAGTTGATTTGTGTGAGATTCGGCAGAATGTAAAGACTGAGCTAGTACCAAGATATCTACCAAATAAGGAAACACTGCAATACACTGTTCTCTGATTACAGAGAGTAGGGCACCGAGAACCTTTGAAAAAATCCTTGGAGCTGTCGCTAGGCCAAATGGAAGAGTGACAAATTGGTAATGCTGGGCTAGAAAAGAGAATCTCAGAAACCGATAGTGGTCTGGATGAATCGGAATATGAAGATATGCATCCTGTAAGTCTATCGTGGAGATATAATGACGTTGCTGAACAAAAGGCAGAATAACAAAATTTATGCTTACCTGATAAATTTCTTTCTCTTGTGGTGTATCCAGTCCACGGGTTCATCCATTACTTGTGGGATATTCTCCTTCCCAACAGGAAGTTGCAAGAGGACACCCACAGCAGAGCTGTCTATATAGCTCCTCCCTTAACTGCCACCCCCAGTCATTCGACCGAAGACAAGCAAGAAAAAGGAGAAACTATAGGGTGCAGTGGTGACTGTAGTTTAAACATAAAAAACACCTGCCTTAAAGTGACAGGGCGGGCCGTGGACTGGATACACCACAAGAGAAAGAAATTTATCAGGTAAGCATAAATTTTGTTTTCTCCTGTAAGGTGTATCCAGTCCACGGGTTCATCCATTACTTGTGGGATACTAATAACAAAGCTTTAGGACACGGATGAAGGGAGGGACAAGGCAGGAACTTAATCGGAAGGCACCACTACCTGCAAGACCTTTCTCCCAAAAATAGCCTCCGAGGAAGCAAAAGTATCAAATTTGTAGAATTTAGAAAAAGTATGAAGCGAAGACCAAGTTGCCGCCTTACAAATCTGTTCAACAGAGGCCTCATTTTTAAAAGCCCATGTGGAAGCTACCGCTCTAGTGGAATGAGCTGTAATTCTTTCAGGAGGCTGCTGGCCAGCAGTTTCATAAGCTAAATGGATTATATTTCTAAGCCACAAAGAAAGAGAAGGTGCCTAAGCCTTTTGGCCTCTCCTCTGTCCAGAGTAAACAACAAACAATGCAGATGTTTGATGAAAATCCTTAGTAGCTTGTAAATAAAACTTTAAAGCACGAACCACGTCAAGATTGTGTAATAGACGTTCCTTCTTTGAAGAAGGATTAGGACACAGTGACGGAACTACAATCTCCTGATTGATATTCTTATTAGATACAACCTTAGGAAGAAATCCAGGTTTGGTACGCAACACTACCTTATCTGTATGGAATATCAGATAAGGGGAATCACACTGTAAGGCAGATAACTCTGAAACTCATCGAGCCGAAGAGATAGCTACCAAAAACAGAACTTTCCAAGATAAAAGCTTGATATCTATGGAATGCAGAGGTTCAAACGGAACCCCTTGAAGAACTTTAAGAACTAAATTTAAAATCCATGGCGGAGCAACAGGTTTAAACACAGGCTTGATTCTAACTAAATCTGTAGTGGGAAAACAGGAAGGCGCCAATAGGGTGATAACGTTTGAGACCCTGACAGGTAAGTATGAGGAAAAAGGGTACTCACAAGTAGGGCGGCACTTAGACGTGCCAAACCAAGCAGACCGGGACCTCAGCGTCGCCCGGAAGACTCAATAAGGTAACAACCAATCGTCAGGCCGGACCAAATAATAACAGCCTGATGAAACGGCTCTGTGTAGCTGAGAAACGCGTTGCTTTTATGCATTGTTTTTAAACTTTTTAATAAATTTGTTTAAGTAACTTTGCTGGAGTTTGCTCCTTCCTCTATCCAGTTCGATATTCAGTTTGTTGGCGTGTGGTAACTAAACTCTCGGTAATCGGGAGAGCTTCACACGTGATATCCCCATCTCCTATCCTCTTGCCAGTGTTTGGAATCGGCATATGAAGAGAGAGGTGTGGCAGCATCCAGTGCTCCTGACTGGTCACACGGAATTTGGTCCGGCCTGACGATTGGTTGTTACCTTATTGAGTCTTCCGGGCGACGCTGAGGTCCCGGTCTGCTTGGTTTGGCACGTCTAAGTGCCGCCCTACTTGTGAGTACCCTTTTTCCTCATACTTACCTGTCAGGGTCTCAAACGTTATCACCCTATTGGCGCCTTCCTGTTTTCCCACTGCAGATTTTCTAACCGTTGACATACGATAAAGAAGAGCGGCCTCACATCGGATTGTTTGCACTGACTTTCGTTTACGTCACCTTAGGCGCACCTCCATCAAGAACTGCTTTTGTTTTGATTTCTTGATTCTAACTAAAGCCTGACAAAATGCCTGAACGTCTGGAACATCTGCCAGACGCTTGTGCAGAAGAATAGACAGAGCAGAAATCTGTCCCTTTAAGGAACTAGCTGACAATCCCTTCTCCAATCAATCTTGGAGAAAGGATAATGTCCTAGGAATCCTGACTTTACTCCATGAGTAACCCTTGGATTCATACCAATGAAGATATTTACACCATATCTTATGATAGATTTTCCTGGTGACAGGCTTTCAAGCCTGAATTAAGGTATCAATGACCGACTGGGAGAAACCACGTTTTGATAAAATCAAGCGTTCAATCTCCAAGCAGTCAGCCGCAGAGAAATTAGATTTGGATGCTTGAATGGACCTTGGAGTAGAAGGTCCTGCCTCAGCGGCAGAGTCCATGGTGGAAGGGATGAGATGTCCACCAGATCTGCATACCAAGTCCTGCGTGGTCACGCAGGTGCTATCAAAATCATCGAAACTCTCTCCTGCTTGATCTTGGCAATCAGACGAGGGAGGAGAGGAAATGGTGGGAACATATAAGCCAGGCTGAAGGACCAGGGCACTGCTAGAGCATCTATCAGCGCTGCCTGGGGATCCCTTGAACTGGACCTGTAACAGGGAAGCTTGGCGTTCAGACGAGACACCATCAGATCCACTTCTGGTTTGCCCCATAGTTGAATCAGCTGGGCAAATACCTCCGGATGGAGCTCCCACTCCCCCGGATGAAAAGTCTGCCGATCATATACTCCTGGGATATGGACAGCTGAGAGATGGCAAGAGTGAACCTCTGCCCATAGAATTATTTTTGAAACCTCCAACATTCCAGGGGGCTTCCCCCCCCCCCCTGATGGTTGATATAAGCTACAGTCGTGATATTGTCCGACTGAAATCTGATGAACCTGACCGCAGCTAGTTGAGGCCAACCCTGAAGAGCATTGAATATCACTCTCAGTTCCAGAATGTTTATCGGAAGGTGGGCTTCCTCCTGAGTCCACGAACCCTGAGCCTTCAGGGAGTTCCAGACTGCGCCCCAGCCAAGAAGGCTGGCATCTGTCGTGACTATAGTCCACTCTGGCCTGCGTTAACTCATTCCCCTGGACAGATGGACTCAAGAGAACCACCTTAGAAGAGAATCCCTGGTCTCTTGATCCAGATTTAGCAGAGGGGACAAATCTGTGTAATCCCCATTCCACTGATTGAGCATGCAAAGTTGCAGTGGTCTGAGATGCAGGCGGGCAAACGGAACTATGTCCATTGCCGCTACCATTAGGCTGATTACTTCCATACACTGAGCCACTGATGGCCGAGAAGTGGAATGAAGAGCACGGCAGGAAGTTAGAAGCTTTGATAACCTGACCTCTGTCAGAAAAATTTTCATTTCTACTGAATCTATCAGTGTTCCTAGGAAGGAAACTCTTGTGAGAGGGGAGAGAGAACTCTTTTTTTTGTTCACCTTCCACCCGTGAGACCTCAGAAAAGCCAGAACAATGTCCGTATGGGACTTGGCGATTTGAAAAGTCGACGCCTGTATCAGAATGTCGTCTAGGTAAGGAGCCACCGCTATGCCCTGTGGCCTTAGAACCGCCAGTAGGGACCCTAGAACCTTCGTAAAGATTCTTGGTGCCGTGGCTAACCCGAAGGGAAGAGCCACAAACTGGTAATGCCTGTCTAAGAAGGCGAACCTGAGGAACTGATGATGATCTCTGTGAATCGGAATGTGGAGATAAGCATCCTTTAAGTCCACGGTAGTCATATATTGACCCTCCTGGATCATAGGGAGGATGGTTCGGATAGTCTTCATCTTGAAGGATGGGACCCTGAGAAATTTGTTTAGGATCTTGAGATCCAAGATTGGTCTGAAAGTTCCCTCTTTTTTGGGAACTATAAACAGATTTGAATAGAAGCCCTGCCCCTGTTCATCCCTTGGAACTGGGTGGATCACTCCCATAACCAGCAGGTCTTGAACACAACGTAAGAATGCCTCTCTCTTTATCTGGTTTACAGATAATTGTGAGAGATGAAATCTCCCCTTTGGAGATGAAGCTTTGAAGTCCAGAAGATATCCCTGGGAAACAATCTCTAATGCCCAGGGATCCTGGACGTCTCTTGCCCAAGCCTGGGCGAAGAGAGAGAGTCTGCCCCCCACTAGATCCAGTCCCGTATCGGGGGCTACTCCTTCATGCTGTCTTAGAGGCAGCCGCAGGTTTCTTGGCCTGCTTCCCCTTATTCCAAGCCTGGTTAGGTCTCCAGACTGGTTTGGACCGGGCAGAATTTCCCTCTTGTTTTGCATTAGAGGAAACTGAAGCTGCGCCACTCTTGAAGTTCGAAAGGAACGAAAATTATTCTGTTTGGTCCTTAACTTATTGGACCTATCCTGAGGAAGGGCGTGAACTTTTCCTCCAGTAATATCAGAAATGATCTCCTTCAGACCGGGCCCGAATAGGGTCTGTCCCTTGAAGGGGATGTTAAGAAGCTTAGACTTTGAAGTAACGTCTGCTGACCAGGACTTAAGCCATAGCGCCCTACGCGCCAAAATGGCAAAACCTGAATTCTTAGCCGTTAGCTTGGCTAAATGAAAAATGGCGTCAAAAATAAAGGAGTTAGCTAACTTAAGAGTTTTAATCCTGTCTAGCCCTGTAGCCTTGGCAGTTTGGAGAATACCTCTGTGAGGGTAGCATTCATAACTGCCGTCATTTCCTGTAAGGTAAAAGACGTGCTAGATGTACTTGGTGTCACTTGAGCGGGAGTTATAGGTTCTGACACATGGGGAGAGTTAGATGGCATAATCTCACTCTTTTTAGTCAGAGAATCCCCTCTAGGGGGGTTGCGTGGGACGATGGGGTCCCATTAGAATGTTAAATGTTTTTTAATTTAATCTATCACAATTGCCAAATCGAATAGTAAAGGGGTGTTGGTGTCAATTACATTCGACACAGTGTGTGAGTGCATGTTAGCGATAAAAATGTCTGAGTGTGAAAATATTTCAAGCAGAATTACAAGTTAATATTATTTTGAACAATAGCTAACAGTGCATCCTAATGAGGTTAATGGGAATGCGGTTACAAAAAGTATTGGTTGCTAACACAATTGCAACTGTATAATACCCAGTATTAGTGATAAGATTACGAATCCTAATCGCAGAGAGGACAGCTTATAGGGGCAGTTAAGGAATGAATGCGAGTACCATTGCCGCAATCCAAAAGTGCACAGTACTGTATTGTTAGGTGATTCAGAACACAAATTACAAATTATATCTGACATACTGAGTAATGAGTAAACGTGTAGCGACGAAAATACAAACATAGATGATAAAAAGTATTATCGAGTGCAATCTGAAGTTGAAGGCGGATGCTGCAAATATAATTATAACCAACCCCTGAGTCCCCAAAAGGAGACATAATGTTGTAAGATTGTGTACTTACAATATCGTATCATAATCACACAATACGTGTTGTGAAATATATGTAACATAAAGTAACCAGCCACCATCACAAGAATATAATTATAACTAGCCTCTGAATCCCCAGAAAGGAGTCAGGTTGTGGGTGTTGTGAGAGCGTGTATTGACAGTATCTTTTTATAATCACACAATACGTATTGTGAAACATATGTAACACAAAGTAACCAGCCACCAATAACAGGAATTATAACAATAAAGAAAACATCGTAAACTGGGGAGCTCACAAAAAACATTATTAACATAAAGAAATTCACGCATGTAGACGCTATTATTTAATGAATCACCTAACAGTGTATGAAGGAACTTATGTTATAAACATATAAATCGCTTCATTTTCAAGCGGTGAGATTGTAACCGTAGTGCCACTGAATTTATCAGCCAAACGTCTGTTTAAACTCACTATAGGATTAATCCCACATGGGAAATAAAAGAATGAACTAGTGAGATAATGAATGCAGAATATACAAAACATATAAGTGGAAAACACAATATACATCCTCTGAGTATAATTGATATGAAAACGGGGTCATTCATACACTAATCCAATAAAGGGAAGTGAATTTCAATAACACTAAGAACCTTATAACCAGGGTCTGTGTGTATATGCGAATAAAACTTGAAAATCCCTTCTGCCATCCCAGGCCAAAATAAACAAATTAAACACTAATACTAGCCTCAATAATTATATGAGAAATTAAACACCACAGATACCTATTACAGGGCTCTTAATACCCCTACTTTATGTAAATAAGGGAGTACCGATTAGTTCAGCTACATAGCTAATATTAATATAAAAACTAACTGGTCTCTCGAATTAGTAAATAATAACTAGAGAGAATTGTCATTGGCAATTAAGAGATAGAGTGTTTTTAAATTGGTCATGTTCACCCATTCTTTTTAAAGTTAAGAAATAAAAGTTAAATTTTAAAATTGTACTAGTGGCTCTACCCCAGTCTGGGCAGAGAGTGCTACAAAGCATTTCTTTCCAGGGATTTTATCCCAATTGTTCTGCAAGTTCAGCACCAAATGCTAGCACCACTCCTCAAAAGAAACATAATATAGTGATACTAAAATAAAATATTCCAGACAATCTTAAGTCAAAATCCAGTTAAAAATTATACACCAAAAATGGTGTTAAATCGATATTAACCCAAATGACTATATTCTATATATAGACACTATATACATATAAATACACTATACGTGAAACAACTGTAATTCATTCATTTTGTTTCTTTATATATACACTATATGGAGTTATTGTTACATAAATATGGAATTATTATTTCATAAATATCCTTACAATTATAATATCAAATCCAAACCTTACAAACCCAAGATAGTTTATTAGATGGTAAAATGAAACTAAAAGTCAAATGAAAGTTTTAGTCTAGAATAAAGGGGTTAAGATCTAATTCTGAATTTAAACCTTGTGGGTATAGTGTCTGTAACTCATAAATTAGTTCTGCTTCTTTCCTCAATAATAAATGGTCAAAATCTCCTCCTTGCCAGGGTTTTTTTTTTTAATTTTACATAAACCCCAGTATTTTAAATCCTTAATATTATTCTGATGTTTAACCCTAAAATGCTCATAGAGGCGAGTTTCTTGATGTCTCTCCTAGGTACTGTTTCCCACATGAACATTGGATTAAATATATTATCCCCTTATCGCTACATCTGATTGTCTCCTTAATCTTGTATTATTTGCCTGTATTCGTGGAGGAATAACCTTTACATTTGGTGCTATGTTGGCAGGCTTTGCAGCTATAACAAGGGAAATAGCCACACAATTTATTCCCTAGGAAGTCTCTATCGTGTAATTTTTGTTGTTGTATTTTTTTCTTGAAATCACTAGGTGCAAGGATACTTTTTATATTTGCAGCTTTCCTATAAATGATAGTGGGGTTTTCAGATATTAGATCTCCTATAATAGGGTCTGATTTAATAAGGTACCAATGTTTATTGAGTAAACAGTTTTCTCTTGTTAAGTGTATCCAGTCCACGGATCATCCATTACTTATGGAATATATTCTCCTTCCCAACAGGAAGCTGCAAGAGTCCACCCACAGCAAAGCTGCTATATAGCTCCTCCCCTAACTGCCATATTCAGTCATTCTCTTGCAAGCCTCAACATAGATAGGAGGTTGTGAGAGTCTGTGGTGCTTTCTACTTAGTTTATTCTTCAATCAAAAGTTTGTTATTTTTAAATGGCACCGTGTGCTGTTTATCTCAGGCAGTATTTGGAAGAAGAATCTGCCTGCGTTTTTCTATGATCTTAGCAGACGTAACTAAGATCCATTTGCTGTTCTCACACATTCTGAGGAGTGAGGTACTTCAGAGGGGGAATGGCGTGCAGGTTTTCCTGCAGATAAGGTATGTGCAGTAAAATATTTTTCTAGGAATGGAATTGACTAAGAAAATACTGCTGATACCGAAGTAATGTAAGTAAAGCCTTAAATGCAGCGATAGCGACTGGTATCAGGCTTATTAATAGAGATACATACTCTTATAAAAATGTGTTTTAAAACGTTTGCTGGCATGTTTAATCGTTTTTTAACATATGTTTGGTGATAAAACTTATTGGGGCCTAAGTTTTTTCCACATGGCTGGCTTAAATTTTGCATAGAAACAGTTTCCTGAGGCTTTCCACTGTTATAGTATAAAAGTTACAGTTGGTGCAGTTAAAATTACAAACAGTGACATTCAGCTTCCCTCAGCAGTCCCCTGCATGCTATAGGACATCTCTGAAGGGCTCAAAAGGGCTTCAAAAGTAGGAGCTGTTATGACTGTTTAAAACATATTTTTCGTTTTGTTAATCTGTTTTTTGTATTAAGGGGTTAATCATCCATTTGCAAGTGGGTGCAATGCTCTGCTAACTTGTTACATACACTGTAAAAATTTTGTTAGTTTAACTGCCTTTTTTTCACTGTTATTTCAAATTTTGGCAAAATTTGTTTCTCTTAAAGGCACAGTAACGTTTTATATATTTGCTTGTTAACTTGATTTAAAGTGTTTTCCAAGCTTACTAGTCTCATTATTAGTCTGTTCTAACATGTCTGACATAGAGGAAGCTCTGTGTTCATTATGTTTTAAAGCCATGGTGGAACCCCATCTTAGAATGTGTACCAGATGTACTGATTTCATGTTAAACAATAAAGATCATTTTTTGTCTTTAAAAACATTATCACCAGAGGATTCTGTCGTGGGGGTAGTTATGCCGACTAACTCTCCCCACGTGTCAGACCTTTTGACTCCCGCTTTAGGGACTCACGCTCAAATGGCGCCAAGTACATCAAGGGCACCCATAGCGTTTCTTTACCAGGGGATTCTGTCGAGGGGAAACATAATTTATGCTTACCTGATAAATTCCTTTCTTCTGTTGTGTGATCAGTCCACGGGTCATCATTACTTCTGGGATATTATCTGCTCCCCTACAGGAAGTGCAAGAGGATTCACCCAGCAGAGTTGCTATATAGCTCCTCCCCTCTACGTCACCTCCAGTCATTCGACCAAAGACCAACGAGAAAGGAGAAGCCCAGGGTGAAGTGGTGACTGGATTATAATTTTAAAAAATATTTACCTGCCTTAAAAACAGGGCGGGCCGTGGACTGATCACACAACAGAAGAAAGGAATTTATCAGGTAAGCATAAATTATGTTTTCTTCTGTTATGTGTGATCAGTCCACGGGTCATCATTACTTCTGGGATACCAATACCAAAGCAAAAGTACACGGATGACGGGAGGGATAGGCAGGCTCATTATACAGAAGGAACCACTGCCTGAAGAACCTTTCTCCCAAAAATAGCCTCCGAAGAAGCAAAAGCGTCAAATTTGTAAAATTTGGAAAAAGTATGAAGCGAAGACCAAGTTGCAGCCTTGCAAATCTGTTCAACAGAGGCCTCATTCTTAAAGGCCCAAGTGGAAGCCACAGCTCTAGTAGAATGAGCTGTAATTCTTTCAGGAGGCTGCTGTCCAGCAGTCTCATAGGCTAAACGAATTATGCTACGAAGCCAGAAGGAGAGAGAGGTAGCCGAAGCCTTATGACCTCTCCTCTGACCAGAGTACACGACAAACAGAGAAGACGTTTGTCGAAAATCCTTAGTTGCCTGCAAGTAGAACTTGAGGGCACGAACTACATCCAGATTGTGTAGAAGACGTTCCTTCTTTGAAGAAGGATTTGGACACAAGGATGGAACAACAATCTCTTGATTGATATTCCTGTTAGTGACTACCTTAGGTAAGAACCCAGGTTTAGTACGCAGAACTACCTTGTCTGAGTGAAAGATCAGATAAGGAGAATCACAATGTAAGGCTGATAATTCAGAGACTCTTCGAGCCGAGGAAATAGCCATTAAAAATAGAACTTTCCAAGATAATAATTTTATATCAATGGAATGAAGGGGTTCAAACGGAACACCCTGTAAAACGTTAAGAACTAAGTTTAAACTCCATGGCGGAGCAACAGTTTTAAACACAGGCTTGATCCTAGCTAAAGCCTGACAAAATGCCTGGACGTCTGGATTTTCTGACAGACGCTTGTGTAACAAGATGGACAGAGCTGAGATCTGTCCCTTTAATGAGCTAGCCGATAAACCCTTTTCTAAACCTTCTTGTAGAAAGGACAATATCCTAGGAATCCTAACCTTACTCCAGGAGTAATCTTTGGATTCACACCAGTATAGGTATTTACGCCATATTTTATGGTAAATCTTTCTGGTAACAGGCTTCCTAGCCTGTATCAGGGTATCAATAACCGACTCAGAAAAACCACGTTTTGATAAAATCAAGCGTTCAATTTCCAAGCAGTCAGCTTCAGAGAAGTTAGATTTTGATGTTTGAATGGACCCTGTATCAGAAGGTCCTGTCTTAGAGGTAGAGACCAAGGCGGACAGGATGACATGTCCACTAGATCTGCATACCAAGTCCTGCGTGGCCATGCAGGTGCTATTAGAATCACTGATGCTCTCTCCTGTTTGATTTTGGCAATCAATCGAGGAAGCAGCGGGAAGGGTGGAAACACATAAGCCATCCTGAAGTTCCAAGGTGCTGTCAAAGCATCTATCAGAACCGCTTCCGGATCCCTGGATCTGGATCCGTAGCGAGGAAGTTTGGCGTTCTGGCGAGACGCCATGAGATCTATCTCTGGTTTGCCCCAACGTCGAAGTATTTGGGCAAAGACCTCCGGATGAAGTTCCCACTCCCCCGGATGAAAAGTCTGGCGACTCAAGAAATCCGCCTCCCAGTTCTCCACTCCCGGGATGTGGATTGCTGACAGGTGGCAAGAGTGAGACTCTGCCCAGCGAAATATCTTTGATACTTCCATCATTGCTAGGGAGCTTCTTGTCCCTCCCTGATGGTTGATGTAAGCTACAGTCGTGATGTTGTCCGACTGAAACCTGATGAACCCCCGAGTTTTTAACTGGGGCCAAGCTAGAAGGGCATTGAGAACTGCTCTCAATTCCAGAATGTTTATTGGCAGGAGACTTTCCTCCTGACTCCATTGTCCCTGAGCCTTCAGAGAATTCCAGACAGCGCCCCAACCTAGTAGGCTGGCGTCTGTTGTTACAATTGTCCAGTCCGGCCTGCTGAATGGCATCCCCCTGGACAGATGTGGCCGAGAAAGCCACCATAGAAGAGAGTTTCTGGTCTCTTGATCCAGATTCAGAGTGGGGGACAAATCTGAGTAATCCCCATTCCACTGACTCAGCATGCACAATTGCAGCGGTCTGAGATGTAGGCGTGCAAAGGGTACTATGTCCATTGCTGCTACCATTAAGCCGATCACCTCCATGCATTGAGCTACTGACGGGAGTTGAATGGAATGAAGGATACGGCATGCATTTAGAAGCTTTGTTAATCTGTCTTCTGTCAGATAAATCTTCATTTCTACAGAATCTATAAGAGTCCCCAAGAATGGAACTCTTGTGAGAGGAAAGAGAGAACTCTTCTTTTCGTTCACTTTCCATCCATGCGACCTTAGAAATGCCAGAACAAACTCTGTATGAGACTTGGCAGTTTGAAAGCTTGAAGCTTGTATCAGAATGTCGTCTAGGTACGGAGCTACCGAAATTCCTCGCGGTCTTAGTACCGCCAGAAGGGCACCCAGAACCTTTGTGAAGATTCTTGGAGCCGTAGCCAATCCGAATGGAAGGGCTACAAACTGGTAATGCCTGTTTAAGAAGGCAAACCTTAGATACCGGTAATGATCTTTGTGAATCGGTATGTGAAGGTAAGCATCCTTTAAATCCACTGTGGTCATGTACTGACCCTTTTGGATCATGGGTAAGATTGTCCGAATAGTTTCCATTTTGAACGATGGAATTCTTAGGAATTTGTTTAGGATCTTTAAATCCAAGATTGGCCTGAAAGTCCCCTCTTTTTTGGGAACCACAAACAGGTTTGAGTAAAACCCTTGTCCTTGTTCCGACCGCGGAACCGGATGGATCACTCCCATTAATAATAGATCTTGTACACAGCGTAGAAACGCGTCTTTCTTTATTTGGTTTGTTGACAACCTTGACAGATGAAATCTCCCTCTTGGGGGAGAGAATTTGAAGTCTAGAAGGTATCCCTGAGATATAATCTCTAGCGCCCAGGGATCCTGGACATCTCTTGCCCAAGCCTGGGCGAAGAGAGAGAGTCTGCCCCCCACTAGATCCGGTCCCGGATCGGGGGCCCTCGGTTCATGCTGTCTTAGGGGCAGCAGCAGGTTTCCTGGCCTGCTTGCCCTTATTCCAGGACTGGTTAGGTTTCCAGCCTTGTCTGTAACGAGCAACAGCTCCTTCCTGTTTTGGTGCAGTGGAAGTTGATGCTGTTCCTGTTTTGAAATTCCGAAAGGGACGAAAATTAGACTGTCTAGCCTTAGCTTTGGCTTTGTCTTGAGGTAGAGCGTGGCCCTTACCTCCTGTAATGTCAGCAATAATTTCTTTCAAACCGGGCCCAAATAAGGTTTGCCCCTTGAAAGGTATATTAAGTAATTTGGACTTAGAAGTTACATCAGCCGACCAGGATTTTAGCCACAGCGCCCTACGTGCCTGAATGGCGAATCCTGAATTCTTAGCCGTAAGTTTGGTTAAATGTACTACGGCCTCCGAAATAAATGAATTAGCTAGTTTAAGGACTCTAAGCCTGTCCGTAATGTCGTCCAGCGTAGCTGAACTAAGGTTCTCTTCCAGAGACTCAATCCAAAATGCTGCCGCAGCCGTAATCGGCGCGATGCATGCAAGGGGTTGCAATATAAAACCTTGTTGAACAAACATTTTCTTAAGGTAACCCTCTAATTTTTTATCCATAGGATCTGAAAAAGCACAGCTATCCTCCACCGGGATAGTGGTGCGCTTAGCTAAAGTAGAAACTGCTCCCTCCACCTTAGGGACCGTTTGCCATAAGTCCCGTGTGGTGGCGTCTATTGGAAACATCTTTCTAAATATTGGAGGGGGTGAGAACGGCACACCGGGTCTATCCCACTCCTTAGTAACAATTTCAGTTAATCTCTTAGGTATAGGAAAAACGTCAGTACTCGCCGGTACCGCAAAGTATTTATCCAACCTACACATTTTCTCTGGTATTGCAACGGTGTTACAATCGTTAAGAGCCGCTAAGACCTCCCCTAGTAATACACGGAGGTTTTCCAATTTAAATTTAAAATTTGAAATATCTGAATCCAATCTGCTTGGATCAGAACCGTCACCTACAGAATGAAGCTCTCCGTCCTCATGCTCTGCAAGCTGTGACGCAGTATCAGACATGGCCCTAGAATTATCAGCGCACTCTGTTCTCACCCCAGAGTGATCACGCTTGCCTCTTAGTTCTGGTAATTTAGCCAAAACTTCAGTCATAACAGTAGCCATATCTTGTAATGTTATCTGTAATGGCTGCCCAGATGTACTAGGCGCCATAATATCACGCACCTCCCGGGCGGGAGATGCAGGTACTGACACGTGAGGCGAGTTAGTCGGCATAACTCTCCCCTCGCTGTTTGGTGAAATTTGTTCAATTTGTACAGATTGGCTTTTATTTAAAGTAGCATCAATACAGTTAGTACATACATTTCTATTGGGCTCCACCTTGGCATTGGAACAAATGACACAGGTATCTTCCTCTGAATCAGACATGTTTAACACACTAGCAATAAACATGCAACTCGGTTACAATCTTATTTAACAAAAACGTACTGTGCCTCAAGAAGCACTAAACGATTAAATGACAGTTGAAATAATGAACTGAAAAATAGTTATAGCATCACTCTTTAAAAACAACACAACTTTTTAGCAAAGGTTTGTTCCCATTAGTAAAATAACACTAATTAAATTTTAAACATAAAAATTACATAAACGTTTTAAATCACAGTCACTATATAAGTCTCACAGCTCTGCTGAGAGAATCTACCTCCCTTCAAAGAAGTTTGAAGACCCCTGAGTTCTGTTAGAGATGAACCGGATCATGCAGAAAATACAAGAGTAACTGACTGGAAATTTTTGATGCGTAGCAAAGAGCGCCAAAAACGGCCCCTCCCTCTCACACACAGCAGTGAGAGAGAAACGAAACTGTCATAATTAAAACAAGCAAACTGCCAAGTGGAAAAATAATGCCCAAATATTTATTCACTCAGTACCTCATTAATGCAAACGATTCTACATTCCAGCAAAAACGTTTAACATGAAAAATACCTATTAAAAAGGTTTAATGTACTTTTACAAAGTAATTCCGGTGAAATACCATCCCCAGAATACTAAAGTGTAGAGTATACATACATGTTCATTATAACGGTATGGCAGGATTTTCTCATCAATTCCATTCAGAAAATAAAAACTGCTACATACCTCAATGCAGATTCCACTGCCCGCTGTCCCCTGATCTGAAGTTTTTACCTCCCTCAGATGGCCGAGAAACAGCAATATGATCTTAACTACTCCGGTTAAAATCATAAGAAAAACTCTGGTAGATTCTTCTTCAAACTCTGCCAGAGAGGTAATAACACGCTCCGGTGCTATTTTAAAACAACAAACTTTTGATTGAAGTTCTAAAAACTAAGTATAATCACCATAGTCCTCTCACACCTCCTATCTAGTCTTTGGGTGCAAGAGAATGACTGGAGGTGACGTAGAGGGGAGGAGCTATATAGCAACTCTGCTGGGTGAATCCTCTTGCACTTCCTGTAGGGGAGCAGATAATATCCCAGAAGTAATGATGACCCGTGGACTGATCACACATAACAGAAGAAAAGTTATGCCGACTAACTCTCCCCACGTGTCAGACCCTTCGACTCCCGCTTCAGGGACTCACGCTCAAATGGCGCCAAGTACATCAAGGGCGCCCATAGCGTTTATTTTACAAGACATGGTAATATCATAATATTCTGGCAGCAGTATTAGTCAGACTACCTGAAATTAAAGGAAAGCAGTTAGCTCTGGGGGTAGATACAGAGCATACAGACGCTTTAAGAACCATGTATGATACTACCTCACAATATGCTTAGTCTGTGGGTGATTTTTTTTTTTTTGACTCAGGGAAGATGATTTAACCTGATTCTGATATTTCTACATTTAAAATTTATGCTTGAGAACCTCCACTTGTTGCTCAGGGAGGCTTTGGCTGCTCTGAATGAATGCGTACAATCGCAGGGCCAGAGAAATTGTGTAGACTGGATAAATAATATGCAGTGCCGGTGTGTACTGATGTTTTTCCAATACCTAAAGAGGTTTACTAAAAATGTTTTTTTTAATAAGGAATGGGATAGACCAGGTGTGCCGTTCTCTTCCCCTCCTATTTTTTAGAAGAATGTTTTCTAATAGTTACCACCACACGGGACTTCTGGCAGACAGTTCCTAAGGTGGAGAGAAGAGTTTCTACTCTAGCTAAGCGTACCACTACCTCTGACGAGGACAGTTGTGCTTTTTAGATCCAATGGATAAAAAATGTTTATTCAACAGGGTTTTATCCTGCAGCCCCTTGCATACATTGCTTCTGTCACTGCTGCTGCGGCATTCTGGGTTGAGTCTCTTGATGAGGCTTTACAGTTAAGCGACTCCATTGGATAAATATATTTGACAAGCTTATGCTAGCCAATTCCTTTGTTTTCTGATGCCTTGTTCATTTGACTAGACTAACGGCTAAGAATTCTGTTTTTTACTATACTGGCGCGCAGAGCGCTATGGCTTATATCATGGTCAGCTGTCGTGACTTTAATAAATAAGCTACTTAACTTCCCTTCAAGGGGCAGACCCTATTCGGGCCTGGTTTGAAGGAGATTATTGCTTATATCACTGGAGGAAAAGGTCATGCCCTTCCTCAGGATAGGTCTAAATCAAGGGCAAAAAAAAAAAAAAGTCTAATTTTCGTACCTTTTAAAAACTTCAGGGCAGGTGTGGCATCCTCTTCCTCTAAGGCAAAACAAGAGGGAATTTTTGCTCAGTCCAAGGCGGTCTGGAGACAATCGGACCTGGAACAAAGATAAGCAGGCCAAGGAGCCTGCTGCTGCCTCTAAGGCAGCATGAAGGAACGGACCCCTATCCGGTAACGGATCCTATAGGGGGCAGACTTTCATTCTTTGCCCAGGCGTGGGCAAGAGATGCCCAGGATCCCTAGGCATTGGAATTTATATCCCAGAGATATCTTCTGGATTTCAAAGACTCCCCACCCAAAAAAGGGGAGATTTCGCCTTTCACAATTATCTGCAAACCAGATAAAGAAGGAGGCATTCTTACATTGTGTACGAGATCCATCCAGTTCCAAGAGAGGAACAGGGACAGAGTTTTTACTCAAATCTGTTTGTGGTTCCCAAGGAGAGGGAACCTTCAGACCTATTTTGGATCTAAAGATCTTAAACAAATTCCTCAGAATTCCGTCATTTAAGATGGAAACTATTCGTACCATCTTAACTATGATCCAGGATAGTCAATAGAGGACTACAATGGATTTGAAGGATGCTTATCCTCACATTGTGATGCATAAAGATCACCATCGTTTTTTCAGGTTTGCCTTTCTAGACAGGCATTACCAGTTTGTAGCTCTTTCCTTTGGGATATCTACAGCCCCAAGAATCTTTATGGAGGTTCTGGGGTTGCTTTGGCGGTCCTTAGACCGCGGGGCATAGAAGTGGCCCCTTATTTAGACGACATCCTGATACAGGCGTCAAACATCCAAATTGCCCAGTCTCATACGGACGTAGTACTGGCATTTCTGAGATCACATGGGTGGAAAGTGAACAAGGAAAGAGTTCTCTATCCCCAATCTCAAGGGTTTCCCTCCTAGGGACTCTGATAGATTCTGTAGAAATGAAAATTTACCTGACGGAGTCCAGGTTGTCAAAGTTTCTAAATTTCTGCCGTGTTTTTTTCATCCCATCCGCGCCCTTCGGTGGCTCAGTACATGAATGAAATCGGCTTAATGGTAGCGGCAAGGGACATAGTACCGTTTGCACGTCTACATTTCAGACCGCTGCAACTATGCATGCTCAGTCAGAGGAACGGGGATTACACAGATTTGTCCCCCTGTTAAACCTGGACCAAGAGACCAGAGATTCTCTTCTCTGGTGACTATGTCGGGTCCATCTGTCCAAGGGTATGACCTTCCGCAGGTCAGATGGGACAATTGTTACAATAGATGCCAGCCTTTTAGGTTGGGATGCAGTCTGGAACTCCCTGAAGGCTCAGGGATAGTGGACTTAGGAGGAGACCCTCCTTCTAATAAATATTCTGGAACTGGGAGTGATATTCCATGCTCTTCAGACTTGGCCTCAGTTAGCAACTCTGAGGTACATCATACTCAGTCGGACAATATACACGACTGTGGCTTACATCAGCCATCAAGGGGGAACAGAAGTTCCCTAGCGATGTTAGAAGTCTTACAATAATTCACTGGACAGAGACTCACTCTTGTCTATCAGCTATCCATATCCCAGGTGTTGAGAACTGGGAGGTGGATTTTCTAAGTCGTCAGACTTTTCTTCCGGGGGAGTGGGATTTCCTCCGGAGGTCAAGACCAAGCAGGAGAGGGCTTTGGTGTTTTTGACAGCGCCTGCGTAGCCACGCAGGACCTGGTATGCAGATCTGGTGGACATGTCATCCTTTCCATCACGGTCTCTGCTTCAGAGACAGGTCCCTCTACCTCAGGGTCCTTTCAACCATCTAAATAGAATCAATCTGAGATGGACTGCCTGGAGACTGATCGCTTGATGTTATCAAAGCATGGCTTCTCCGAGTCAGTCATTGATACCTTAATACAGACATGAAAGCCTGTCTCTAGGAAAATTGAACATAGATATGGTGTAAATATCTGATTGTTATGAATCCAAGGGTTACTCATGGAGTAAAGTCTGGATTCCCAGGATATTATCTTTTCTCCAAGATGTTTTTGAGAAAAGGGTTGTCAGCTAATTCCTTAAAAGGGGACAGATTTTTACTCTGTCTATTTTTTTGCACAAGCGTCTGGCAGGTATTCTAGACGTTCAGGCATTTGGTCAGGCTTTGGTTAGATCCAAGCCTGTGTTTAAAACTGTTGCTCCGCCATGGAGCTTAAACCTGATTCTTAAGGTTCTTCAAGAAGTTCCGTTTGAACCTTTTTTGTTCCATAGATATCAATCTTTATCTTGGAAAGTTCCTTTTGGGTAGCTAATTCCTCGACTCGTAGAGTCTCCAAGTTATCTGTGTTACAATGTGATTCTCCTTATCTGGTCCTTCGTACGGATAAGGTAGTCCTGCGTACCAACCTGGGTTTTTTCCTAAGGTGGTATCTAACAAGTACATCACTCAAGAGATAGTTGTTCCATGCTTGTATCCTAATCCTTCCTCAAAGAAGGAACGTCTATTACACAATATTGGACGTGGTTTGTGCTTTAAAGTTTTACTTACAAGCTACTACAGTTTTCATCAAACGTTCACCTTGTTTGTTGTCTATTCTGGACAGAGGAGAGGTCAAAAGACTTCAGCAGCCTCTCTGTCTTTTTGGTTAAAAAGCATAATTCATTTAGCTTATGAGACTGCTGGACAGCAGCCTCCTGAAGGGATTACAGCTCATTCTACTAGAGCTGTGGTTTTCACTTGGGCCTTTTTTTAATGTGGCTTCTGTTGAACAGATTTACAAGACGGAGTCTTGGTCTGCGCTTCATACTTTTCAAATTTAACAAATTTGATACCTTGCTTCTTCGGAGGCTATTTTTGGGAGAAAGGGTTTTTTACAGGCAGTGGTAACTTCCGTTTAAGTACCTGCCTTGTCCCTCCCATCATCCGTGTACTTTAGCTTTGGTATTGGTATTCCATAAGTAATGGATGATCCGTGGACTGGATACACTTAACAAGAGAAAACATAATTTATGCTTACCTGATAAATTTATTTCTCTTGTAGTGTATCCAGTCCACGGCCCGCCCTGTCACTTTAAGGCAGGTAATTTTTTCATTTGAACTACAGTCACCACTGCACCCTATGGTTTTTCCTTTCTCTGCATGTTTTCGGTCGAATGACTGAATATGGCAGTTAGGGGAGGAGCTATATAGCAGCTTTGCTGTGGGTGGACTCTTGCAGCTTCCTGTTGGGAAGGAGAATATATTCCATAAGTAATGGATGATCCGTGGACTGGATACACTACAAGAGAAATAAATTTATCAGGTAAGCATAAATTATGTTTTTGGTGTCTTAACAAGAATCTCTTTTCTTTCCATATTTCTAACTGTGGAGATGGTTGTTTTAAGGACCTCTGGATTATATCCTTTTTGTAAAAATCAACTTTCCAAGATCTTGGGAGTCTCACAGGCCCATTTATCAAGCTCCGTACGGAGCTTGAAGGGCCGTGTTTCTGGCGAGTCTTCAGACTCGCCAGAAACACAAGTTATGAAGCAGCGGTCTAAAGACCGCTGCTCCATAACCCTGTCCGCCTGCTCTGAACAGGCGGACAGGAATCGCCGGACATCAACCCGATCGAATACGATCGGGTTGATTGACAGCTCCCTGCTGGCGGCCGATTGGCCGCGAGTCAGCAGGGGGCGGCGTTGCACCAGCAGCTCTTGTGAGCTGCTGGTGCAATGTTAAATGCGGAGAGCGTATTGCTCTCCGCATTTAGCGAGGTCTTGCGGACCTGATCCGCAGTGTCGGATCAGGTCCGCAAGCCCTTTGATAAATGGGCCTGATAGTCGGATAGTTTAGAACAATTACGCCTTATTCTAAGGAATTGTCCTTTGGGAATGTTATCTATCCAACGTTTCAAGTGACAACTGTGTGCTGGAATATAATTGTTGGCGTCTATTGTTTTGAAGTGGTTTTTGGTATTTTATTCCCCCTGGTCTATGAATATATCTAGATCGAGAAATGTTATCATCTGTTTGCTCATGGTGTATGTGAATTTCAAATTTAAATCATTACAGTTCATGTCTTCAAAAAAAGTTTTCAAACTATCTTCACTGCCTCTCCACACAATTAAAATATCATCAATATACCGTTTGAATAGCAGGAGGCTTGCACCCAGTCTATGCTCCAGGATGAAATGATGTTCCCATTTACCTATAAATAGGTTGGCATATCTGGGTGCAAACCTCGTGCCCATCGCGGTTCCTTGGACCTGCAAATACAGATTGTCATTAAATACAAATACACTATTGGTAAGGATAAATTTAATGCATTCCTTTTCAGTCTCTGTAGTAATACTACTATATTGATAATCACCCCTTAGCTGTTAGCGCACATTTACCAACCACTTTTTGTCTTTTCTGTCCTAACTTCTTTCTGTTTTATGGGAGCAGACTAGTATATGTGCAGTGGTACGATTTGCGCACCATTTTAACCCCTTTTTTTCTTAAACTTACTCTGAATCCTATTCGATACCCTTGAGAGACAATACTCTGAATCCATTGAATTTGGACAGAATCTGCCCAAATGGCTTGGAATTTTTTTTAATCTGCCCTCCACCAGCTGAGCTGGAATGAGGGCCACACCTTCATGCAGACTTGGGGGCCGGCTTTGGTTTCTTAAATGGCTTGGATTTATTCCAACTTGAAGTAGGTTTCCAATTGGAACTAGACTCTTTGGGGGAAGTATTGGCTTTCTGTTCCTTATTCTGACGAAAAGAACGAAACCCCTTAGAAGCTTTAGATTTACCCTTAGATCTCTTATCCTGAGGTAAAAAAAACTCCCTTCCCCCCAGTGACAGTTGAAATAATCGAATCCAACTGAGAACCAAACAAATTGTTACCTTGGAAAGAAAGAGATAGTACTCTAGACTTAGATACCATGTCAACATTCCAATATTTGAGCCACAAAGCTCTTCTAGCTAAAAGAGCTAAAGACATAGATCTAACATCAATTTTGATGATATCAACAATGGCATCACAGATAAAATGATTAGCATGTGGAAGCAAGCGAACAATGCTAGACAAATCAGGGTCTGTTTCCTGTTGTTCTAAGCTTTCCAACCAAAAAGTTGATGCAACTGCAACATCAGCCATAGAAATGGCAGGCCTCAGAAGATAGCCAGAATATAAATATGCTTTCCTTAGATAAGATTCAAGTTTCCTATCTAAAGGGTCCTTAAAGGAAGTACTATCTTCCATAGGGATAGTAGTACTTTTGGCAAGAGTAGAAATAGCCCCAACAACTTTGGGGATTTTTTCCCAAAACTCCAATCTAACTGCTGGCAAAGGATACAATTTTTTAAACCTCGAAGGAGGAATAAAAGAAGTACCAGGCCTATTCCATTCCTTTGAAATCATATCAGAAATAGCATCAGGAACTGGAAAAACATCTGGAGTAACCACGGGAGGTTTATAAACAGAATGTAAACGTTTACTAGTTTTAGTATCAAGAGGACTAGTTTCCTCAATATCCAAAGTAATCAACACCTCTTGCAAAGAACAAATATAATCTATCTTAAAGAGATAAGATTTGTCAGTGTCAATATCTGAGGTAGGATCTTTTGAATCAGATAGATCCTCATCAGAGGAGAATAATTCAGTATGTTGTCGGTCATTTGAAATTTCATCAACTTTATGAGAAGTTTTAAAAGAAGGCGGAATAGCAGACAAAACCTTCGGAATCACATCAGCAATAAAATCTTTTATATTCACAGGGATATCATGTACATTAGATGTTGAAGGAACAACAGGTATTGTACTAGTACTGATGGATACATTCTCTGCATGTAAAAGCTTATCATGACAACTATTACATACCACAGCTGGAGATATAATCTTCGCTAATTTACAACAGATACACTTATCTTTGGTAGAACTGTTATCAGGCAGCAGGAATCCAACAGTGGTTTCTGAGACAGGATCAGATTGAGTCATCTTTCAAATGTAAGAGAAAAAAAACAACATGTAAAGCAAAATTATAAATTTCCTTATATGGCAGTTTCAGGAAAGGGAAAAAAATGCAAACAGCATAGCCCTCTGAGCATAGAAAAAGGCAAGGGGCATATAGGAAGTGGGGTTTAAATAAATAAATTATTTGGTGCCAAGTATGGCGCATAACGCAAAATGAACAACATCCGGAAATGACGCAACTCACGTCATGGCAGACGCAACCTTCTGCAAGGAAACCTAGCATCAACTAAGACGCCGGAAATGAAGAATTTGCATCACCGAACATACCTTCAAGAATGACGCAATAAATATCAGTCAGTGAAAAACCTCCCTTGATACAGGTTTACAGGATCGAATCAAGGACTCAATAACAGAATCAGCAAAAATACTTTCAATCTCCAAGCAAACAAGGTGAGAGATTCAAGAGCCTGCTGAAAATAAACTACCTTTGAGACAGAAGGTTGTAACGCAGAGACAGAGGCCACGGAAAACAACTGGACATCTGCACCAGATCTGTAAACCAAGCCTGTCAGGTCAAGCTGGAAAGAGGTAAGCTAGACAAAATAGCCAAGCAGCTTCTAGAACAACCACAAACTCTGCCTGAGGATCCCTGGACTTCTAACGCTAAAAATATCTGGGGAGCTTGTATTACAACCTAGAAGCAATCAGATCTATTTCTACATATAAGTACCATTCCCTTCTGAGGATACCAATTTCCCTGCACTCTCCATGACCCCCAGACTGCATCTCAACCTGAAAGATTTGCATTCGATAAGTGCACAGTCCAATTTGTTTGAACAAACAATGCGTCTAGAAAAATGAAACCACAAAAAAACAGGAAAAGTCTTGCTCAGAAATCTAGATGGAATTTCTGAGAAAACAGAGTATGATTCCTGCCTTACAAACGAAGCAAACAAAGCTAAAAGACTGCATGAAAATAAGCAAATGGAATAACATTAAATTATGCTATTATTAGACCTAATACCCCCAAGCTTACCTGATAAATGTCTGTCTTTCCCGGCATAGAGAGCCCACAAAACACTCATATACTAGTTAGAATATTTACTCCTGGCCAGCAGGAGGAGGCAAAGAGCACCCCAGCAAAGCACCCCTACGCTTACCAGAGAAAACAACAAACAGGGCAGAGGTCTGTCGAAAATCTTAAGTTGCTTGAAGGTAAAATTGAAGAGCATGAACAACATTCAACTCAACAAATTATACATAGATACAAAAATATCTATTTAATATAACATTTTATAAAAACTCATAGAAAGCAATTGCGACAGATACAACCTTCAACTGTACTAGTGAAGACTACATCAAATTATAGTCACATCCTGAAATACATATGTATAGTAACATTTATGTAAAACTGCTTAATAAAACATTTTGACTGCTAAAAACTTTAACTCAAACATGTAATATATAAATAATTGATGTGAGCAATTACTCACGGAAGCAACGCAAATGGAGGAAACAGGCATGCTAGGTTGAAGCTCCAAGGAACCGCTAGAGCATTTACCAGAATGGCTTAAGGATCTCTTGACCTTGAACCGTACTTTAAAAGCTTGGCGTTTTGATGAGACACCAACAGATTCAACTCCGGAACCCCCACCTGAGAGTTGTTATTGTGAAAACCTCTGGGTGGAGAGCCCACTCTCCGGGAAGAAAAGTCTGCCTGCTTAGAAAATCCGCCTCCCAGTTGTCCACTCCTGGAAAATGGATGGCAGAGAGATGGCAATCGTGAGACTCCAAGATCCTTCCTGGTGATTGATGTAGGCCACCGAGGTGATGTTGTCTAACTGAAATCTGATAAATCCGACCAAAGCTAGTTGAGGCCAAGCTATTAAAGCATCGAAAATTGCTCTCAACTCCAAGATGTTTATTGGAAGAGATGACTCCTTTGGAGTCCACAGACCCTGTGTCTTTAGGAAACCCCAAACTGTGTCCCAATCTAACAGGCTAGTGTCCGTGGTCACAATCACCCAGGAAGGCCTCAGGAAGCATGTGCCCCGAGACAGATGGTCCTGTGAAACCCAGCATGAGAGTGAGACTCTTGTAGGGGAATACAAATTTATCTTCTGCGAGAGATCTGAATGGTCTCTGTTCTATTGACTGAGCATGCATAGCTGCAGAGGCCTCAGATAATGTCCATGGAGGCAACCATCAGTCCAATCACCTCCATGCATTGAGTCACTGATGGACAAATAGCAGACTGGAGAGACAGGCAAGAAACATCAAGCTTGGATTTTCTGATGTCCGTCAGAAAAATCTCCATCAACAGGAATCTATGATTGTTCCCAAGAAATAAACCCTTGTATCTGGACCAAGGGAACTCTTTCTGAGATTCACTATCCACCCGTGGGAACGTAGAATAGACAACAACATCTTGGTATGAGATCTTGCTAGATGAAAAGATGGCGCTTGAACTAGAATGTCGTCTAGATAAGGCATCACAAAAATACCCTGTGACCTCACCACTGCCAAAAGATCCCCCCAGAACCTTTGTAAAAATTCTGGGAGCTGAAGCAAGGCCAAAAGGAAGGGCAACAAACTGGAAATGTTTGTCCAGGAAGGCAAACCTTAGCTACTAGTAATGATCCCAGTGAATAGGAACATTAAGATACGCGTCCTTCAGATCTATGGTCGTCATGAACTGACCCTTTTGGACCAAAGAATAGAACTGATGGTCTCCATCTTGAAGGATGGAACCCTGAGAAATTGACTGAGACACTTTAAATCCAGAATGGGACGAAAAATGCCCTCCTTGGGAACTAAAAACAGATTGGAATAGAATCCTAGATTCCTCTAGAGGAACTGGAACAATCACTCCCAGGGATGATAGATCCTTTACACAGTTTAAGAAGGCCTCTCTCTTTATATGATTCGCAGATAACATTGACAGGTGGAAACTGCCCCTGGGAGGACAAGTTTTGAATCCTATTCTGTAACCGTGGGATACTATATCTATGGCCCAAGGATCTGGAACATCATGTATCCAAGCCTGCTGAAAAAAAATTAAGCCTGCTGCCATTTGATCCACTACAGTATCGGGGGCGGCACCTTCATGTTGATTTAGAATCAACAGAAAGGCTTCTTAGCTTGCTTCCCCCTATTCCAATGCTGACTGGACTTCCAAGAAGACTTGGATTGATCCGACTTGGAAGAGGAAGCTAAAGACGTCTGTGCTTTAAAGTTACAAAAGGAACAAAAATTAGAATTCTGGAAACCCTTAGGTCTATTCTTTTTATCCTGAGGTAGGAAAGAACCCTTTCCACCTGCAATGTCAGAAATAATTTCTGTTAGACCTGGTCCAAACAAGGTTTTACCCTTATAAGGCAGAGATAAAAGCTTGGATTTGGATGTAACATCTGCAGACCAAGCCTTTAACCAGAGAGCTCTGCGAGCTAAAACAGTAAAACCAGAAATTTTAGCACCCAACCTAAGAACATGAATGTTGGCATCACAAATAAAGTTATCGGCTAGCTTGAGAGCCTTGATCCTGTCTTGGATCTCCTCTATAGTAGTATTTTCTAGGATAATATTTGATAAATCATTGCACAAATAAGATGCTGCCCCCTCGACTGTAGCAATACTAGCAACAGGTTGCCACTGTAATCCCTGATGAATGTAAATCCTCTTCAAAAAGCCTCAAGCTTCTTATCCATGGGATTCTTGAAAGAACAGTAGTTCTCTTAGCCAGAGTAGAGATAGCTCTCTCTACCTTGGGCACCGTGCGCCACGAGTCACGAATAAAGTCAGCAACTGGAAAAATCTTTTTAAAAACAGGGGATGGGGAAAAATGAATCCCTGGTTTATCCCAATCCTGAGTTATAATATCTGCCATACGGTCTGGAACTGGAAATACTTCCACAGATGAGGGTACATCATATACCCTATTAAGCTTACTAGACCTCTTTGGATTCTCCGCAACAGATTCGGATTCTTCCAAAGAAGCAAGAACTTCCTTCAAAAGGACTCAAAGGTGTTCTAACTTAAATCTGAAATGAATCTCCTCTGAATCTGCAGAATTTGTCACTACAGTATTAGAATCTAAAAATTCCCCTTCAGAAGCCACTGAAGAAACATCCTCATCAGATAATTGAGACAAACTGATTAACGCAGCTTTAGCTGAGTCAGCCTTACTAATATCAATATGTTTATATTTCCTCTTTCGTTTACCAGAAACCTTTGGAAAAGCTGATAAAGCTGCAGAAACACCAGAAGTAATCTGTGGCAGCGAAATCACCAGGTAAACCCCCCCAGGAGGTTGAGAAGAACCGCAGGGCACTGCATGTGAAGTTTGGGAAGCTTGAGGGGAAAGCTGAGGCGTAGCTAGGATAACACTATCCTGAGAGACAGGAGGCTCATGGAGAGACAACTTATATTTAAACTTTAAAGTTTTATTTAAACATAAAGAGCAAAACTGTACAGGAGTAATTATCTTAACCTACAAACACAATACATATTTTTAAAATGAATCAACTTCAGCATTAGTGTCCATAATTGAGTATCAGTTCTCAATTAACAAAAAAAAAATTAAATGCCAAATTAGGTTTATTTATATTAAGCAATAAAACATAAATAAGCACTTAAAAGCCTCAGCTCTACTGAGGTCTTACCTTCCCAGAAGTTGCTATCTTACTACCACAGAAAACCGGACACACTCGGTAACAAAAAAACACCTCCTTGTTACCGGAACAACCCAAATACACTTGCCACTGTAGAAAGAAGAAAATGCAGCCTCCACAGTCGCCGCGGCAAACTCCAATCTGAACAGAGAAGCTAAAAACCAGAAGTGCAGAGGAGCGGTCACGTGACCGCAATAAAAAACAAAAAATGGCGCGAAAACCAACAGCAGCGCAACAAAAGTGATTGGGCCAATTAGCTGAGCTGAAAAGTGATTGCAACAAGTAAGAGTAAAACAAACACCTGTCAAACACTTCATACACACTCCCATCTCTGAGCCCCCAATAAAATATAATGCCTCTTTTCACATAAAAGCACTTAACTGTGGATCCTGCTCTGTCAGGCTCGAGCTGTTTCCTGAGGTGTGGCAGCTTCACCATATCTACCAGGGACCTATAGAAAAAAAAGAACAGAGTAACCAACTCTGGCTTTCTATAATAGGGGTAGCAATAATGTTAGAAGTTTAAGCAAAGACTACCCTGCCGTCTTCTACATGCTAATAGCCACCATTACTCTTACTAAAGAGATTGACATGGACACAGAATAGCCCTTGCTTGCAGGGAAAAGTACCTATTAAAAGGATTAAAATCTTCAGACACCATCTTTGCCATCCTCCCGTGATCAAGGCAAAGAGAATGACTGCTCTTTGCCTCCTCCTGCTGACCAGAAGTGAATATCCCACTAGTAATTAGAATGTTTCGTGGACTCTCTATGCCATAGGAAAGAAAAAAACTCAAAGAGTCATAATAACACAGGAATATAATCATGTATGAAGAGAAAGAGAACTAATTAATTCTCCAACCATGCTCTAGAGGAAACAACAAGAGTAGAAGGTAAAAAAAAAAAAAAAAACTGATAATTTTAAAGATTGAGCCAGTATTAAAGGGACATTAAACACTTGACTGCTAAAAATCATTCAAACTAACTTCTACTGTGTAATAATAAAAAACTGAGTACAGCTCTTTATGCTGTAACTTCAGCTTACACAAAACATTTCAAGAAAATTGTTTCTATTACTATACATATCCAGGGCTTGATGCAGCTATGTATGCCGCCATATTTTAACAGCACAGGAGTCACATGACACGCACTTCATATCTCTCTAGAGTACCTATAATGTGTGCATATAAAAAACACAGCAGCAGCAGCAGCACTCAATGTTATGCAGACAGAGCTTGTGCTGCAGTTTAAGTTATAAATCTGTTACAGGAATAAAACATTTTATTTTTATGTTTTTCTATGCAAATAAAGCTTACTTTTTCAAAAGTTACCACTGACATTCCTAATGTGTGTGAGATTTGTTCTATACAATATTTTATTTACATACATCTGCAATACATATATTACTGTATATATGTGATGTAGATGTATGAAAATAAAATATTGTGTATAACAAATCTCCAGGAAAAAGTATTTGCAGCATGAGTTACTCAGTCTATTTTCTTCACGGAGTCTCTCTGCTCTCTCTCTCTCCCCCCTCGGCCCCTCCCTCTCCAGACCGGAGCTTGTCAGAGAAGAAAATGATTTACATTTATAACCCTGCCGAATGCTGTGTACATTCACACACATTAGGAATGTCAGTGGTAACTTTTGAAAAAGTAAGCTTTATTTGCATAGAAAAACATAATAATAAAATGTTTTATTCCTGTAACAGATTTATAACAAACTGCAGCACAAGCTCTGTCTGCATAACATTGAGTGCTGCTGCTGCTGTGTTTTTTATATGCACAAGTCACATGACTGCTGTGACCCAGTGTAACGTGCGTTCTAATATGGCACCTTACATGGGAGAATAATGCACCTTATTAGCATTCATCTTCAAATCGATTTTTTTCAACACTTAGGGGTAAGGTGAACAAATAAACTAGACAGTAGTGATTACTTGATTTTAATTCATAATAAAACATACTTTTTAATGATTTTTATCAGGTGTTAAGTGTCCCTTTAAGATACCATCCAAGTCAGGAATAACTGAAATACCCTGAGCACTTATTACAAACAAGAGTTTTCCCTGAAGTTTTGAGAAAAAAAAACTTAAATCATGCTTACCTGATCATTTTCTTTTCTTCAGACGGGGAGAGTCCACAGCTGCATTCATTACTTTTGGGAATTCTGAACCTGGCCACCAGGAGGAGGCAATGACACCCCAGCCAAATACTTAATTACCTCCCCCACTTCCCTCATCCCCCAGTCATTCTGCCGAGGGAACAAGGAACAGTAGGAGAAATATCAGGGTGAAAAAGGTGCCAGAAGAACAAGAACAAAAAAAAAATTACGGCTGCCCCATAAAAAACGGGGGCGGGGAGCTGTGGACTCTCCCCGTCTGAAGAAAAGAAAATTATCAGGTAAGCATAATTTAAGTTTTTCCTAATAAATAGGGAGAGTCCACAGCTGGATTCATTACTTTTGGAAAAACAATACCCAAGCTACAGAGGACACTGAATGCAAAACGGGCGGGTACAAAAGGCAGCCCATTCTGAGGGCACCATAGCCTGAAAACACCCAAACTCCCGATACAAACACCGCCTCACCAGAAGCGACAAAAAGGAAAAAACACAAGTGACTGCCCAACAGTTAGAACCAGCAAGGCCTTGCTAGAGACCACTAGACTTGAACGAGCCCAAAGCCTCAGAGGAGACAAAGTCCCGCAGGCTCTCAGTGCACGAATAAACTCACCACCAACCAGAAGGAAGGGAAACATCCTCATTCTGTCTGAAGGGAAGAAGGAGGACTTAGATAAGGGACCCCCATAAACACAAACGTACTAGGGCAATAAAGAAAAACCCCAAGGTAACTCCTAGAGAGTAAACAAGGATGAAACTGGGCAAAACCGACGAAGGACCTTACCGACCTAGCAGAACAAGGGAGGAAAATCCCAGACCCCTACATGCATGGATTCCAAGGACCAAAGTAATGCCCTGAAAAACTAAAGGGAGAAAGGTTGAACCCCTCCCCTACACAGAGTGCTAACTCGCACCCAGGATAGAGCAACCGAAAGACAAACTGTCCCCGGGAGCCGCGAAAACACAGCATCAGAATATGCTCCTATGAAAGCCCTAGGCTTCCTGCCTTAAAGGTGGTCAAATCGAACACAAGTTGCCAACCCTAGCTAACCAAGCTAGAAAACTGCACAGGACCATCTTCAGAAAAGAAACACTGCAGAATAGTGCAAAACAACACTTTGTCAAGACAAATGGAAAGGAAGGATAGTACCCAGAACCAGCAGAGAAAAAGAAAAAAAACTACCTGCTGAGGAGGGATCCACCGCAAAACCTCCCACCTAAGGAAGGTTCACAAGATCTATCTATGCACGCCTCAAAAATCAACAGATCAGACAGATCCCTGACTCTCACTCTGGGCAACGGACCCAGTACCAAAGTGACTGGCAATGTCCGAAAAGACAAAGGATTGAAAAATTCCCTGAAGCATCAAGACCTTCAGGAAGGAAAAAGGAGGGGATCCAACCCCCCCAAAAAGAGCTTGGGTTCCAGAACCCAGTCGCAGCTCCCTACCCGAAGACTAAAAGCACTCCCGAAAGGAGACCCTCTACTGAAACTACAATAATGGCATGTCACAAGAAAGCCAGCCCTTCACCTGACATCCTGCAAGCAAGGCAGGAGGGACAACCCCACTGAACAGAGGAAGAAAAAGGACCTCCGAGCACCATGTGGATACTGTGGAATGCCAAGTCCACCCCAAAGAGAGGGAAAACAAAAACAGAACAGCTAACCCGCACACAGGTATGGAATGTAAAGCTGTAGATGGACTCAAAAGGTCAAGTACCGAATGAAAAAAACATCCGGCTACTACGGCTGGCCCAGCAGAAATGTCCAATTCTTGGATAAGAGAGAGAGAAATCCGCCAGTAGGAACAGAAGATGTCCTGGAACCGGGAAACTGGGCCGTCCCAAACCAGTTCTAAGGGATCTGGATACAGAACCCCAAACTGTCCATTCAAAGACAAGGAACAAAAAAAGCCCAGACACCCGAAACCGGCTTAAAACAAACTAATAATCCCTGAGGAACCACCGGGTTACCCCATCCGAAGCAGACCTTGCACCACAGGCGATGCATCACAGTCATATCCAAGGCACCTTGGACACTGAACTCTCATGTAAGTATCCCAGACACAGAGTGTTTTAAAGACCACAGCGGGATTTAAATTCCCAACCTAAAGGGTGCCAGGCAATGATGAAAGCCACACAGCTACTTTGGTTGACCCCTAAAGGCTCTAGGGACAACACGCACTAAGTCCAAAGATCAAGGTAAACATAAAAGAGAACAGATCTCAAACCTAGAAAAGCGGTATTGAGAAGATAACAATAGTCTCCAAGATCCTCTCAGGATCGACCTCCTGGAAATGCCTACGAATGAACGAGCATTCTAACCCCCTGGAGGATGAAACCCAAAACACTGGAAAAAAGGAGACAACATAATCTGCAGAACTCCAAAAATATTGGGGGGGGGGGGGGGCAGATGAGATCCCAGAAGTAGAAAAAACCCAAAATGCCCTAACTTCCTGAAACCGATGACCAGAAGGCAAGCCCCAAGGAAACGAGACAAAAGGCCCAATCAGCCTCGACCCGAAGGAAGAGGTACTGTTGTCAAGAAAAACAGAGTCCAATAGGACAATCCCAAAGGAAGTCTCAAAGGAGGAGACGAGTAAAACCCACCAGAACCTGGCTCCATGGAATCCTCTGAACCTGCAACCCATTATGGGAAGGAGAAAAAATTCTAGCACCTGAACCAAAAAAAACCCCCAGGAGTCTACAGAGTACACCTTAACAGGATCTAAACCTCGGAAAACCTGCCAGCTAAGCATGGATAGGACAATTAGGACTGAGCACAATCCCTCTGATGCCCCCAAAGGAATAAACGAGGACCAGTCTGATGTCTAGGAATGAAAGGCCACCTATAACTTGTAACGAAAAACAAGAAAACAAAACTCAAAACAAGAATGAGCCACTCAGCACCCCAACCGGAACAGCCAGGTATAACGTGTACCACGCCTCATATAGACCCCAAGGGACAGAAAACTAGTACCCAACCAGGACCAGCCTGATACATAGGGAACCCAATAATTATACATGGCCACAGAAAGTCGCAACCGTAGAAGGGATAGACAAATTAAACAGACAAACGGTAGACATAACAATGTCCTAACTTTTTATATAACCTCCGCAGAAGCGCCAATGCGACCACAAAATCTCTAGTATCATGTTTCCAAAGGAAAAAATTAAAACAGACATGAGTTTTCAAAATTAAATAAAATGCATCCTAACTGGATCAAAATAACAGAGGGCAACACACGCAGGTTAACGCCCAAGAAGAACGGACACACTAACAGGACCTGCCAGTCAGAGATCCAATTCTTCCAAAGCTCAGAACTTGAACAAGATACAAAGGAGACAACAAGGAGATTGATTCATCCCCATTTGTCTAACCCGGCTTGCCGTCTGGAATGGAAGACCGAGGACCCACCAACCCATTAGGACTGGGATCCTCCAACACTGCCAAAACATGCCTCAGCAGGACACAAAGGCACGACAGTCTATAACGAAAGGCAAGACTTACCTCCACTGGGGCACCTGATGACCATGGCCCCGAAGGTTGGAACCCTGAAGCCTCAGAGGAAACCGCTTCCCCAGAGGGCTGATCTGAACCAGACAATCCCAAGCCTGACAAGCCCTGGTTATGAGAACATGGACAATATCTTCCTTGAAGATGTAAATGTGCCAACGCAATCGACATAGCCATGCTGAACCATGCTGTAACTTCTGGAGGAAACAAGCCACCTTCCGGAGAAGGATAAGCAGCATTTGGGACAACTGCTTGCATAGCAAAGGAAGGCTCTAGGGTGTGCTCCACACGGGAAAAGGAATCCTCAGGGGCGGATGGCTCAGTGCACTCTAAGTTCCCCGATCCAGAGAATAGAGCACTCTAAAGCGACATTTGGAACATAACTGATGGGCATGGATCACCCGGGCTATTTCATATTCTTCGCAAGACGTAGAATCTGAATAAGAGACATCCGTCTCCAAAAAATTGGAATCCTCCATAACTTGGAGATTGTAGATATGGACAAAAAAACATAATTTAAGTAAGAATTTACCTGATAAATTAATTTCTTTCATATTGGCAAGAGTCCATGAGCTAGTGCCGTATGGGATATACATTCCTACCAGGAGGGGCAAAGTTTCCCAAAACCTCAAAATGCCTATAAATACACCCCCCACCACACCCACAATTCAGTTTAATGAATAGTCAAGAAGTGGGGTGATAAGAAAGGAGCGAAAGCATCAACAAGGAATTGGAATAATTGTGCTATAAACAAAAAAATCATAACCACCATAAAAAGGGTGGTTCTCATGGACTCTTGCCAATATGAAAGAAATTAATTTATCAGGTAAATTCTTACATAAATTATGTTTTCTTTCATGTAATTGGCAAGAGTCCATGAGCTAGTGAGGTATGGGATAGCAAATAACCAAGATGTGGAACTCCACGCAAGAGTCACTAGAGAGGGAGGGATAAAAATAAAGACAGCCAATTCCGATGAAAAATTAATCCACAACCCAAATCAAAAGTTTTAATCTTATAATGAAAAAAATTTAAATTATAAGCAGAAGAATCAAACTGAAACAGCTGCCTGAAGTATTTTTCTACCAAAAACTGCTTCTGAAGAAGAAAAAACATCAAAATAGTAGAATTTAGTAAAAGTATGCAAAGAAGACCAAATTGCTGCTTTGCAAATCTGATCAACAGAAGCTTCATACCTAAAAGCCCAGGAAGTAGAAACTGACCTAGTAGAATGAGTCGTAATGCTCTGAGGCGGAGATTTACCCGACTCCAAATAAGCATGATGAATCAGAAGCTTTAACCAAGATGCCAAAGAAATGTCAGAAGCCTTCTGACCTTTCCTAGAACCAGAAAAGATAATAAATAGACTAGAAGTCTTTCTGAAATCTTTAGTAGCTTCAACATAATATTTCAAAGCTCTTACCACATCCAAAGAATGTAAAGATCTCTCCAGAAAATTCTTAGGATTGGGACACAAAGAAGGGACAACAATTTCTCTACTAATGTTGTTGGAATTCACAACCTTAGGTAAAAATTTAAATGAAGTCCGCAAGACCGCCTTATCCTGATGAAAAATCAGAAAAGGAGACTCACAAGAAAGAGCAGATAATTCAGAAACTCTTCTAGCAGAAGAGATGGCCAAAAGGAACAATACTTTCCAAGAAAGTAATTTAATGTCCAGAGAATGCATAGGCTCAAACGGAGGAGCCTGTAAAGCTTTCAAAACTAAATTAAGACTCCAAGGAGGAATATATATATATATATATATATATATATATATATATATATATATATATTTGAATTTCCAAGAAAAAGTTAGAATCTTACAAGCTTATAGAACACAGAAAGAAGTTTTCTTTCAGGATAGGAAATTTTTAATTTTTCAGGATTTTGCATACGAGACTTCCAATAAAAGAAACTCTGTGCTCCAATCTGCTTGCGCTTGATTCAGGAAGGTAGAGTGGTAAGGCTGTTATATTCGGCTAGGATCAGTATTCAAACCAGAGAAGGGTTTAAAATCTTTGAAAGCCCCAAGATTTGGAAATTTTTAAAAAAATTAAACAAAGGAGATAGGTCATTGTTGAAACAGTAGGGACAGGCATTTATGAAGTAAGTTTAAATTTCTAGGGAAATAAATAATATGTTAACAGATGTATTGTAATAAGTTTGGATTAAGGAAGAATCGATGCTTGTGTGGGATGTGTATGTGTGATGTTTTTTTTTTTTTTTCCTCTTTTCTCTCCCCCCCTCCACCCTCTCCTATTCTGCCTAGCCTAGGGAAATAGCAAATAGAGTTTAAAAATAGCGGAAGTATGTAGGTTTGGATCGTGGAATTTGGGAGGGTTTACTTCTCCTTTAAAGAGGAAAGCAATTTTAAATTAACTAAATAAACTTAAAATAGATATTTGCCTAATACAGGAGACGCATCTAAATGAGTTTGAAAGCCAGAAACTCAAATGGGGCTGGGTTGGAGAAGTTGTCTATGCAGTAGGCACTCAACGGAAAAGAGGGGTAGCTATAGTTTTTAGAAAGACCTTAAAATATAAAATTTTGAGATGGGAAATTGATCTACAGGGTAGGTATATAATACTTGAAATAGAACTAGGCCTAAAAAAAATTGTTTTATGTATTGTCTACGGCCCTAATATACAGAAAAACTCCTTTTGGGAGTTTCTCCAAGCCAAATTACTAGAGTATGATCAAAATATAATTCTTGGGGGCGATTTCAATTTAATAGCGTCTAGGGCTTTGGATAGGAATCAGAAAGGAAAAAGGGTCCCTACTGAATGTAAAGATTCGAAAATGTTTAAAAAAATGTGCTCTAACTTGGGTCTACTGGATATCTGGAGAAATACACATCCTGATAGCAAAGAATTTACATGCTTGTCTTCAGCACACAAGTCTATGTCACGTATTGACATGTTTCTAATTAGTAACAAACTATTCTCTTTAACAAAAAAAGCAGAAATCCTGCCAATTACAATCTCAGACCATGCCCCAATAATATTATCTATGACATTGATGAAGCCAAAAGTATCTAACAACAGTTTTTTCTTTCCTCTATATTTATATAATAATTTAAAATTTCGTAGATTTTTGTGTGATAAATGGAATGTGTATTATAAAAGCAATAAAGACTCAGTACTGAGTCAGTACCGAATATTGAAATTATTTGGCATGCTTTTAAAGCAGTAATAAGAAGAGAGATTCTTGCATACACAGTAAAATTAAAAAGGAAAACTAATTCTTACTGGATTCAACTCACTAACCAGGTAATTAATAAATATCAAAGATATATCATGGATAGTAGTGATAGTAACTGGCGCGAATACCTAGAGGTTAAAAAACAAAGAGATAATTGGCATATCTTAAAAGAATCACAGAATGAGATAAGGAGAAACAGTCAATACTGTATATGCAACATGGAAATAAAATAGGTAAGTTCTTAGCTAAATTAGTCAATACACGCAAAGCAAATAGTACTATAACCCGTATCAAAACTATACATAAAACATATACACTTCCTCAAGACATAATAGATGTATTCTTACAGTATTTTAAACAGTTATATCAAGAACACACAATAGATTATACAAAGAAAGATCTTTTTTGGAACACGATTAAACTCCCTCAGATAGCGAAAGAAGACCTGGATTTTTTAAACTCTGTAATAACTGAAGAGGAAATTAAAAAATCTATAAATAGGTTAAAACTTAATAAGTCGCCAGGGCCGGATTATCTTCCAGGAGAATTGTATAAAATTCTCATTGATGAAATTACCCCTATACTTTTCAAAGTCTATAATCAAATTTTTTTGGAAAATAAAACACCTTTAAGCCAATTTTTCGAATCCGAAATAATTCTAATCCATAAACCATGTAAAGATAAAGAATCAATGGACTCATATAGGCCAATTTCTTTACTAAACGTGGATTACAAACTACTCACATACATTCTAGCCAATAGACTTCAAACATTGGTAGGAAAGCTAGTCCATTCAGACCAAACAGGTTTTATCAAAGGGAGGACAATCATAAATAATCTTAGGAAAGTAGAGTTAGCAATCAACTATTGCGAATTAAAAAAAAGAAAGGGAAGAAGAGTTAACAGAGGATGCGGCTATTATTTCGATAGATACACATAAAGCATTTGATTCGCTACAGTGGGATCATATGTTCACAACTATTAAAAATTTTGGTATACATGGAAAATTTTATCAGACTATTGCTCAGCTTTATTCTAATCCAGAGGCGACCCTAAGTGTTAATCTTTCAATTTCTGATAAATTTGTCCTGCATAGGGGGACAAGACAAGGCTGCCCACTGTCTCCCCTCCTCTTCAATTTGGCTTTAGAGCCATTGGCAATATATTTTAGGCAAAATTTGAGGGGGATAAATATTGAAGGGCATAGAGTTATCCAAGCTATTTACGCATATGATCTACTTATCTTTGCTCAAAATCTTAAATTCAACCTACCTATAATTGTTAATGCACTAGATTCTTTTCAAAAATTTTCTGGCTTCTCAATAAATAAAGGAAAATCTGAACTTATGTGGCTAATTAAATCAAAGACCCCGCTACCAATTCCATTTAAAGAGGCCAAAGATTATTTTACATATTTAGGAATAAAATTCTCGTCTGATTCAAAAAGATGGTATAGTTTAAATTTTTTGCCTGCTATTACATCATTCAAACAAGATCTAGAAAGATGGAAGAAACTACCCTTATCATTGTCGGGCATGATTCATTTAGTTAAAATGGTTTCTTTGCCCAAATTTATTTATATATTCCAGGCTATACCATTGCTATTATCAACACAAGATCGATTAACATTAAACAAACTGTTAACACAATTTATTTGGGGAAATAAGAAACCCAGGATAGCACTGAAACGTTTGTTTGCGAGGAAGGAGGCCGCAGGTATGGCAGTACCAGACTTTGAATTATATAATATAGCAGCTAATCTTAAATTTGTCTGGGACTGGTTTTCAGACAGAGGCCATTTCTACCTCCTAGAAATAGAATCAGCTTTGGCAGCCCCCTATACTCTTAAAGCTTTGACACACATGCCCCCGAAACTAATTCCTAAAGATTTAAAAGGCTTGCTGATTATAGACCAACCGATACGGGCATGGCGTAAATTTTGCTCCAAAACAGGGACTAACTATAGAGGGTCACCCTTTTTACCTATTAGAGGCATCCCTGAATTTGAGGAAGGTTATGATTCTGCCAGGTTTAAAGCTTGGTCTGATTATAAATTATATCTCACAGCTGATAAAAAAAGGAAGATAATTCTATTATTACCTTTGATGATTGTAAAAGAGAATTTAATATACCAAACCACCTCTTTTTCTCCTTTTTTCAAGTACAACATTATGTCGAGCAATGTAAGAAAATGAACTCAATAGATTGGGATAATATATCTCTAAGACAAATAATCAGCTTGTATAATGCAGGAAAATTTTCTATCTCGTACTCATATCAAGCTCTATTAACTTCCCAAAAGCAAAGTAATCTGAGATATCTGGAATTAAAATGGTTCCAATTCTGTAGAAATCAAGTTGAATTGGATTTAATGAAAAATTCGGGGACCATGGTGGTTAAAGCTATGAAAGGAGAATATTTTAGAGAACAACATTTAAAGGTTCTCTATCAATGCTACTACACACCCGGCTGGCAAGCTCGGTGGGATAAACTGAGCAGTAAATCAGTATGTAACAAATGTAATTATTATGCAGCAGACATGATCCGTCTCTTCTGGGCATGCCCAGTGATTCAGAGATTCTGGGGGAAAATTTCATTCTGGGCCACAAAGACCTTGGGCTATTATGTTCATGTGGATAAACACACAGTATTCTTTTTGCTGACCCAAGACATAGCAGGTCTAAGTTATTTATTATTGAACAAATATTGGCAATCCAATAAAGAACCTAAATTTTATGAATTTAAAAATGGGATGGTTTATCAGAGGTTTCTAGAACAAGTGGCAATACAGGCACAATTCGAAAATAGTATTAAAGGCTTTATTAATAAGTGGGGGCCTTTTATTAAGACACTAGAACTTGAGACTCAGAAATTGGTTATTCAACCGTTTAAAAATTCCCTCTTCATATTAGAAGCTAATTTTAGAGGAGAATGGCAATTTATATGAGAGACCATACTGGTGAGAGTGGGGGGAGAGTTTTGCTTGGATTTAATTTATTTACACTTTTTTTTTTTTTCTCTTTCTTGTTTGTTATGTTTTGTATTTGAGGTAGTATGCTTGGTTTGTGATTAATATGTTGGAAAATCCAGTATTGTGTATAAATACATAGCTCTTGTAAATTGCTACAAGTATGTAACTTTACTAATCAATTGTCTAATTGTTATTTACTTGGAATCCGGCCCTGCATGGCGTAAAGGATAAAGAGCGTGTTCTTTCTCGTTTTGTTTTTTCTTTTTTCTGTAATATTGTACACGACTGGATAAAAAAAAAAAAAAAAGACTCCAAGGAGGAGAGATTGATTTAATGACAGGCTTTTTAATACGAACCAAAGCCTGTACAAAACAATGAATATCAGAAAGATTAGCAATTTTTCTGTGAAACAGAACAGAAAGAGCAGAGATTTGTCCTTTCAAATAACTTGCAGACAACCCCTTATCTAAACCATCCTGAAGAAACTGTAAAATTCTAGGAATTCTAAAAGAATTTATGAGAAGAACACCATGAAATGTAAGTGTTCCAAACTCAATAATAAATCTTTCTAGACACAGATTTGCGAGCCTGTAACATAGTATTAATCACTGAGTCAGAGAAACCTCTATGACTAAGCACTAAGCGTTCAATCTCCATACCTTCAAATTTAATGATTTGAGATCCTGATGGAAAAATGGGCCTTGAGATAGAAGGTCTGGCCTTAACGGAAGTGGCCAAGGTTGGCAACTGGACATCCGAACAAGATCCGCATACCAAAACCTGTGTGGCCATGCTGGAGCCACAAGCAGTACAAACGAACGCTCCATTACGATTTTGGAAATCACTCTTGGAAGAAGAACTAGAGGCGGAAAGATATAAGCAGGTCGATAACTCCAAGGAAGTGTCAACGCATCCGCTGCTTCTGTCTGAAGATCCCTGGAACTGGACAGATACCTGGGAAGTTTCCTGTTTAGATGAGAAGCCATCAGATCTATTTCTGGAAGCCCCCACATCAGAACAATCTGAAAAAACACATCTGGGTGAAGAGACCACTCTCCCGGATGTAAAGTCTGGCGACTGAGATAATCCGCTTCCCAATTGTCTATACCTGGGATATGAACCGCAGAAATTAGACAGGAGCTGGATTCCGCCCAAGCAAGTATCCAAGATACCTCTTTCATAGCTTGAGGACTGTGAGTCCCACCTTGATGATTGACATACGCCATGGTTGTGACATTGTCTGTCTGAAAACAAATAAACGGTTCTCTCTTCAGAAGAGGCTAAAACTGAAGAGCTCTGAGAATCGCACAGAGTTCCAAAATATTGATTGGTAATCTCGCCTCTTGAGATTTCCAAACCCCCTGCGCTGTCAGAGATCCCCAGACAGCTCCCTAACCTGAAAGACTCGCAAAAGAGGCCCCTTGAACTAAACAATGGTGATCTAACCACCAAGTCAGAGATAGTCGAACATTGGGATTTAAGGATATTTAATTGCAATATCCTTGTATAATCCCTGCACCATTGATTCAACATACAAAGCTGAAGAGGTCTCATGTGAAAACGAGCAAAAGGGATCACGTCCGATGCTGCAGTCATGAGACCTAAAACCTCCATGCACATAGCTACTGAAGGGAATGATTGAAACTGAAGGTTCCGACAAGCTTCAACCAATTTCAGACGTCTCTTGTCTGTTAGAGACAAAGTCATGGATACTGAAGGTTACCCTTGTCTGAGGAGTCAAATAACTTTTTGGTAAATTGATCCTCCAACCATGTTTTAGAAGAAACAACACTAGTTGATTCGTGTGAGATTCTGCAGAACGTAAAGACTGAGCAAGTACCAAGATATCGTCCAAATAAGGAAACACCGCAATACCCCTCTCTCTGATTACAGAGAGTAGGGCACCGAGAACCTTTGAAAAGATCCTTGGAGCTGTCGCTAGGCCAAAAGGAAGAGCAACAAATTGGTAATGCTTGTCTAGAAAAGAGAATCTCAGGAACTGATGGTGATCTGGATGAATCGGAATATGAAGATATGCATCCTGTAAGTCTATTGTGGACATACAATGCCGTTGCTGAACAAAAGGCAGAATAGTCCTTATAGTCACCATTTTGAATGTTGGTATTCTCACATAATGGTTCAAAATTTTTAGATCCAGAACTGGTCTGAAAGAATTCTCCTTCTTTGGGACAATGAACAGATTTGAATAAAACCACAGACCCCGTTCCTGAACAGGAACTGGCACAATTACCCCAGATACCTCCAGGTCTGAAACACACTTCAGGAAAGCCTGAGCCTTTTCTGGGTTCACTGGAATGCGTGAGAGAAAGAAACTTCTCACAGGCGGTCTTACTTTAAAACCTATTCTGTACCCTTTAGAAACAATGTTCTGAATCCAATGATTTTGGATTGAATTGATCCAAACATCCTTGAAGAATTTTAGTCTGCCCCCTACCAGCTGAGCTGGAATGAGGGCCGCACCTTCATGCAGACTTGGGGGCTGATTTAGATCTTTTAAATGGCTTGGATTTATTCCAGACTGAAGAAGGCTTCCAATTGGAAACCGTTCCCTTAGGGGAAGGATCAGGTTTCTGTTCCTTATTTTGTTGAAAGGAACGAAAACGGTTAGCAACCTTAAATTTGCCCTTAGATTTTTTATCCTTAGGCAAAAAAGCTCCCTTCCGCCCAGTGACAGTTGAAATAATTGAATCCAACTGAGAACCAAATAATTTATTACCTTGGAAAGAGAGAGATAGCAACGTTGATTTAGAAGTCATATCAGCATTCCAAGATTTAAGCCATAAAGCTCTTCTAGCTAATATAGCTAAAGACATATATCTGACATCAATTCTGATGATATCAAAAAATGGCATCACAAATGAAATTATTAGCATGTTGAATTAACTTAACAATGCTATACACATTATGATCTGATACTTGTTGTGCTAGGGCTTCCAACCAAAAAGTTAAAGCAGCTGCAACATCAGCCAAAGAAATAGCAGGCCTAAGAAGATGACCTGAACATAAATAGGCCTTCCTTAGATAAGATTCAAGTTTCCTATCTAAAGGATCTTTAAAAGAAGTACTATCTGCCGTAGGAATAGTAGTACGTTTAGCAAGAGTAGAGATGGCCCCACCAACTTTGGGGATCTTTTCCCAAAACTCCAATCTATCAGACGGCAAAGGGTACAGCTTCTTAAACCTTGAAGAAGGAGTAAAAGAAGTACCCAGTCTATTCCATTCCCTAGAAATCACATCTGAAATAGCATCAGGAACTGGAAAAACCTCTGGAATAACTACGTGAGGTTTAAAAACTGAATTTAAACGTTTACTAGTTTTAATATAAAGAGGACTAGTCTCCTCCATATCTAATGCAATCAACACCTCTTTCAATAAGGAACACATATACTCCATTTTAAATAAGTATGGAGATTTTTCAGTGTCAATATCTGAGGCAGAATCTTCTGAACCAGATAGATCCTCATCAAAGATAGATAAATCAGAATGTTGTCGGTCATTTAAAAATTCATCAATTTTATGAGAAGTTTTAAAAGACCTTTTACGTTTATTAGAAGGTGGTATGACAGACAAAGCCTTCTGAATAGAATTAGAAACAAATTCTCTCACGTTAACAGGAATATCCTGAGCATTAGATGTTGAAGGAATAACAACAGGTAATGGATTACTACTACTAATGGAAATATTTTCTGCATGTAAAAATTTGTCATGACAACTATCACAAATTACAGCCGGAGGTACAGTTACCACAAGTTTACAACAAATGCACTTAGCTTTGGTAGAACCGACATCAGGCAGCAGGATTCCAATAGTGGATTCTGAAACAGGATCAGATTGAGAAAAAAAATAACATATAAAGCAAAATTATCAATTTCCTTATATGACAGTTTCAGAAATGGGAAAAAAATGCAAACAGAATAAGCCTCTAGAAACCGGAAGCAAAAATACAGACCTAAATAATGTCAAAAGTCTGGCGCCAAGTATGACGCCCACAACTGACAAAATATTTTTGGCGCCAAAAACGTCTGCAACAAACACGAGTGTCATAGATGACGCAACTACGTGAAATTCTGGGCGCCGGAAATGACGAAAATACGTCAACAAACTTAATTCTCGCGCCAAAAAAGTCTTGCGCCAAGAATGACGCAATAAATTATAGCATTTTGTGCACCTCTCAGTCTACCAGCCCGCAATTTAGAAGAAAGACAATTTGAAAATTTCAGAAATGTTTTATTTTTTTTATATGTGCATTTCCCAAAATGAAACTGACAGTCTGCAAAAAGGAAATATACTGATAAACCTGAATCATGGCAAATATAAGTACACACATTATATTTAGAACTTTACATTTAAAGTGCCAAAACATAGCTGAGAGTGTCTTAATAAAGGAAAACATACTTACCAAAAGACACTCATCTGCATAAAGTAGATAGCCAAACCAGTACTAAAACGAGAATCAGCAGAGGTAATGGTATATAAGAGTATATCGTCAATCTGAAAAGGGAGGTAGGAGATGAATCTCTACGACCGATAACAGAGAACCTATGAAATAGATCCCCGTTAGGATGACCATTGCATTCAATAGGTAATACTCCCTTCACATCCCTCTGTCATTCACTGCACTCTGAGAGGAACCGGGCTTCAGCATGCTGAGAAGCGCATATCAACGTAGAAATCTAGCACAAACTTACTTCACCACCTCCATAGGAGGCAAAGTTTGTAAAAAAAAAAAACCCCGAATTGTGGGTGTGGTGGGGGGTGTATTTATAGGCTTTTTGAGGTTTGGGAAACTTTGCCCCTCCTGGTAGGAATGTATATCCCATACGTCACTAGCTCATGGACTCTTGCCAATTACATGAAAGAAACTTAAATTATGCTTACCTGATAATTTTGTTTCCATCGTGGGGAGCAGAGTCCACAGCTTCATTCATTACTTGTGGGAAATAAGAACCTGGCCACCAGGAGGAGGCAAAGACACCCCAGCCAAAGGCTTAAATACCTCCCCCACTCCCCTCATCCCCCAGTCATTCTGCCGAGGGAACAAGGAACAGTAGGAGAAATATCAGGGTATAAATGGTGCCAGAAGAACAAAAAACAATTTAGGTCCGCCCAACGGAGCAATGGGCGGGAGCCGTGGGAGGGCAAAAAGGCGGACCCTAATCAGAGGGCACCACAGCCTGCAAAACCTTTCTCCCAAAAACCGATTCAGCAGAAGCAAAAACGTCAAATTTGTAAAACTTTTTAACGGGAAAGTAAGGAGGACCAGGTAGCCACCTTACAAATCTGCTCCATAGAGGCCTTATTCTTGAAGGCCCAAGAAGAAGCCACAGCTCTAGTGGAATGAGCCGTGATCCTCTGAGGAGGCTTATGTCCCACTGTCTCATAGGCCAAGTGAATTATGCCAAAAGGACAAAGAAGTAGCAGAGGCCTTCTGGCCCTTACGCTTCCCTGAATACACCACAAACATAGATGTAGACTGTCTGAAATCCTTAGTAGCCTGAAGGTAAAACTGCAGGGCACAAACTACATCCAAATTATGAAGTAACCTCTCCTTTGAAGAAGAAGAAGAAGGGTTAGGACGCAAAGAAGGAACAGCTATTTCCTGATTGATGTTACGATCAGACAATCTTGGGAAGAAATTCCAAGCCAGTGCGAAGAACAAATAAAATATCTGCGTAAAAAAAAACAAATAAGGAGGCTCCCATTGCAAGGCCGCCAGCTCAGAAACTCTGAGTGCCGATGCAATAGCCAACAGGAAGAGGACCTTCCATGAAAGAGTCTTAATGTCAACAGAGTGCATAGGTTCAAACGGAACCCTCTGCAATACCTTAAGAACTTAGTTTAAGCTCCAAGGAGGAGCGGACTGTCTGAAGACAGGCCCGATTCTAGACAGATCCTGAACAAAAGACTGAACGTCAGGAAGCTCAGCCAGCCTCTTGTGCAACAAAACTGATAATGCAGAGAATGGTGAAAGGAAAGAATCCTGGATACCTTAACCTTATGCCAAAGATATCCATGCGACTCACACCAGGATAAATAAGTCCTCCACACCTTATGATAGATCCGATGAGTAACCGGCTTCCTGGCCTGTACTAGAGAATCAATCACCCTCTCAGAAAAACCTTGCTTGGCCAAGACTAAGTGTTCAATCTCCACGCAGTCAGCCTCAGAGAATCTAGATTTTGATGTAGAAAGGGACCCTGTTCCAGCAGATCCCTGTGACAGGGTAACCACCAAGGAGGAGAGGATGACATCTCCACAGATCCGCAAACCACCTCCTCCGCAGCCATGACAGAGCGATCAGAATGGCCGAAGCTCGCTCCTGATTGATGCAGGCCACTACACAAGAAAGAAGAGGTAACGGTGGAAAAATGTAAGCTAAACTGAATCCCCAAGGCATCTATCAGCTCTGCCTGGGGATCCCTTGACCTCGACCCGTATCTGGGTAGCTTGCAATTGAGTCTGGAAGCCATGACATCTATCTCCGGGGTTCCCCATCTGAGACAAATCTCTGCAAACACCTTGGGGTGGAGAGATCATTCCCCCGGAGGAAAGGACTGCCTGCTGAGAAAGTCTACTTCCCAGTTGTCCACACCCGGAATGTGGATCGCTGAGAGCGAGCAGTTGTGGGACTTCGCCCATTCTAAAATCCGAGACACCTCCCTCATTGCTAGGGAGCTTCTCATACCTCCCTGATGGTTGAAGTAAGCCACCAAGGTAATGTTGTCGATCTGGAATCTGATGAGGGTGACTGACCCCAGAGGAGGCCACGCCTTCAGAGCATTGTATATTGCTCGAAGTTCCAGAATGTTTATCGGGAGGAGAGACTCTTCCCGGGTCCAATTTCCTTGTGCCATCCTGGCACACCAAACAGCTCCCCATCCTGCCAGACTCGCGTCTGTGGTAACAATCTCCCAGGACGGTCTCAGGAAGGATGTCCCCAGGGACAGTTGTTCCAGACGGATCCACCAAGAGAGCGAGTTCAGAGTCCGAACGTCCAAGGATATCTGCTGTGATAGATATGAATTATCGCTGTTCCACTGCCTCAACATGCACAACTGAAGAGGTCTGAGATGGAAAATGGTGAATGGAATGACATCTATGCTGGAAACCATGAGTCCGATCACCTCCATACATAGGACCACCGAGGGACTTGAGGAGGACTGAAGAGCCAGACAGGAGGATGCAATCTTCCTGCGTCGCTGCTCTGTGAGAAATATCTTCATGGCTATAGAGTCTATTATCGTGACCAGGAATTCACCCTGTTTCTGGGAACCAGGGAACTCTTTCCTGAGTTGATCTTCCAACCGTGAGATTGGAGCAGGAGAAGAAGGGCCCTCAAGTGATCCTGTGCTAGAGTGAACGACGGCGCCTGGACTAGGATGTCGTCCAGATAGGGCGCCACAGCGATGCCTCTGGATCTGGTCACTGCAAGTAGCACCAGCAGAAGCTTTGTGAAGACTCTTGGGGCTGTCGCCAGACCAAAAGGAAGGGCCACAAACTGGAAGTGTAACTCCAGAAACGCAAATCTTAGGGACCTGAAGTGATCCCTGTGGATTGGTACATGAAGGTAAGCATCCTTCAAGTCTATTGTCGTCATAAATTGTCCCTCTTGAACTAGAGGCAAAATAGATCTGATCGTTTCCATTTTAAACGATGGAACAGCCAGAAACTTGTTTAAACACTTTAGGTCCAGAATCGGGCGGAACGTGCCCTCTTTCTTTGGGAACACAAAAAGGTTTGAGTAATACCCTAGACCCCTCTCTGCCAAGGGTACTGGTACAATAACTCCTAGAAAAGAGAGATCCTCACAAACTCTAGAAATGCTTTTCTCTTTTCTGGTCTTGCAGACAGATTTGATAAAAGGAATATGCCCCTTGGTGGATGATATCTGAATCCTATCCTGTACCCTTGGGCGACAGGCTTCTGAGAAGAGAGATAACCTGCAACCAGGTTTTGAGAAGAGAGATAACCTGCCCCCTACTTGGTCCAGTGACAGGTCGGGGGCCGCCCCTTCATGCCGATTTTGACTCAGCGGGCTTCTTGTTCTGCTTGGACTTACTCCAAGACTGAGCTGGCTTCCAAGTTCCTTTGGCTTCATTTGCTTTCGCGGCAGGCTGCTGGTGTTGGGCCTTGTCCGCACAAAATGGACGAAAGGTAGAACCCTTAGGCTTAGCCTTCTTATCCTGCGGTAGAAAAGCACCCTTGCCTCCCGTAACCGTGGATATGATCGAATCCAATCCTGGACCAAACAGAAGCTTTCCTTGAAAAAGTAGGGACAACAATCTCGACTTAGAGGTCATGTCCGCAGACCATGATTTTAGCCACAGGGCCCTGTGAGCTAAAATGGAAAAACCTGATATCTTCGCATTCAGGAGAATAATTTGCATATTGGCGTCACAAATTAAAGAATTGGCGACCTTCAACGCCCTAATCTTTTCCTGTATCTCATCCTCCCCCTCGACCATATCACACAGGCATTCACACCAATATGTCGCAGCTCCGGCAACCGTGGCTACAGTCGCTGATGGTTGAAAAACAAACCCCCTGTACTGACACATCTTTCTTAACATGTTTTACAACTTTTTATCCATGGGTTCTTTAAACGACAAACTATCCTCAAGTGGAATAGTCATCCGCTTTGCGAGCATAGAGATGGCACCATCCACTTTAAGGACAGTCCCCCATAGCTCGAGCTGAGAGTCCGGAACGGGAAACAGTTTCTTAAAGGAAGAAGATGGTGAAAAGGAAGAACCTAATCACTCCCATTCATTCTTAATAATATTAGCTATCTTAACAGGAACCGGGAAGGTCTGAGGTACCACCCTGTCCTCATAGACTTTATTAAGTTTAGGAATCAAAGGTACCTCCGGAAGCTTCGGTTCCAAAACCTCCAGAGTAGCAAGCACTTGCTTCAGCAAAAAGTGCAAATTCTCCATCCTAAACTTAAAGTAAGGCACCTCCGCAGCCGGAGGCCTAGATGACACGGATTACGACCCAGAAGGGGCCTCCTCCGAAGAGTCGGATAGGGCCTCATCAGAAGATAATGCCTCTGATATTTCCATAGGCGTAGAGAAACCCTGGGCCGGACCGCCAAGATGCGTCCTACGCTTGTGCTTAGCAGAACGTGGTAAAGCATGGATCACCTTCGATACTGCCGATTGCAGTTGATCCACAAAATCTGACGGCCAACTAAGCTCTCCCGTAGGAGTAATGGTTGGACCCTGGGGCGCTGCATGTGCAACAGGAGATGGATGCAGGGAACGCACCTCATGGGACGGGGAACCCTCAGAGGTGGACGGCTCAGTAGTACTAGACATCCTCTTATTTTTAGATGTCGCAACATTATCAAGGCATGTGGAACATAGTTGAGCAGGTTGATCTACCAAAACCTCCTCACAATAAACACAGGTATGAAACTTAGTTTAAAGACGGAGTACCCTCTAACGAGTTAGAATCCTCCATAGCTTGCACTTTTATTACGGACTAGTCCTTCTTAAAAATAAAAAGGGCACCTTTATAACCTCCAATGGCCGGGGCACTCACCACCTCCTATGAAAAGAACTACAGAAACCACTTTGTCTCTAACGGCACCAGTCAAGTAAAGGAAGATGCCTAGGCTACACCCGGTCACATGGAGTGCCTCGCAGTACCACCCCTGCACTAGGGAAAAAAAATGTGCCAAAATGGCCGCGCAAATACTCCCAAAACAGAACCTGTCAGTTCCACCATTGCCAGAGCCTCATCTCGCACATAACGCAGCATGACACAATAAACAATATTATGTATAAACCCCCTTCAAGGAATATTAACCATTGATTCTATAAAGATAAAGGTGTCACACTGTGACTCTTTCTTCTCCGTTATCATTATGAATAAAATAAAATGAAACAATCTTACCAGAATCTATGCCGTGGAACAGGAACACGGCCCTTCAGGTGTGACAGATAGTAGCATCTCTTCTGACATGGACTTTAGAGAAAAAAGCAGGCAGCAAAACTTGTCAACACTGATTGCTTATGGAGCTGTTAATATGAGTCGGGATGGTTTTGCAGAAAGACTCTCCCTGCATCTTCGGACTCTATCTTTCACCCATGCTCTCACTGAGAGGCTGACAGGACTACTTAAAACTCCAGTCCCATTCCGAAGAGTACTACCCTCCTTAAGAGACTAAACTGAAATCTTCTGACACTTCTCTGCCAACCTCCTGTGACGAAAGGCAAAGAATAACTGGGGGATGAGGAAAGTGGGGAAGATATTTAAGCCTTTGGCTGGGGCCTCCTCATGGTGGCCAGGTTCTGAATTCCTAAAAGTAATGAATGCAGTTGTGCATTCTCCCCGTTTATGAAGAAAATTCTAGGAGCAGAAGCCCGACCAAATGGAAAAGCAACAAATAGAAAGTGCTTGTCCAGGAATGCAAATCTATATATGTATATGATCCCAGAGAATAGGGATATGAAGATAAACATTCTTTAATTCTACTAAAGACAAACTGCCTTTGAAGAAAAAGAGGCAGGATAGTCCAAATAGTCTCCATCTTGAAAGAAGGAACTCTGAGAAGCTTGTTTAAAGCATTAAAATCCAGAACTGGCCTGTAAATCCCCTCCTAATTGGGAACAATGAAGAGATTGGAATAATACGTCAATAGTTACATGAGACAGAAGAGACCTTCCCGTGGGAGGCCAGTATATTTGTTAACAAATCTGTATTCCTGGGAAGTTATATTCTAAAGCCATGGATCTAGAACAAATTGAATACCAAACCCCCTGAAAAAGATGAAATCTGCTTCATGCTGATCTAATAGAAGAGCAGGCATTTACAGTTTAGATTTATTGTAACTAGAATATGTCTTCCAGTAAAATCTGGAAGAGCCTTATTTCTAAGAGGACGAGGAGAATCTTTGTTTCCTAAAAGGGCAAAAGCAAAGACAATGGTTAGAAGCCCTGATTTTACCCTTAGACGTTTTGTCTTAAGGGAGAAAAGCTCCTTTAACTCCAGTCACAGAAGAACTAATGACATCAAGACCAGGCCCAAACAAAAGCTCTCCCTGAAAAAGAAAAAAGAAGAGACAAGAGCCTAGACATAGAGGCCCATTTATCAAGCTCCGTATGGAGCTTGTGGGCCAGTGTTTCTGGCGAGTCTTCAGACTTGCCAGAAACAGCAGTTATGAAGCAGCGGTCTAAAGGCCGCTGCTCCATAACACTGTCTGCCTGTGGACAGGAATCGCCACAATTCAACCCGATCGAGTACAATCGGGTTTATTGACACCTCCCTGCTGGCGGCCCATTGGCCATGAGTCTGCAGAGGGCGACTTTGCACCAGCAACTTTTGTGAGCTGCTGGTGCAATGCTGAATACGGAGATCGTATTGCTCTCCGCATTCAGCGAGGTCTTGCGGACCTGATCCGCACTGTCAGATCAGGTCCGCAAGACCTTTGATACATAGGCCTCTTAGAAACAATGTAAGACCACCATGATTTAAACCACAAGGCCCTTCTGGTTAGGACTGCTAACGCAATATTTCTGGCATCAATCTTGAAAAATTACAACAATAGCATCACAAATGAAAGCATTAGCTGACTTTAAAAGATTTAATTGATTCTGAAAACTCTTCACTAGCAGATTCATTTGAATACCACTCAGATAATCTATTACACCAAAGAGTACAGCAGCAACACAAGCAATACTAATTGCTGGCCTAAAAAGGAAAACTGCATTCTGAAAAACCTTCTTCTGAAAAGATACCAACTTCCTAAAGGGTCTAGAAGTACTTTCCTCAAAAGGAATAGTAGTATGCTTAGCCAAAGTATAAATAACCCTATCCACCTTAGGGATAGTTAACCAAATCTATAGCAGGAGGAAAAGGAAACATCCTCTTAAATTTTAAATATTAATGAAAGGGGATAGCAGGCTTAGACCACTCTTTAGAGAATATTTCAGGGAAAGTAGCAGGAACTTGAAAAACCTCAATTGACTTAGCAGTAGATTTAAAAAAACAAATCCAATTGCTTAACAGACGTATTCACAGGAACCTACGTGTACTTATTAATAAGCTTATAGGCTAAGTTAATGCCCACATACATACTAACCTTATAAGCACCCACACTATTGATAAAAAATTTGATAGTAAAAGGTGTATGGTACAAAAATATTTGTCCCCAGACTATGTGAAGCATGAAAACATGTTCCTACTAATAGCCGGCGGGCTATGAATGTGTAGATACTTACCTCTCATCACCTCCCGTTCACTGTGCTTACCTTAGCTACAGCAACTTGCTTCCAATTGACGAGCCCATCCTAGGCAGCGTGAGCATGATGCCAAGGATCTAAGTTAGCAACAGCATCTCCAACCCAGGGAATTGTTAAACAAGTCCACATTTCCCTTGGGGAGGGCTGTGGATCCACAAGGAGCAGCTCACTGTAGAACAGGGGATTGGTGGACAAGTCCACATTTCACTTGGGAGGCCTGCAACATTGCTTCACTGAGAAATGAACTATCACTGCCTGACTGAAAACCCATTGTCTGTTGCTCTGAACAACAGGTTACTGCGAGGGGGATTAGGGTACCAGATCTGTTAGAGGATCTCCTTTCAAACAATGAGTAAGTCTTGCACTTAACTTTCCTCTCACTCCTCATCAAGGAGACAAAAGAAAATGACTCAAGATCATGGGAAGTGGGAGGGATCTAAAACTCTGGAGTGTTGGTGTGTATTTTGCCTCCTCCTAATGGTCAGGAAGGGAATAGTCCCACAAGTGGACTCTCACCATCTGATGAAAGAAATTAATAATAGAAGTAAAAAGCAAAGTTGTTTAAAAATGTTATTGTATATTCCAGCTCTAAGGAATAATTCAACCAATAGAAAGTTTTAAATGCTGATAGTATCATTCAATTTTGATTTTAATATACTACACTGAGCCACACTGCTGTCTGTTAACTAAATTGTAAAAATGCAAATGTTTCTACATTTTCTTTGTATATTTCAGTCCAGCACTATAGAAATATCTAAAAGGCAAAAGGACAATACTGAAGTGAAACAGCATGTACGTCACTTGCCACAATGTAGCCTAATCTAAATAATTCTGCAGATATTGCTTAGCTACAGCAAACTACATCAAACAACATGTATAATTACAGTGCATGTCACAATGGTTTGAAAGAAACATATGTATTAAAAAATAAGCAGTGATTAAGTTATGAAAGCAGGAGAGCCATTAATATGACGTTTTCAGGGAAATATCATTGTATTTTTCTTATTTTTGACAACGATTCAATTTGGCAATGCATTCTGTAGATGGAGCCTGCCCACATAGACTTTCATTTGCATTAGATATGTTAATAACAATGGTCTGCCTAGTCTGACAACGCAAGGCATGGTAACGGTTAGTCCTATTTGCATAGCACATACTTGCTTATGTTTACACAAAACAAAGGGAGAGATATTATTAATGACAATTACCAATGTGCATAATTATGAAATGTTGCATTCTAATGAATCTATTATAAATACAGAGAATTCATTACAATTATAATTAAAATATATTCTAGGTAATTAGTAGGGAGACATAGGAATGATGCATTGATGATATATACACACACAGTAGGGGAGGTATAGATTAAGTGTGCAGCACTGTTAAACCATCTGTTTTAAGTGCTTTTGTGGGCACCTTAAAGGGACAGTAAAAACCTTGAGATTTCAATATAACATGCTTAGTTATATGTGGTGAAACTACTTTCAATATATTGTCATTATTGTTTTTTTTAATGCAATTTAGCTTTTCCCATTCTCAGACATAGAAAGCACATTGTACCCTTAACAAGGATAACCCTGCTGCATAGCTTTAATAAACAACAACTGCAAAATTGTGCATTAAAAGGCACGTAAACCCTACATTTCCTTCAATGATTCAGATGGAGCATATCATTTTTTTTACAATTTTTTTTTTATTTATAACCAATAGAGGGTACAGAATAATAAAAACAAGGAACATCGAAATGCACAGTTTTTTTTCTGCAGTGCAGGACAGGATATTAAATGATACATCACAGAAATTTCCCGTCTCACAGGGCATTGCACTAGCTGCTATAGCAGAGATAACATAATTCTCTGTTCAGACAACCTCCAATAGAACCAAAAATAAAAGAGAAAAAGAAAAACAAGACTACAATTATATTAATCCATACCTCAGGATCTATTAGTTAATCCTTTTTTTTTTTTTGAGGAGAACCAGAAAAAGAAAAAAAAGAGGGGGAAAAAAAAACTAACTCTGAGTTCCTAAATGGGAAGATCAAGTGATCTATTTCAGCAGGGGGAAGAGTTTTGATAAATACAGACCAGTTTTTTAAGAACTGCCTGATATCAGACTCGTCATTCATATCAGTATCTATCTGTTTTAATATGCATTGTTTTTTCAAACAATTTTTGACTTCTATGACACTTGGGATTACATTCACTTTCCATTTTTTGAAGATTAAATATCTAGCTGCAAGAACAGTCATGTTAATTAATTTATCATGTAATTGTGGTACTTCCCTGTCCTTCTCTAGAAAAACAATATAAACCAATGATAGTGCCAGAGGGGAGACCTTCAGCGAATTGTTCAGCCAATGTTCTAGTTTCATCCAGAATTGTCTTATTCTAGGACAGTTCCACAACATATGTGAAAGGTCGGCTGCAAGCATTGAGCATTTTGGACACATTAAATTCCATGTTACCACACCTGGAGCCTTTTTCCTGGGTAAAGTATGTCTTATAGAGAAGTTTGATGTGAGATTCCCTCCAAGTGGAGGACAGAGTAACCTGTGACATTTTTTAAATAGAAGCTTGGACAAACCTAATTTCAATATTATTATAAGGCATCAGTGCATTCCAGTCTGCAGAGATTTTTTCAAGATTAGATATACCTTTGAGGGAACTGAGAAGTTGGTAGCATGGAGAAATTGACATATGACCAGTTTTTACCATGGCTAACCAACTCTCCAGATTCCCCAAGGTCCAACACCAGCCTGACTCATTTGTTAATTCTGCAGCAAAGTGTCTTGCTTGCAGATATGCAAACAACTCCTTATTAGAGAGATTGAATTCTTGCTTAAGTACACCTTAGGTTTTAACACACTGGCTTACTTTATCTATTAGATGAGTAACCCTATCCAAACCTAAATTATGCCATCTTTGAAAAGGTGCAGAATGTGTGCCCGCTGGAAATTTAGGATTTCCCATAAATGGTATATAATTAGAAACATTGCAGTCCAAGGCCAAAAGATTGCCAATTTTCCACCAGCTCTGCATGGGGTTAAATATAGTTTTGAGTTTTTTTATTTCTTGAGGTATCAGTTTGGGTTTGCAATGAATTAAAGAGACAGTAAAGTAAAAAAAAAATCTTTCATGATTTAAATAGGGCATGTAATTTTAAACAACTTTCCAATTTACTTTTATTACCAATTTTGCTTTGTTCTCTTGGTATTCTTAGTTGAAAGCTAAATCTAGGAGGTGAATGTGCCAAATTCTTAGACCTTGAAGACTGCCTCTAATCTGAAAGCATTTTGACAGTTTTTCACCACTAGAGGGCGTTAGTTCATGTGCTTCATATAGATAACATTGAGCTTAGGCACGTGAAGCTCCTAGGAGTCAGCACTGATTGGCTAAAAATGCAAGTCTTTCAAAAGAACTGAAATAAGGGGGCAGTTTGCAGAGGCATAGATACAAGGTAATCACAGAGGTAAAAAGTATATTATTATAACTGTGTTGGCTATGCAAAATTGGGGAATGGGTAATAAAGGGATTATCTACCTTTTTAAACAACAAAAATTCTGGTGTTTACTGTCCCTTTAAGGCTACAGGAAGAAACGGATGACATATGTTTCCAGTTCATTATCTGTAAAATAGTCATTAGTGAAAATCAAGTCTGCCACAATACGTGCTAGAAAAGCAAAATTGTACAAACACAAGTCTGGTAGTGCAAAACCTCCAAATTTTCTAGGTAAATGAAGTTTAGATAGAGCAATCCTCTGAATTTTATTTTGCCATATAAAGCTTTTTAGTGCAGTATTGAACAACCTAATGTCTTTCCCTTTAAGAATTATTGGAATATTCTGCAGGACATATAATAGTTTCGGGAGGAGAACCATCTTAACCCCTTAATGACAGAGGACGTACCAGGTACGTCATAGAAAATACTCCCCTTAATGATAATTGACGTACCTGGCACGTCCTCTGTTGTTTGAAGTCCTGGAAGCGATCATGATCGCTTCCAGCTGCTTACAAGGGATTGTAGTGATACCTCAATATTGAGGCATCACTGCAATCCCCTAATTTACCCACCGATGCAGAAAGGGCCACTCTGTGTGCGTGCGCAAAATATGCATGTAAGTGAAAAAAAAAATGGATGCAGATGAAGGGGTATCTCTGTTGCTTAGTAAGGGATCTGGGAGGGGGAGGGATGTAGATTGTTCGGGGGGGCAGCTACACTACAGAAAACAAATGTTACATATAAAAAAGTAAAAAAAAACAATTTTTGGGGGCAAATTGGGTACTGGCAGACAGCTGCCAGTACCCAAGATGGCGGCAAATAGTTAGAGGGGGAGGGTTAGAGAGATGTATGGGGGGATCAGGGAGGTTGTGGGGTAAGGGGGGATCCATCACTGCAGACTGTATGAAATTTTTTTTAAAAAAATGCTTTTTATTTCAGTACTGGCAGACTTTCTGCCAGTACTTAAGATGGCGGTGACAATTGTGAGGTGGGGGAGGGAAGAGAGCTGTTTGAGGGGGGTCAGGGGGGGGTCAGGGGGTGGGATGTGTCATATAAAGCTTTTTAGTGCAGTATTGAACAACCTAATGTCTTTCCCTTTAAGAATTATTGGAATATTCTGCAGGACATATAATAGTTTCGGGAGGAGAACCATCTTAAACAGAGCTATCCGACCTGAGATAGATATTGGGGGATTTTGCCAGTTTTTCAATCTCTCTTCGATTTCTGTCAGTAAAGAGGGAATATTAAGGGCATAAGAGTTATCCGGGTTAGAAGAGATTAAGATACCAAGGTTTCTTAGCCAGAGAAGTTCAGATTTAGAAGTGTTGACCCTATAGCCTGAGAAAGATCCGAATTGATCGATAATTGATAGTAATTTTGGTATATTGTTTCTAGTATTTGATAAATATAAGAGAATATCATCCGCATTCAATTTTAAGCTCCTTCCTTACTATTTTAATGCCTTCTAGTTGATGTCTAACCATAACTGCTAAGGGTTCAATCGAGACATCAAAAAGGAGGGGAGAGAGAGGGTACCCCTGCCGTGTTCCCCTTTCTAGCGTGATCTTTGCCGAAAGTATATTATTCACTAGCAATCTCGTATGGGGTCTATTATATAGGCTCCCCATGAATTTTAGAAATTTACCTTTAAAGCCAAATTTAGAAAGGGAGAATAACAGATGATCATAGTGTACGGAGTCAAATGCTTTCTCAGCATCTATTAAAATAACTGCTAGGTCAAAGGTGTCCCCCCCCCCTGTTCCGTCCCCTCCGATGTTTTGAAGTACTTAACAGTCAGCAAGATCTCCCTTATTTTGACTGTATTTAACTTCCTTAATTGAGTTAAAATTGCCTTGTGTTTAATGGGGGACGTGATGTCTCCAATAGTATAAGAGACCAATTTAAAACTGTCTATCTTGCACATATTTTAGGAGAAAAAAAAAGAAATAGAAACCCAGCAACCATGGGTTAATAAAAATAATTAGTGAAGGACTGCATTCTGAGTAGCAAAGAGGATAGCTGGATCAGCTATTCATCAGGGGAATTTAATTTATCTAGGAATTCTCCTGCATCTTTAGCGGTGTCAAAAAAGTAGAGTTCGTCCTTGACCAAGGCTTTCAGCCTGGCAGAATAGATTATAGTGGCCCGGAGGCCCAGATTGATTAGTTTGGTACAGATTGGTGACAGCTCCCTTCTCTTTGCTGCTATTTCAGCAGAGACATCTTGAAACAGGAGTATTTTAGATTTTAGCAGGGTAATAGGTTGATTCTTGTGATAGTATTGGAATATAGTAATTTTATCCTGGAAGTTCAAAAGTTTGACAATAAGTGGTCTAGCCCTGGTATTCCCTCTGTTATCCGAATATGGTATGCCTAGTCTATGCACTCTTTCAATAATGATTTTAGGGTATGGGTGCGGGATTTTAATAAGTTGGACTAACGTCTCAGAGATAGGTCCTCATATTGTCTTTCCTCCAGGACCCCAATGATCCTAAAATTGTTCTTTCTGGAGCAGTTTTCAAACTCTTCCAGTTTAAACTGAATTTTTTCAATTGTTGAGTCGGTAGCCTTAAACTTTGAGCTATGTGTTGTGGTGAGGTCTTCTAGGTCTGATACCCTTTGTTTTACTTCTTGCAACCTGTTGGAGAATTGTCTGATTTCTTGAGTTAAAGACAGAATTGTCTTGTTAATCTCTTATCTAAGGGTATCAAACTTAGGGGCCAGGGTTTCAGAGATACTGGCTACCAAAGCTTGGGTTCCTAACATTTCAGCAGGGTGTGGGGCATTGGTAGGAACTGAATGAATGTCTGTGAGGGTGTCTAGTGTATTCTTAGTTTTCCTGTCTCTGTGTTTGGTCGCCATAGCTGGGGAGGGAGTTTTAGCGTGTGTATTGACACACAAAAAAAAAAAGAACCTTGAGGAAAAAAAAAAAAAAGAAGAAGAGAAGGAAGGGAGGTGACTAAGTGTCTGGACATGAATTTAGAGTGAGAAAAAAAAGGTGAACTTTAAGTTAGACCCCTATGCCCGTTATGGCGAACCAAGAGTGGCAAGTTAATTGATTCTGTCAGAGCCTATCTCAAGAAATTCAATTTAACCCCACAATACGTGTATAAATATTGTTGCAGCCTATAGGAAAGGAAGCTTGCTACAACTGCCTGGAATTCTAAAGCATGCACTGTGAAACTAATGCACAATAAGCCTATCAACCAATCTAAATAAAAAAATTATACATTATCACAAGAGTGGTTTTCACTGTAATAGCTCTCTACTGTTATAATTTGGATGTGGGAATGTGTAGCTCCTCTGGGGTTATTTCCAGCATTGAAATAAAAAAATAACAAAAAACCTGGCCCTTGGGTCAGGATACACTTTTGAAGGTCTCCTTTTTACTTTGGCAATGTCAGTTAAATAAAAATATTTAAATATTAAGCTGTTAGCTTCAGTTCCTGGGGAGACCTATTAGCACCAGGCGCTGGCTTCAGCTACTTATTACACCCGTTATTCAGGAATAATGAGCCCTCTGTTCTTTTGTTTTACCCTGCAGAAGCAGGTATATAGTACACTCTTTACATCTAGTTAAATGATTATTGCCATTTCTGACTTCTCAGTCTTTAGGATATAGGCAGATATACTGGAAAAAAAAACTGATGCAAAAACAGCACAATGGGGAATTTTAACAAGGCAGGCCACTATTATTAGAACTCCTTCTTGCAGTCAATCTGTTACGTACTATATTTTCTAGAATCTGCCTCAGTCTCGGCCCACTAGTCCAAATGATGTGTGGGGGAAAAAGAATTTAGGAATTAGGCAACAAATAAAATTATACAGTTTACCAAACCCAGCAACTCTTATCACTTTTAACTTTTCCTTAGAGTCTGACTCACTCTCAGCCCCTATTATTGGTTAGATATTTTCTAGAGCCAGCTTTCTACCCTTTTAACTTGCAAAAATTGCAGCAGTTAACTAGTAAACCAGGCTCTTTAAGTCAGGATAGAAAGCATACTCTATATAAATCAAATGGAAACACAATTACTTGTAAAAGTTGCAATATTAGAACATTGAGCTATTGCAAGCTATATGTTTCTATATGTTTCTAAATGAGGCACTTAGCTTTGCAACCAGTGAGTGTTGCATATAAATCTCCTACTGATTGAACCCTGTTCTCTTTGTCTTATCATGCATACAGATATGCTACCGCATAGCCCCCGTAGTATGTAGAGGATAATTCAAATTTCCCCCAGTTTGCAGTTGGAGCCTCAGTTAGACTCTATTTTTCTTTCTTTTTTCCCCCCTTATCTTTCCTTCTCTTTTCCCTTTCTTTTCTTTTCCTTCTTATAGGGGGGGTTTGTATTGGAAGGTAATTAAGAGAATTGCAGAATTAGGGTGCACTGAGGGGCCCTGATAGCTAACAACTTTACCAGGGATTTTAATTTTTCAAAAGAAAAGCAGAGGAAAAACAAATTAAGCATATAAAATTTTCCAGCTCAGCAGCCCTCAGTGGCACAGGGGAGGAGAAGAAGTAAGACAACAGGGAAAAAGTAACTTTCTCCAAAGTTCAAGATAGGATAAAGTAAATAGTTCCTACCTCCCCTTCTTTCCTTTTTTCCTTCCTCTAGCCTCTTGCCCAGGTCCTATTGGGCCTTTCTGGTTCTCTCTCCGTTGCTTCCTTCTTTATAGGGGTTGAAGGCTCTGCGCCTTAAGGGTGTTCCACTTTCCCTCTCTTGAACACCAGCAAAAGGCCCCAGTGTTGGTCGGCAGTCAGAGAAGACTGACCGCAAGACCCTTCTTGTTGCGCTGTATATAGCAAATTGCGTGGTCGTCCACGGCACAGCTTCTCCCTTGCGGCACTCTCGAGGATGTCAATTCTGGTGCAGCTCACCTCAGAGTTGGTATCGGACGCGGCTTCGTCTCCGCCGCTATTGGGTCCGTGCCTCCCTCTGCGCTGTGCTTTGTTGCGTGCTGACGTAACAGCGTCAACTCCCCCCCCCAGCAGATAGGATTTAGCAGATCTCTGAACACCCGAAATAAATTAATTTATCAGGTAAGCAAAAATAATATTTATTTTGTAAAATGATGATGGTCCACAGTCCTCCATAACATATGGGATATATTTCCCGCCACTAGGAAGAGGTCAAGAACCCATATCAGAGCTTAAAATCCCTCCCACCTTCCATCTCTCTCCTAGTTTTGTTCTTGGCCTCGTAGGAGAAGGATGAAAAACACAGTCCAAATAGGATGAAAAAAGTAAGCCCCTTGAATTATGGAATTATGATCCATCAACCAAGACAGGTATTGACGTGTTCTCAAATCCAGACAAATACTTTGATAAAGTTGAGTATGATTCCTGCACCATTGACAAGGCATACAAAGCAAGAGAGGCTTCATGTGAAACCGAACAAAAAGAATAGCATCCAATGCTGCTATCATCAGACCTAACACATCAATACAAAGACCTATAGAGGGAAAAGAGAACAGACTGAAGACTTCAACAAGCTGAGGATAGCTTCAGTTTTTTTGATCTGTTAGACAAAGTCTCATGGAGACTGCATCTATTATGGCACATAAAAAAGGTGACTCTGGACTAAGAAAACTCTTTGAAAAATTGATTCTCCAACAATGCTTTTGAAGAAACAACAAAAAGTCTCTTGGTGTGAGGTATTGCTAAATGTAAAGGTATTGTGCAGGTAAGGAACCACCAAAACACCATAAGCGGTTATTAGAGATAAAAGTGTTACAAGAACTTTTATAAATACCCTGGGAGCAGTAACCATACCCCAGAGAAGAGCAACAAACTGAAAGTGCTTGTCCAGGAAAGCAAATCTTAGAAACTGATGATGATCCTTGTAAATAGAAACATGAAGTTAAGCACCCTTTAAATATATTGTCAACATAAACTGTCCTTGCTGAACAAGAGGCAGACTAGTCCGGATAGTCTCCATCTTGGAAGTAGGAACCCTGAGAAACTTGTTAAGAATCTTTAAATGCAGAACAGGACTTTAGTTTCCTTCCTTCTTGGCAACAATAAAGAGATTGGAATAAAACCCCAAACCCTGTACCGATATTGAAACTGGAACAAAAACTCCCATAGATTCTAGATCTTAGACAGACTGAAAAAAAGGACTTTACCATTAAAGGATTGTTTGGAAAATGAGACAGGAAAAACCTTCCCCTGAAAGGTTTGATCTGAAACTTATTCATTACCTTTGAAATAACTTAAATTATGCTTACCTGATAATTTTCCTTTCTTATGACGGGGAGAGTCCACAGCTGCATTCATTACTTTTGGTAAATACAGAACCTTGCCACCAGGAGGAGGCAAAGATACCCCATCCAAAAGCTTAAATACCTCCCCCACTCCCTCATCCCCCAGTCATTCTGCTGAGGGAAGAAGGAACAGTAGGAGAAATACCAGGGTGAAAAAGGTGCCAGAAGAATAAAAAATATGGCCTCCCCATACATAAAAACGTGAGCGGGGAGCTGTGGACTCTCCAGGTCAGAAGAAAAGTAAATGATCAGGTAAGCATAATTTAAGTTTTTCTTCTTAAACGGGGAGAGTCCACAGCTGCATTCATAACTTTTGGGAAAACAATACCCAAGCTTTATTGGACACTGAATGAAAATGGGCGGGTACAAGAGGCGGCCCCTTCTAAGGGCACCACCATTTGAAATCACCCAAAACACTACCAAAAAAAAATGCTTCATCGGAAGCAGAAGGACCAAGTAACTACCCATCAGTTAAAACCAGCAAGGCCCTTGATAGAGACTGCTCAGAATCACTAGACTCAACCGAGCACAAAGGCCTCAGAGGAGACAAAGTCCCGCAGGCTCCGAGCCCACACAGAAACTCACCCCTGACCATTCTCCCAGAAGGGAAGAAAAAGAAGAAGAACTCAGATACGAGAGTCCAAAGGGGACCACCAGACAAACAACTAGGGCAATAAAGAACCCCGAGCATGACTACAAGAGCGCAACTAAGGATGCAACAGGACAAAAAAATGCATCGAACCCTACCGACCGAGCAGAGAGAAGAGAGGAAAAATCCCAGACCCCTATCTGCATGAAAGTCCAAGGGGCCAAGTAACGCCCCAAACCTGGAACCTTAGAGGGACAAGATAGACCCCCTCCCATACACAGGGTGAAAACTCAAGGATAACCAAGGATAAAACCTCCCGGGAACTGCTAAAAACAGCACCATAATATCCAAGTCTGCTCCAGATGAAGCCACAGACTTCCATCTGCAAAAGAGGTCTCAGCGGACACAAGCTGCCAACACTAGCTAAACAAAAACTAGGAATCTGCACCAGCACTCTGCCAGAGGAAAAACTCAGAAGAAAAAGGTGCAGAGCAACTCCCTCCCAAGAAGACAGGGAGGAAAGGATAGCACCCAAAAACCAGCAGAGCAAGAGCTACCTGCTGAGGAAAGGAAACAGCACAAAACCTCCCACCTAAGGCAGGTCCAAACTATCTATTGATGATATGCGGTCAAGGCTCAACAGGGCCGTCAGATCCCTGACCCCCACTACGAGGAATCGGACCCAGTACCAAAGCGACTGGCAATGTCCGAAAAAGACAAGGGAAATAAAAGTTCCCCAACCACCAAGACCCTCCGGAATGAGGAGGAGGGGATCCAGACCCCCCAAGGACGAGCTCGGGTTCCAGAGTCCAGAAACAGCTCCCTTCCCAATAGAAGGGGCACTCCCAAAAAAAGAGACCCCATACTGAGACTACAGAAATGGCATGACACCAGAATCCAACCCCATTACACGACATCCTGCACACAAGGCAGGGAGGACCCCACTGAACAGAGGAAGAAAAGGACCTCCGGGGAACTAGGCGGATACTGTGGTATGCCCAGTCCTCCCCCAAAAAGGGGGGGGAAATGCAAACATAACCGCTCACCCACCCACAGGAATGGAGCGTAAAGCTGTAGACGGACGTCAAAAGGACAATACCGCTTGAAAGGAACCATCCGGACACTTCAGCCAGCCCAGAAGAATTAAAATTCTCCTTTAAAAGAAAGAAACCCCGCCGAAGAGACAAGAGGACGTTCCGGAACTGGAAAACTAGGACGTCCAGATCCAACTAAGAGATTACGACACAGAAAAACCCAAAAACGACCAGTCAAAGACAAGGATCAGGGCCATAAAACTGGACACCCGGAACCCGCTTCAAACTAATAACCCCCGAGGAACCCACGGGTTACCCCATCGAGAGAAGACCTTGCACCACAGGTGATGCAATCAAAGCCACATCCAAGGGACCTTGGACACTGAACGTTCACGTAAGTATCCCAGAGACAGGGAGCTTAACCCCTAAAGCCTCGAGGGACAATAAGTCTAAAGACTAAGGAAAACTTACAAGAGAACAACGCTCAAAACCTACAAATCTAGATCGAGAAGATTGATAGTATCCAAAAATCCTCTCAGGATCAAACTCCCAGAAACCCCTACAGCTCAAGGAATTTATGAATGAACAAGCATTCCAAGTACTAACCATGCCCGACCCTGCTTATCTCCCGAGATCAGACAAGATCGGGCGCCTTCAGGGTGGAGTGGCCGTAGGCAACCTAAACGCCTAGCAGGGGCAACCACATGAAAAAGAGATGACACAATCTCCAGGGTTCCAAAAATATGGAAGCAGCCGAGATACCTTAGGGGGAAACAAAGGGCCAAAAACCTGAGCTTCAGAAAACAGATAACCAAAAAACCAGCCCCAAGGAAGGGGAAAAAGCGGCACTGCAACCTCAACCCCATAAGGAAGAGGTATAGTCACCAAGGATTCACAAAGGACATTCCAGAAAAAGAATACCATAAGAGGAAACGAGAATCGCCACCTAACTTGGTACCACGGATATCCCAAGAGTCATCTGAACTTCCAACCCCATCGGGAAGAGAACTCTAGCTCCGAGGCCAAAGGACCTCCGGAACCCTCAGAGTAAGCCTTAGCAGGGTCCGAATACGATAACCCAGCCAACATTTAGGAACAGGACATTGAGGACTGAGCCCAATCCCCTCTGATGCCCCACCCAAAGGAATAAAGAAGGCCAGCCTAACATCTAGGAACAAAAAGGCCTCCTATAACATATATAATCGAGAAAAACAAACCCCTCACCAGAGTGAGCAAACTCGGCACCCCAACCGGGCCAGCCAGTTATAACGGGCACCACGTGATGATATAGACATCAAGGAACAGAAAAACTAGTGCCCGACAAGGACCAGCCTGATATATAGGGCACCTCGGAACTGTCCAAGGCCACAGAAAAGTCGAATCCCTAGTAGGGATTGACAAAAAAATGACAGACATAATAATGTCCTAACACTTATTATCAAACTTCCACGGAAGTGCTAAAGCGACCACAAAATTGCTAGTATCAAATTCAAGAAAGAAATGTTTTCCAAAAGGAAAAACTATAACAGACATGAGCTTCTCAAAATTAAATAAAATACATCCTAACCGGATCAAAGTAAATGAAGGCAGCACCCGCAGGTAAACGCCCATGAAGAATGGACACACTATCAGGACCAGCCAGTCAGAGACCCGATTCTTCCAAAGATCAACTGGAATAAGATAACCAAAAAATAGAAGCTTGCCATCTGGAACGGAAGACCGAGGATCCATCGACCCATTAGGACAGGAATCCTCCAGCACTGCCAAAACATGTCTCAGAAGGACACAAAGGAGCACCAGTCTATAACGAAAGGAAAGACTTACCTACGCCGGGGCAACTGACGACCCCGGCCCCAAGGGTTGGACCCCTGAAGCCTCAGAGGAAACCGCTTCCCCAGAGGGCTTATCTGTTCCTGACGATCCCACCCCTGACGAGCCCTGGTTAGCAGAACACGGACAGTATCTTTCAGGAAGAAGAGAAAAAAAAAGGATCCCAAAAATAAAATAAACATTCAGGAATGTCCAATGCCAAATGATTAATATGTTTATAAGACTGCATAACAAGAAAAAAATTATGAATGCCATTAAATACACTAGACTCACATAACAGACAAATACACAATAAAAGACAATGCAAAATACTAGTAGAATGCTTCCAAAAAAGTTTCAGACTGCTTCCATTTCCCTGCCCACTGCATCATGTGACAGCCATCAGCCATTTACAGACTCATATAGGTATACACTGTGAACTCATGCACATGCTCAGTAGGAACTGGTGCCTCAGAAAGTGTGTGTAAATAAAAAAAATCCACAAAAAATTGACAATGGAAGAAAATCAAGAAGCTTTTTTTTTTTTTTTTTTTTAAAAGAACAAAATTCCAGCCAATATAAACTGGCTCACACCTACAAAAGGCAACTATAAATGTGGCCGTATCCCATGTAAAAGTTGTTCATATACGGAAAAAAGCCACACTTTTAATTCCTCACAAACAAATAAGATATACCCAATAACCCAAAGAATGGACTGCACATCCACTCATATCATATACCTTATTACATGTAAATCTTGTCTACAACAATATATAAGCATAACACGCTCACTCAAAGATCGTATTAGGGAACATCTCATTTCAATAGAGGAAGATACACCAAGAACCCCAGTGGCGAAGCACTTTCATACATATGAACACAAACTCATTAACTTTTCATTTAAGGAAATAGAACACATAGCAAAAGATCCATTAGGAGGAGATAGAAAACAGAATTTATGTTTGCCTGATAAATTTCTTTCTCCTACGGTGTATCCGGTCCACGGCTTCATCCTTACTTGTGGGATATTCTCAATCCCTACAGGAAGTGGCAAAGAGAGCACTCAGCAAAGCTGTCCATATAGCTCCCCTCAGGCTCCGCCCCCCCAGTTATTCGACTGACGGTTAGGAGAAAAAGGAGAACCATAGGGTGCAGTGGTGACTGTAGTTTACAAAAAATAATTTAAACCTGACCAAAATGCCAGGGGGGCCGTGGACCGGATACACCGTAGGAGAAAGAAATTTATCAGGTAAACATAAATTCTGTTTTCTCCTACATTGGTGTATCCGGTCCACGGCTTCATCCTTACTTGTGGGAACCAATACCAAAGCTTTAGGACACGGATGAAGGGAGGGAACAAGTCAGGTAACCTAAACGGAAGGCACCACTGCTTGCAAAACCTTTCTCCCAAAAATAGCCTCCGAAGAAGCAAAAGTATCGAATTTGTAAAATTTGGCAAACGTATGCAGTGAAGACCAAGTCGCTGCCTTACAAATCTGTTCAACAGAAGCCTCATTCTTGAAAGCCCATGTGGAAGCCACAGCTCTAGTAGAGTGAGCTGTAATTCATTCAGGATGCTGCCTTCCAGCAGTCTCATAAGCCAACCGGATGATGCTTTTTAGCCAGAAGGACAGAGAGGTCGCAGTCGCCTTAAACACCACATACTCTTTACCACCCCCCTGGAGATGCTACTAGTTAGAGCGGCAAAGAGAATGACTAGGGGGGCGGAGCCTGAGGGGAGCTATATGGACAGCTTTGCTGTGTGCTCTCTTTGCCACTTCCTGTAGGGATTGAGAATATCCCAAGTAAGGATGAAGCAGTGGACCGGATACACCAATGTAGGAGAAATAAGACACTCTTCAGGAGAGAAGTATACTAGATTTTTACACTTCAGACTAGAACACCACAAGGTATGAATAAGAGATATGATGTGAACTTATTCATAGATTAGGAACTAAGAGACTATTACAACATAAGATAGATCTTATAGATAAAATTTAAGTGTAACTCCCCTTATCAGATACACAAAAACATATCATAGCTTATTTTAGCCCATCTAATCCAATAGGTAAGATCCAATTGAAACTCTCGCCATCAGATACACAAAAACAAAAATAAATTACATAGTTCATTTTAGTTCATTTAGTTTACCTAGATGTCTTTCCATGTCAACCAATTAACGAAGTAGTAGAGCAAAACAAATTCCCTACTTCTGAACCATTGGCAGTGATTTCTAGTAATAAATAATCAATTAGATATACAAAAGTTAATCTGAACATTTAGGTAACCATTAACATAATATAATGATAAAAAGAGCCTCCAGAAAAGAATTCTCAATCCCATATATACATTATAAACATTTTTTATTTAGATCTCTTTCCTATTCCTAATTTCCCCACCAGAGTATGTATCCCCTACTACTACAATCCCATCCGTTCTTATTTTATTATCTAAAAAAAACCTTTTTTCTTTTATATATTCATTTATCGGTTAAGAATCACTAATCTGCAATGTCACAAACAATTTTTGTTGCTGACAATGCAGATTCAGCGTGGCAATGTCACTGTTTTAGAAATGGGTTGTTTCAACCAGCTTTAACCTGCCCCCTAGCATAGGACTATAGTGGTAGTTCTATACAACAGAACTCCATTTCTCCAACACACTTAAAATAGCATTTAATACAATGACCTATAAGTCTAGGGTTTCCTGTTTAATTTTTCTCTTCTCCTATTGTCTTCCTTCCCCTTTAGACCACTAACTTTGTTTCAATAAATTGCAATGGTTTGCCTCTTACTTTCCCCTACTGAACTAACTATAATGTAGAGGGGCTCGGCAACCACTAGTTATTATTATAATCAAGTAAAAGCAAAATTCATAAAGAATATAAGCTCTCTCTTTACTAATAGCTAGCAATATTACAACTAAGTATACATAGATAGATTATGAGGGGGGGCATTTGACTCCCATATATCACCTAGTCTTCCTTTGAAAGAATAGAGAGTTAAAACAGTCCCATGCTACTGCTTTGTAATTTGTTTTTTATTATCTTGTGTTGTTTTATTATTTTTTATTTTTCATTATTATAACTTACATGTACTATGCGAATACAAAAGTATACATGAATATTCGTGCACACACTTTCATTATTAATGGACACTGCATGTTAGATAATTGTTATAAGAATTAACATGTTCTGAAATGTCTCTTTTTGCTCTGGAGCAGTGTAGCATGTCAATGCCATTAACCCAATCATCTACATTACATGAACTTACCCCTTTGATTAATAGCATAAGCTTTTTGCTATACATATCAAGGGTTAAAATTCACCTTCCTTTTGATTGGTCCCATTCACCTTTATACGGACCCAGAGCAGCTGAGACAACTATCTCTGATGAAGAGCATGTAGGCATGCACAAAACGCGTCAGGTAGGAGCTTACCTTGTTTCTCTTTTTGAAGCCTGCTCATGAATAAACCTTTTTTGGATCTACTGAGAGACTCAGCGTATCTTTTTGCTCATTGTATATTTTTTTTTAAATGCAAGCTCTACCTGAATCATAAAACTTTAGTGCCCCTTTAAAAGATTTTAGCAGAAATTACTAGTGAAGACTGCGCTTTAGTAAATAATAAAGTAATGTGTCAAGGTGAAGCAACACTCATAAGCCTTCTGAGATGTTATTAATTATTCCAAGCAGATATCCTAGTATACCCCACTAGACCTAAATATGTTTCCATGAATGTGGGAGAAAATAAATTAAAACACGTCAAAATAGATGTATGATCAAAAAAATAAAAATAAATAAATGTTTTTAAAACAATTAAAATGCTATAATGTATAACATATAAATCAATCTAGTTTTAAATTAAAATATTTCAAACATCTATGTGAAAGTGCCGCAATTTGTATGTATATGTATATATATAAAGAAAAGAAAGAACAAAAGAAAGAACAATATAGAAAAATATATCATGCTAACTCAATACACTCACACAGACACAATTCAATACCTACCTAAGGCTATAAACATTAGTTAAAATGTGCATCAGCAGCTTAACCATTGGCGTTAGACCTGTTCCAGCCGCTAAAAGAAAAACATCCTCCAGCATTTCAACCTTTGATTTCTGAAAATCACCCTGAGGATTGCTTAAATAAATATAATCACCTGCACAAAAGAGACAATGACAAACTTTCAATGTTTAAGCATATGCCATTTTCAAAGTAAGCAGTTTACATTACGAGTATTTGACCAGGTGCAGAAAATGGGACACTATAACAATATTTAACAAAACAAATATAAATGTCCAAAAAATAAGTAACATTTCAAAAGAGTAAAATAAAAAAATAAAACAATTTATGCTTACCTGATAAATTAATTTATTTCATGGTGGTGAGAGTCTACCATCCATTACTCCTGAGAATTACTCTTCCTGACCACAAGGAGAAAGCAAAGATTCCCAAACTGCAAGAGCTCTATAAAACTCCTCCCACCTCTATGAAAACTACTATGACTTACAGCCAAAAAGAGGTAGTAAAGGGTAAAATAGTGAAAAAAATGAGCAATGAAAAAAGAGGCACAAAAAACAAAACTGAACTACCACCATAAAAAATAACAGGATGGGGTCTTGTGGACTCTCACCAACATGAAAGAAAGGTAAGCATAAATTAAGTTTTCTTTCATACAGGTGGTGAGAGTCTACAAGCAATGACTCCTGGGAAACAAATACACAAGCACAGAGGTCCACGAGAAATGAAGGTAGGATCTCTTTTTTCACATTATTATAAATATAAAATATTACCAAAAGCTCCTTCTAAAGAAGCAAAAACACCAAACAACAGAATTTAGCAAGAATATGCAAAGAAGACCAAATAGCCATCTAGCAACTTTGATCAACAGAAGTCTCATTCTAAAGGCCCATGATAAAGCAACTGAAAAAAATAAGCTCTTCAAATAAAAAGCCAAGCCACAGCCGAAGATTTCTGCCCTATTGTAGAAGTAGAAAAAAAGAACAAATAGACCAGAAGACAAAAAACTAACTTGTATCTAGCAGAAAATACTTCACAACTCTAACATCATCTAAATTAAAGAGAAGCCTCTCGTAAGAATACTAGAAAAAACAACAAAAAGAAGGAACAGCAACCGTGTAAATAATATAGTCCTCAACACTGCCTTATATAAAAGAAAAAATAAGATAAGGAGGATCACAATAAAAACCAGACAATTGAATTAAGCAACCCTGCTGGGGAAAGAGACTGCCACAAAGAATACAACTTTCCAAGACAAAAGCTGAATATCCACATAATGCAGAGGGCTCAAAAGACAATATTAGAGCAATATTAAGGTTTCAAATAGGAGAAATTGGTTTAATATTAGGCTTAATTTAGACTGACGTCTGAACAAAACACTGAACAACAGAAAGATCTTACTGTGGAACAAAAACTGAAAGAGCAGAAAACTGACCTTTCAAGAAAAACTGGACAAACCATTATCTAAACTATCATGAAGAAACTATCAAAACCAAGGAATTCTAAAAGAATGCCAAGAAAAAACCCACGATCCACACATTAGGAAATAAAGGCCTTCCCAGACCTTCTGATAAATCATCCTAGTCACAGGCTTACGAACAGAAAACAAAGACACAGCCACAAAATAAGAAAAAAACTCAGTCTAAAGAACTAACTATTCAATCTCCATGCCATCAAGCTTAGAGATTTGAAATCCCAATGAAAAACAGACCTAAAGACAGAAAGTAACGGAAAAGAGGAAATTCCCAAAGAAGGCATCTGAATAAACTCAGCAAAGCTAATCCTGTGATGCTAAACCAGAGCAATCAGAATGACTGATGACCCCTCTTGTCTGATCCCGATAATCACTCTTGGTATGAAAAATCAGAGGAAGAAAAATATAAACTAGTTGAAAAAACCAAGAAACTACTAGAGCTTCCACAAACTCCACCAGAGAATCCCTGAAAATTGCAAAGAATCTGAGTAGTATGTAGTTTAACCAAGAGGCCATCATGTCTAACTCTGAGAGGCATCAAATTCCACTTTGATATAGAAAATATCCTGAAGAAGACCACTCCCCCGAATACAAGGATGTCCAGCTAGGGAGATCTGCTTGTTTACCCCTGTAATATGAACTGCACCAAGAAAGAATCTGATACTACTCCTATGGCTAAGAAGCTTAGAGATCCCCTATGATAAATTATATAAGCCACTGTGTACCATGTTATTGCGCCTGGCTTATTGCGTTTGACAGATATCGTGTTTTTTTTTTTTACAAATTTAAGTTTTGTTGAAACCCTGAGTTGAGCAAGTCTATCAGAAACATTTTTCCAACATATATACACATAAATACACATGCAAATACACACACAAACACACACATATATATATATATATATATATATAAACACACACACACACACACACATATATATATATATATATATATATATATATATATATATATATATATATATATATATACATACACACACAAACACACACACCACCAGCAATAAGTTTACAACTCAGTAAAGGCTAAGATGATGGTTAGCATTTTTTAGCAATAAAGTATTTTTAATTAAGGTATGTACACTGTTTTTTTACATATTGCTATTGCACAATATAGTGTATGCACTGGGAAACTAAAAAAGTTGTGTGACTCACTTTATTGCAGTGGTCTGGAACTGAATCTGCAATATCTCTGAGGTATGCCTGCACTGTCTAAAATAGAAGATGGAAAACCCTTTCCAGCAGAGACCAACTCTGAAGAGCCCTGAAGATTGCACATAGTTCCAAAACAATTATTGGTAACCTCGCCTCCTGAGGAAACCAAACTCCCTGTGCTCTCTGGGACCCCAAGACTAGTCAGCCTGCAAGACTAGCATCTGGCAAGATCACAGTCCAAACAGGATGAATAAAGGACTCTACTTGAAGTGTAGGTTAAGGACTCAGCAACCAAGACAGAAAATGTCTTGTTTTGAAATCCAAACAAAAAAAACCCCTGAGATTGACCCTGGCACCTTTCCAAAAACATGCAAAAAGCCAAAAAACAGGAAAATGGAATAGCATCTCATGAAAAAGTCTAATTGAGAACAATATTATCTGGGCACCCAAAAAAGAAACTCTGGGAAACATGTAAACACTTTGGAAAATTGATTTTTCCAACCATGCTATTGTAGAAATAACCAAAGTCTGACAGAGAGAGATACTGCTAAACGAAAAGAAAGAACCTGAAACAGGATATCATCCAGGAAAGAAAATACTAAGATACCCTGAAATCTGAACACAGATAAAAGTGTACCAAGAACCTATGAAAAAAATCAACCAAATGTTAAATCAACAAACTGAAAAAAGTTTGTTCAGGAAAGCAAACAATAGAAAATAGTTTGTCGACATAAACTGACAATGAAAAAGAAAGAATAGTTTGAATAGTGTTAAGTTACAAAATGGAAATTCTGAGAAATTAGTTCAGAACCTAAAAATGCCTTCCCTTTTTAGGGAAAATGAAGAGGATTGAATAAAATCCCAACCCCTGTTCCGAAATTGGAACTGAAACAATCACTCCCATGGATACCAGATATGAAAAAACGGCAATTGCCTTGAAAGAATTCTTTGCCTTGAAAGAATTCTATTTAGACAAAAGAACCGCCCCCCCCCCACTATATTTAGTACCCAGGGATCCTGAAAAGACTGAAGCCAAACCTCCTGAAAATGCAACCTGACCCCCAAACAGAATAATTGGAATGGGGGCCACACCTACAAGCTAACTTGGAAAAAAGAATATGTTTATAGGATTGATAAATATGTTCAAAATAAACCATGCAAGGTTAAAACATTCTTATTTCTGAGAGGAGAAAGCAAATACAGTAAATGTTCCTTATACAGACGGAAGGAACTGCTAAAAAGACATTCTTAGCATAAAGCTTAATAGAATCAATAATAGCCTCCCAAATGAAAGCATTAGTAGATTAAAGAAAATCCAAAAGAATCTAAAAATCTTTACAAGTAGAATAACCAGAAAACTTCTCAGAATTACTATCAATCCAAATATACAAAACAGCCACCACACAAGCGACACTAACTGCAAACGCCAAAGAAATTATAGTACGTCTAGCCAAGGAAGAAATAGCACCATCCACTTTAGGAACAGATCCCTAAAGCTTAAAATTAAAAGTAGGCCAAGGAATATGTTCCAAATAAACCATGCAAGGTTAAAAAATTATTATTTCTGAGAGGAGAAAGCAAAAAAATGTTCCTTATACAGACAGAAGGAATGAAAAACAAATAGAAGCCTAAAATTTACCCAGACTTCTTATTTTGAGGGAGAAAAAAGTTCCCAGAAATTTCAGTCACAGAAGAAGTAATAGAATCTAACCATAAAGTCCTTCTGACAAGAACTGCTAAAAAGACATATTCTTAGCATAAAGCTTAATAGTGTCCATAATTGCATAATAATAATAATTAGTATAATAATAATAATTAGTAGATTAAAGGGACACTAAACCCAAAAAATTATTTCATAATTCAGTTATAGAATGTAATTTTAAACAACATTCAAATTTACTTCTATTATGTAATTTGTTTTATTTTTTAGATATCCTTTGTTGAAGAAATAGCAATGCATATGGGTAAGCCAATCACACGAGGCATCTATGTGCATCCACCAATCAGCAGCTACTGAGCCTATCTACATATGTTTTTGAGCAAAGAAAATCAAGAGAATGAAACAAATTAGATAATAGAAGTAAATTAGAAAGTTGTTTAAAATTGCATGCTCTTTCTAATCATGAAAGAAAAAATTTGTGTTTCATGTCCATTTAAAGCAAATCCAAAAGAGTCTAAAAATCTTTACAAGCAGAATCCCCAGAAAACTGCTCAGAATTACTATCAATCCAAAAGGACAAAACAGCCGCCACACAAGCAACACTAACTGCAAACACCAAAGAAATTATAGTACGTCTAGCCAAGGTAGAAATAGCCCCATCCACTTTAAAAACAGATCCCTAAAGCTCAAAATTAAAAAAAGGCAAAGGAAACATTTGGGATTAAAAGAACTACCTGGCTTAGACCATTTCTAAGAAAGTATCTCAGAGACAACAACATCAGGGACAGGAAAAAAACAAAAAGGTTTTAACAGTAGGCTAAAAGAAATCAAAGCTAAGCGTTTAACAGACTAGTCTAAGCATAGAATAGACTTTTCCTTAGAAATCATATGATCTTGAAACCCTAAAGTATTTAAAACCTCCATAAAAGTGACCAAAGAAAAAAAAAAGGATGATTCCACATCATCATCAGAAACAGACTCTTGATCATCTGAAACAATTTCACCCTTAGAGGATAAACCAGAAAACAAGGATCAAAAAGATAATTTAAAAATCATACACTGACCTTTTCCGCTTACTTGAAGCTGCATAGCCTCAAATCATTTTAGACAAAGTAGGATGAATAAAATTCTTAAATCCTGGTAACAAATATGTAGAACTCTTCTGCAAAGAACAAACAGGAGGACAGATACTTTCAAAAGCAAGTGCAGCATAAACTCGTGACGCCTATGGAAGATTGTGACTAACTACCAGAAGGCGTAATTGTGTCACTAGCCAACACTCCCAATACATCCCACTGTCAACCAGCAGCACTGGGGAAAATGGGCCTTAACTCAGCATGAGATCCCTTCACATAAATAAAACATCTAGAGCACCTTCATTGTTCACCTACTCCCAGCGGAGGCAAAGCAAAGACTAGTTTCCATAGGGGAGGGATTTTATAGGACTCTAGGAGTTTAGGAATCCTTGCCTCCTCCTAGTGGTCAGGAAGAGTAAATTCCCAGGAGTAATCTATCGTGGACTCTTACCACCTGTATGTAAGAAAGTAAATTAAAACATTACAAAGAAGATAATAATTTATCTAGATTTTGTACAGCATGTGAAAAATAGTTTTTTAAAAAAAAAAAACTAAATATCTTTTATCATTAGGTTAACAATTTTAATTAGTTTGACCTTCAACCACAAATAAAAACAAAACAAAAATGTACTATTATTTCAAAGTAAAGTAGTTTCTAATTAAAGCTACATTTTATTCCTCTATTTATTGCTTAAGAAAAAACTAATTGGGTTATCTTTGCTCTCATTAGTTTACCAATGTAAGCCTTGTATTGTGAAAATAATTTCATTAAATATATGATTTCCATGAGAGATCAGAAAATTATATAAGGTACCAAGTCACACAATAATAAATAAACTTACACTGGGAATCCTGGCCACCAGGAGGAGGCAAAGACACCCCACAGCAAAGCTTTAAGTATCCGGCCCACTTCCCTCTTTCTCCCAGTAGTACGTATAGACAAGTAAAGAGAGCAAAGGAAAGAAAAAGAGATAAGTGGGGTAAAGAGGTACAATCTAGAACTGCCGCCACTATAAAAAAAAATATGGGCAGGTTCGTGGACACTCACAACCAAGAAATAAATACATTTATCAGGTAAGAATAAATGATGTTTCTTTCTAATGGTTATGGGAACCAATACCCAAGCTGTGGAGGTCCACAAAAAAACTGGGTGGGACAATAGAAAGCCATGCACCTATTTACCCGGCACCACTGTCTGTTGGACCTTCCTACCAAATGCAGCCTCAGCCAAGGCAAAAACATCAAACCGATAAAACTTTATGAACGTATATATGTAAGGAGGACCAAGTCTCGGCCTTGCATATCTGTTCTACAGATGCTTCATTCTGGTAAGCCCATGAAGCAGAAACTAAGTGAGTAGAATTGGCAGTGATCCTAGCAGGAGGTTGCTGACCCACCTCCATGTAAGCCTGATGGATAAGACTCCTCAAACAGAATAATAAGGATATTGCCTTAGCCCTTTGGCCCTTGCACGTATACACTACAAACAAGCTAGAAGACTGCAGAAACTCCTTAGTGGCTTCCAAATAAACTTAAATGCCCTAGCCACATCTAAATTATGCAGAGTTCTCTCCTTAGAATACTTGACATTAGGACAAAAAGAAGGAACAGTGATCTCCTGATTAATATTCTCAGATGAAACCACTTTGTGAAAAAGCCAGATACTGTTCATAAGACAGCCTTTTAATGTTGAAATATTAAATATGGAGGATTACAAGATAAAGTCCATAACTTTGACACTCTCTGAGCAGAGGAAATAGCCAGCAAAATGAATATCTTCCAAGAGAGTAACTTAATGTCCAAATTATGTATTGGTTTAAAAGAAGGGAGATGTAATACCCTATAAAACAAATTAAGGCTCCAACGGACGAATCCTCACCAGGACCTGAATGAAGGACTGAACATCTGGAAGACGAACCAGCTTCATATGAAGTAACACAGAAAGTGCTGAAATCTGGCCCTTGATTTAAGTAGCAGATAAACCCTTGTCCAGACCCTCATGGAGAAACTTGAGGATACAAGGGATTTTCACCAAATGCCAGTAGTAACCCTTATCCAAACACCATGATAGGTAAACCTTCCACATCTTATGGTAAATCTTCCTCGTTACAGGCTTGCAAGCCTGTACAAAGTATCAATTACAGAGTCAGAAATCCTCTCTGAGCGAGAATTAACCTTTCAATCTACATGCAGTTAAGTAATTCTAGGTTTTGATAAAAGAGAAGACCTTGTATTAGAAGATATGGCACAGAGGGAGGTGCCATGGAGGAACACTGGACAACTGAAGTAGGTCGGCATACCAAGTCCTTCTGAGCCATGATGGAGCAATGAGTTGGCATCCTCTCCTGCTTGAGACAGGCAACCACCCTCAGAAGAACTATTGGTGGGAAGATGTGCATCAACTGATACCGCCAAGGACCTGTCAAGGTATCTACTAGTTGTATACAAAGAGACAAGCACTCTACCAGGAACGAACCCTTTGTTCAGTGTGCCTATAGGGATATGGCTGCACCTCACTGATGACGCCCACAATAGGCTAAAATGTACGTCTGAGGTTTTGCCGTTTCTATTGTTCAGAGAGGGATTGTCTGGTATTTCGGGGTTGGACTGATATACTACAGGAAAGTTCTTCTCTGTGAAAGGCACATGTTGAGCAAAAAGAGGCTGCTTCATGGGTGGTAATTAGCAATAGAACAAGCTTTTATGCTATTGTTCGTTCCAAGGTTGAGCGCTTCTCTCTTTTTATTTATGCAAATTATGACTCATCGTAAAGTCTCCTTAAGTGTGATGCAGAAATCCAGACATGGACCAGTTGCTCAGTGTGCCTAGAAGGATATGTCTGCATTTCACTGACGAGGCCCACAATAGGCCAAAACATACGTCTGGAGTTTTGCCGTTTCTCTTGTTCAGAGAGGGAATGCCTGGTATTTAGGGGCTGGACTGTACTGTTAAGTCAGGATCAGACTGATATGCTACAGGAAAGTTCTTCTCTGCAAAAAGGCACATGTTGAGCAAAAAGAAGCTGCTTCTTGGGTGGTAATTAGACATAGAACAAGCTATTATTCTATTGATCGTTCCCAGGTTGAGGGCTTCTCTATTTTTATTTATCTACTAGCTGTGCCTGGGAATTTCGAGACCTTGAGCTGTATCTTGGGAGTTTGTGATTCAAGTGGGATGCCATCAAATCTATCTCTGGTAATCCCCAGCGAGCTATCAGTCTGTTGAAAACCTCCTGGTTTAGAGATCACTCCCTCAAATGGGGAGCCTGATGACTCAGATTCCGCCTCCGAATGATTCTCTCCTGGAATGTGAAAAGTTGAAGTAGGGCACTGGTATTCTCTGCCCATTGTAATATGTGAAATACCTCTTGCATTTCCAGAGAGCTGCGGATGCCCCCTTGATAGTTTATATATGCTACAGTCAATATGTTGTCTGACTGAAAATTGATAAATGGGACCATTCAAAGCTGAGGCCAAGCTTGCAAAGCCTTGAAGATAGCCATGAGTTCCAGAATGTTGATAGGAAAGGTTGATTCTTAATGCAACCAGACTCCCTGTGCTCTCAGATGAGCCCCAACCGCTCCTCATTCTGACAGGTTGGCATCTGTGGTTATCTGCTATGTCAGTTGGAGAAAGCTCATCCCCTGGGCGACCGACTTGTGTGTTGGTCTAAAGAAATCGACTGAGGCAGGTCTGAGTGATCCCCATTCCACTGCCTCAGCATGCATAATTGGAGGCGCCGCAGATGAAAAAGAGCGAATCGAATAACATCTGATGCCGCAACCATGAGCCACACCACCTACATACATTGGGTGTAATGCTCATGTGATATTCCTCTATCAGACCAAACTTGACCAGTAGTTTTCTTATCCCGGCGTCAAGTGAAATGATAGGAAATATCCCAGAGCAGAGAAAGTTTTGTAAAATGAAGTAAGCAGTACTCACAGTAGGCAGAGTAGTCCTTAGTGGCAACAGGAAGGAAATCCAGTAGAAAGGCAGTTCAGGGGTAAACCAATAGAAGAACCAGGAACAGTCAAAAAGGAAATCCAGTAATATAACAGTTCAGGGGTAAACCAATAGAATAGTCAGGCAGGCAGAGTTGAGAACCAGTATAGCAATCCAACAGTTCAGGGGTTAAGCAAGCAGAGAGTGCTGAGACAGGCAGAGTTCAGCAACAGTATTACAATCCAGTACTTTAGGGGTTAACCAACAGAGTATTCAGACAGGCAGTGTTCAGCAATGTTATGGCAATCCAGCACTTTAGGGGTTAAACAAGCAGAGTAGTCAGACAGGCAGAGTTCAGTAACGTAATAGCAATCCAGTAATTGAGTACAAAGCACCCAGGAGCACGAAAAGCAACACCTATACTTGGGCAATGTAAGTAGAGAACAGAGGTACTTGCATAGCCCCAGGTTCGCACCAAGGAACAGTTCCAGGAAACTCAGAGGCATGACGTTGCAGCAAGTGCGCCCCGAGCACAGCCGCGTCCATAGCAACCACCCCAGCAACCAGAAAGAGCCGACTGCATCCGTGGCAACAGCCACAGGAAAGGAAGCAGAGCGGGTGTGACATTGGGCTACTGAAGGAACCTCTGTAGACTGAAGCCTTTGGCAAGCTGCTTGGAGCATGGTCCTGTGTTAATCCTTTTAAAACATCTTCATAGTTACAAAGTTTATGATCATTCCCAAGAAGCATACCCTTGTCTTCTGTATTAAAGAACTCTTGGCAACGTTGATCTTCCAGCCAGGACTGCGAACAAACCAAAGTAGTTTCTTAGTGTGAGCAGTCAATTAATGAAAAGATGGAGCCTGAACTAAGATATCGTCCAGGTAGGGCACCACTGATACCCACTGGGCCCAATTCACTAACACGAGAGCTCCCAGAACCCTGGTGAATACCAAAGGAGTGGTTCCCAGGTCAAAAGTTAAGGCAAACAACTGGTAATGTTTGCCTACAAAAGCAAATCACAAGATTTGGTGCTGATCTGGATGAATAGGAATATGAAGGTACACATGCATCGAGTCTGTAGAGGACATGAACTGACCCTGAAGTACCAAAGGCCGAATATATCTTATTGTCTCAATTTTGAAGGAAGGTACCCAATGAAACTGACCCTTCTTTTTTGGGACTATGAAGAAGTTGGAATAGAGTCCCCTTCCCTGATCAGTCACATATACTGGGACTATAACCCAAAAGTCCTCTAGATCTTTTAGACATTGAAGGAAGGCAGCTCTTTTTCTGGATGCCTTGAAAGATGTGACAGGATAAATCTTCCTAATGGAGGATGAGTTATGATACCTATCCTGTATCCTTGAGACACTACTATCACCCAAGGATCTTGGAGAGACCTTTCCCAAGCCTCTCAAAAAAGGCGTGGCCTACCCCTACTAGAGATGAATCTGGATCAGGGGCTGCACCTTCAGGCTGAGGAGGCCTTTTTTGATGTTTATACTTATTCCAAGATAAAGAAAGTCTATAGTTGGACTTGGATGAATCTGCCTTCTGGTTAGAGGGGGTTTCTGTTTTTTGGAAAGGAACAATACCTGTTGGTAGACCTTCCCTTCGGTTTAGACTTCTTGTCTTATGGCAAAAATGCTCCTTTGTCCCCCGGGCCAAACAAAGTCTTACCCTTGATGGCGAGAGTTAATAATCTGGATTTAAAAACCATGTCTTCAGACCATGATTTCAGCCAAAGAGCCCTTCGGCACAAAACAGCTAAAGCCTTATTTTTGGCATTAAGATGAAAAATCTGGATGACTGCATTATATATAAAGACATTTTCCCTCTTCAGGCACTGGATACAATCCTGAATATCTTCCAAGGAAGATTCCTCCAAGACAAGATCATTTAGGGAGTCACACCAGAATGCAGCAGCCCCTGACACAGCAGCGATACTGACTCTGTTTGAAATAATAGCCCTCCTTGCAGAAAAGCCTTTCTGAGAAAACTCCAATTTCCTGTCCATTGGATCTTTAAAGGAGATACTATCCTCTAGAGCACTGGTTTTCAAAACCTGTCCTAAGGCCTCCCTATCAGGTGAAATAATCATCTGATTAGGAAACATAGTTATTTTACCTGCTCTCATCCAAGGTAATCCTGAAAACATGGCCCGTTGGGGAGGCCTGAGGCCAGGTTTTAAAACCAGTGCTCTAGAGGGATAGCTGTTCTTCTGGCTAAAGTAGAAATTGCCCCATCAACCTTAGGAATGATTCCCCACAATTCCGAGTTGGTTTCAGGGATTGGAAAAAATTTCATGAATGGAGAAAAAGGAACTCCTGTTTTTTTCTCATACCTTTGAAACTATCTCAGAAATCAAGCAAAGGTATCAGGAACCTTAGACTTAGGCCTAAAAATCATATCTAACTTCTGTACCGGTTTCTCTTCAAACAATTCGGTCTCTTGTACCCCTCAGGACCTCCTTCAGTAAGAAGCAAAGATGCTCCATCTTAAACTGAAAAGTAATTTTTTCTGATTCCTTGTCTGACTCAGAATCCTCCTCCTCTGAAAAACAAGAAGAACCCTCAGACTCATGCACCAGTTGAAATGGGGTAATAACCCTAGAGGAGGAGTCAGAAGAAAACATAATTTATGCTTACCTGAAAAAAATATTTTATTTAATGGTGGTGAGAGTCCACAATCCATTTCTCCTGGAAATTACTCTTCCTTACCACAAGGAGGAGGCAAATATTCCCAAACCCAAGAGACCTATGAAACCCCATCCTACCACACATACCTCAGCCTAATGTATAGCCAGCCATAGTGAGGTAAGAAAAAGGAATAAGAGCCATAAAAGCAGCAGGAAAAAGATGCACTAAACAAAATACAAACCCAAAAAACAAAGGGTGGGATGTTTTCTTTCACACAGGTGGTTAGAGTCCACAATCCATTTCTCCTTGAAACTAATAGTCAAGCCATGGAGTTCACGAGAATAACATAAAAATAACATAAAGGAAGGGATTTAAAAAAACATCCTATTTTTTTCACTGAGAAATTAAAATCCACAACTGTTGCGGTGGAGGCTTACACACTTCCAAGTAAGCCCTGTGAATCAAAAGTCTCAACCAGGAGACCAAAGAAACATGAACCAGAAAAGTGAATGAACAAACTAGAAGTTTGTCTAAAGTTTCTCGTAGCATCAATGTAATATTTCAATGCCATAAAATCCAGATTTTGCAAAGATGTCTCTGAAGAATTCATAGGCCTAGATTTGGAGTTTGGCGGTAGAAGGGCTGTTAACGCTCCGCGGGCTTTTTTCTGGCCGCACCATAAAATTAACTCTGGTATCGAGAGTTCAAAAAAATGCTGCGTTAGGCTCCAAAAAAGGAGCGTAGAGCATTTTTACCGCAAAAGCAACTCTCGATACCAGAGTTGCTTCCGGACGCGGCCAGCCTCAAAAACGTGCTCGTGCACGATTCTCCCATAGGAAACAATGGGGCTGTTTGAGCTGAAAAAAAACCTAACACCTACAAAAAAGCAGCGTTCAGCTCCTAACGCAGCCCCATTGTTTCCTATGGGGAAACACTTCCTACGTCTGCACCTAACACTCTAACATGTACCCCGAGTCTAAACACCCCTACCCTTACACTTATTAACCCCTAATCTGCCGCCCCCGCTATCGCTGACCCCTGCATTATATTATTAACCCCTAATCTTCCACTCCGTAAACCGCCGCAACTTACATTATCCCTATGTACCCCTAATCTGCTGCCCCTAACACCGCCGACCCCTGTATTATATTTATTAACCCCTAATCTGCCCCCCTCAACGTCGCCGACACCTGCCTACACTTATTAACCCCTAATCTGCCGAGCGGACCTGAGCGCTACTATAATAAAGTAATTAACCCCTAATCCGCCTCACTAACCCTATCATAAATAGTATTAACCCCTAATCTGCCGAGCGGACCTGAGCGCTACTATAATAAAGTAATTAACCCCTAATCCGCCTCACTAACCCTATCATAAATAGTATTAACCCCTAATCTGCCCTCCCTAACATCGCTGACACCTAACTTCAATTATTAACCCCTAATCTGCCGACCGGACCTCACCGCTATTCTAATAAATGTATTAACCCCTAAAGCTAAATCTAACACTAACACTAACACCCCCCCTAAGTTAAATATAATTTAAATCTAACGAAATTAATTAACTCTTATTAAATAACTTATTCCTATTTAAAGCTAAATACTTACCTGTAAAATAAATCCTAATATAGCTACAATATAAATTATAATTACATTGTAGCTATTTTAGGATTTATATTTATTTTACAGGCAACTTTGTAATTATTTTAACCAGGTACAATAGCTATTAAATAGTTAAGAACTATTTAATAGTTACCTAGTTAAAATAATAACAAATTTACCTGTAAAATAAATCCTAACCTAAGTTATAATTAAACCTAACACTACCCTATCAATACATTAATTAAATAAACTACCTACAATTACCTACAATTAACCTAACACTACACTATCAATAAATAAATTAAATACAATTGCTACAAATAACTACAATTACATAAACTAACTAAAGTACAAAAAATAAAAAAGAACTAAGTTACAAAAAATAAAAAAATATTTACAAACATAAGAAAAATATTACAAGAATTTTAAACTAATTACACCTACTCTAAGCCCCCTAATAAAATAACAAAGACCCCCAAAATAAAAAATTCCCTACCCTATTCTAAATTAATAAATGTAAAAGCTCTTTTACCTTACCAGCCCTGAACAGGGCCCTTTGCGGGGCATGCCCCAAGAAAATCAGCTCTTTTGCCTGTAAAAAAAAACATACAATACCCCCCCCCAACATTACAACCCACCACCCACATCCCCCTAATCTAACCCAAACCCCCCTTAAATAAACCTAACACTAAGCCCCTGAAGATCTTCCTACCTTGTCTTCACCATCCAGGTATCACCGATCCGTCCTGGCATCCGGTGCTGAAGAGGTCCAGAAGAGGCTCCAAAGTCTTCCTCCTATCCGGCAAGAAGAGGACATCCGGACCGGCAAACATCTTCTCCAAGCGGCATCTTCGATCTTCTTCCATCCGGTGCGGAGCGGGTCCATCTTGAAGCAGCCAACGCGGATCCATCCTCTTCTTCCGTTGTCTCCCGACGAATGACGGTTCCTTTAAGGGACGTCATCCAAGATGGCGTCCCTCGAATTCCGATTGGCTGATAGGATTCTATCAGCCAATCGGAATTAAGGTAGGAATATTCTGATTGGCTGATGGAATCAGCCAATCAGAATCAAGTTCAATCCGATTGGCTGATCCAATCAGCCAATCAGATTGAGCTCGCATTCTATTGGCTGATCGGAACAGCCAATAGAATGCGAGGTCAATCTGATTGGCTGATTGGATCAGCCAATCGGATTGAACTTGATTCTGATTGGCTGATTCCATCAGCCAATCAGAATATTCCTACCTTAATTCCGATTGGCTGATAGAATCCTATCAGCCAATCGGAATTCGAGGGACGCCATCTTGGATGACGTCCCTTAAAGGAACCGTCATTCGTCGGGAGACAACGGAAGAAGAGGATGGATCCGCGTCGGCTGCTTCAAGATGGACCCGCTCCGCACCGGATGGAAGAAGATCGAAGATGCCGCTTGGAGAAGATGTTTGCCGGTCCGGATGTCCTCTTCTTGCCGGATAGGAGGAAGACTTTGGAGCCTCTTCTGGACCTCTTCAGCACCGGATGCCAGGACGGATCGGTGATACCTGGATGGTGAAGACAAGGTAGGAAGATCTTCAGGGGCTTAGTGTTAGGTTTATTTAAGGGGGGTTTGGGTTAGATTAGGGGTATGTGGGTGGTGGGTTGTAATGTTGGGGGGGGGTATTGTATGTTTTTTTTTACAGGCAAAAGAGCTGATTTTCTTGGGGCATGCCCCGCAAAGGGCCCTGTTCAGGGCTGGTAAGGTAAAAGAGCTTTTACATTTATTAATTTAGAATAGGGTAGGGAATTTTTTATTTTGGGGGTCTTTGTTATTTTATTAGGGGGCTTAGAGTAGGTGTAATTAGTTTAAAATTCTTGTAATATTTTTCTTATGTTTGTAAATATTTTTTTATTTTTTGTAACTTAGTTCTTTTTTATTTTTTGTACTTTAGTTAGTTTATGTAATTGTAGTTATTTGTAGCAATTGTATTTAATTTATTTATTGATAGTGTAGTGTTAGGTTAATTGTAGGTAATTGTAGGTAGTTTATTTAATTAATGTATTGATAGGGTAGTGTTAGGCTTAATTATAACTTAGGTTAGGATTTATTTTACAGGTAAATTTGTTATTATTTTAACTAGGTAACTATTAAATAGTTCTTAACTATTTAATAGCTATTGTACCTGGTTAAAATAATTACAAAGTTGCCTGTAAAATAAATATTAATCCTAAAATAGCTACAATATAATTATAATTTATATTGTAGCTATATTAGGATGTATTTTACAGGTAAGTATTTAGCTTTCAATAGGAATAATTTATTTAATAAGAGTTAATTAATTTCGTTAGATTTAAATTATATTTAAGTTAGGGGGGTGTTAGTGTTAGGGTTAGACTTAGCTTTAGGGGTTAATCCATTTATTATAGTAGCGGTGAGCTCCAGTCGGCAGATTAGGGGTTAATAATTGAAGGTAGGTGTCGGCGATGTTAGGGAGGGCAGATTAGGGGTTAATACTATTTATGATAGGGTTAGTGAGGCGGATTAGGGGTTAATAACTTTATTATAGTAGCACTCAGGTCCGCTCGGCAGATTAGGGGTTAATAAGTGTAGGCAGGTGTCGGCGACGTTGAGGGGGGCAGATTAGGGGTTAATAAATATAATATAGGGGTCGGCGGTGTTAGGGGCAGCAGATTAGGGGTACATAAGGATAACGTAGGTGGCGGTCGGCAGATTAGGGGTTAAAAAATTTTAATCGAGTGGCGGCGATGTGGGGGGACCTCGGTTTAGGGGTACATAGGTAGTTTATGGGTGTTAGTGTACTTTAGGGTACAGTAGTTAAGAGCTTTATGAACCGGCGTTAGCCCAGAAAGCTCTTAACTCCTGCTTTTTTCAGGCGGCTGGAGTTTTGTCGTTAGAGCTCTAACGCTCACTTCAGAAACGACTCTAAATACCGGCGTTAGAAACATCCCATTGAAAAGATAGGATACACAATTGACGTAAGGGGATCTGCGGTATGGAAAAGTCGCGGCTGAAAAGTGAGCGTTAGACCCTTTAATCACTGACTCCAAATACCGGCGGTAGCCTAAAACCAGCGTTAGGAGCCTCTAACGCTGGTTTTCACGGCTAACGCCAAACTCTAAATCTAGCCGTTAGAATCAGGACATATAAAAGGGGCAACAATCTCTCTGCTAATATTGTCTAAAGACCTTAAGCAAGAAGTCAAAAGTTGTCTATAGAACTCCCTTATACTGATAAAAATAAGATGAGGATCACAAAAAAAAGAGCAGAAACTCATCTAGCAGAAGAAATGGCCAAAAGGAATAAAACCTTTCAAGAAAGCAGCTTAATATCCACCTTATGCATGGGTTCAAAAGGAGGAGACTGCAAAACTCTTAACACCAAGTTAAGATTCCATTGAGGAGAAATTGGCTTAATTACAGGTTTAATAAAAAAACCAAAGCCTGAATAAAACCATGACTATCAGGAAGATTATCAATCTTCCTATGAAACAAGACTGAAAAGGCAGAAATCTGCCCCTTCAGAGAACTATCAGAGGGACCCTTATCCAGACCATCCTATAGAAACTGCAGTATCCTAGGAATTCTTAAAGAATACCAGGAAAAAACATGAACGATGCAACAAGAAATAAATGCCTTCCAGACTGATAAATGTTCATAGTTACAGGCTTACGGGCCTGAATTAAGGTTTTAAACACTGAATCAAAGAAACCTTTATGTCGAAGGACTAACCGTTCAATTTCCATGACATCAAGTTCAGAGACTTGAGACAGAAGGTCTGACCACAGAGGAAGAGGCCAAGGAGGGCAGCTGGACATCTGAACCAGATCCGCATACCAAATCCTGCGAGGCCAAGCTGGGGCAATCAGGATTACTGATTATTTCTCTAGGCTAATCTTGGAGATCACTCTGGGTAGAAAGGAGCAACTAGAGCATCCGCAAATAATGCTTGAGGATGCCTGGACCTCGCAAAGTACCTGGAAAGTTTGTGGTTCAAATGGAAAGCCATCAGATCTATCTCTAAGAGACCCCAAAGATCCACAATCTGATTAAACACATCCTGGATGTAGATATTGACAACTGAGGAAGTCTGCTTCTCAGTTGTTCACCCCTGGAATATGAATCACAGAGACTAGACAGGAATTGGTTTCTGCCCATAGGAGAATTTGATGGACTTCCCTCATGACTAGGGAACTATGAGTTTCCTCCTGATGGTTGACATAAGCTACATTGTCTGTCTGACAAACGGAGATGAGATTCTATTTTTAACAGAGGCCAAGCTTGAAGAGCCCTGAAAATAGCACAGAGTTCTAGAACATTTATTGGTAACCTCGCCTCCCGAGGATCCCAAACTCCCTGTGCTCTCAGAGAAACCCAAACAACTCCCCAACCTGAGAGACTTAAATCTGTAATGATCACAGTACAGGTAGGATGAGCAAAAGAGGCCCCTGAATAATAAACTGATGATCTAGCCACCAAGTTAGAGACTGACTTGTACTGGGATCCAAAAATATCTTCTGAGACAGCTGAGTATAATCTCTGCGTCACTAAGAAAGCATACAAAGCTAAAGTGGTCACATGTGAAAGTGAGCAAACTGAATTACATCTGAAGCTGCATCATAAGACCTACACTTCCATACAAGACCTAACTTCCATACAGCAACAGAGGGGAAAAAGAGAGACTGAAGGTTTCTTGAAAGCTGACAACAATCTTAACCTTCTCTGCTCTGTTAGAGAAAGACTCATGCAGACTGAATCTATTTGAAACCTCAAAAAGGTTACCTCTGTAAATTTTGGGAAAATTGATCCTCCACCCATGACGTCAAAGAAACAAGAGTCAGTTGGTGTGCAATTCTGCTAAAGGAAAAGAGGGAGCTTGAACCAGGATATCGCCCAGGTAAGGAAACACGGCAATACCCTGAGTTCTGATCACAGACAAAAGAGCAGCAATATTTTTTTGTTAATATTCTTGGAGTTGAAGCCATAACAAATGATAGAGCAACAAAATGAAAATGCTTGTCCAGTAAGGCAAACCTCAGAAACTGGTAATGTTCTCTGTGAATTGGAACATGAAGGCAAAATAGCAAGAACAGTTTCCATTTTGAAAGATGGAATCCTTACAAACTTGTTCAGAGCTTTCAGATCCAGAACTGGTCTTAAAGTGCCTTCATTCTTTGGAACAATGAAGAGATTTGAATAAAATCCCATCCCCTGTTCCTGTAAAGGAACTAGTATAATCACTTCCGTAGCTTAGTGATTTGAGAAAAACTGGAAAAAAGTTTAAGCTTTTAAAGGAAGAAAAACCTTCCTCTGGGAGGCCTTGTTCTGAATCATATTCAATATCCCTGGGAGACTATATTCAGAAGCAAGGCATCTGGAGCAGACTGAAACCAAACCTTGTGATAGAGGCTTAACCTGCCTCTGCCAGAACTTCTGGATCGGGGGCCGCACCTTGTTGCAGATTTGGTAGTAGAGGTAGATTTCTTAGCCTGCCTTGATTTGCTCTAGTTAGCCCTAGGCCTCCAGACTTGGCCAGTGGTGCCTTGCTTCTGAGCAGAAGAGTCAACCTTTTGTTCCTTATTCTGATGAAAGGAACAAAAACAATTGGAACCTTTAGATTTCCCTCTAGACTTAGCCCCTTTACCTCCAGTAACAGAAGATATAATAGAATCTAAATCAGAACCAAACAGGTTCTTTCCTTGAAAGGGAACAGACAATAATCTGGAATTTGACACTATTTCAGCTGACCAGGATTTAACACAGCACCACAAATAAAAGAATTAGCATTGTAAGTAGACCCAAAAGGTTGTCACTGACAGAGTCATCAGAGCACTATTCTGAAAGACTGGATAACCAGTAAGCAGAAGCAGCAGTCACATCGGCTATAGAAATGGCTGGCCTAAGTAAATATCTTTCTTGTCAAAAAAACCCTTCTTTGCAAAGACTCTAATTTTTTTATCCAGTGGGTCCTTAAAAGAAGTACTGTCTTCCAAAGGGATAGTAGTGTGTTTAGTTATAGTGGAAATGACCCCATCAACCTTAGGACCAGATTCCCACAATGCAACATTAGCAGCAGGTAAAGGCTCTAAATTTTTAAACCTTGAAGAAGGATTAAATGAATTACCTGATAGACCATTCCTTAGAAATCAAGTCAGAGACAGCATCAGGAATAGGAATAACCTCAGGGAGTTTAACAACAGTCTTACAAATTGAATTGAAATAATTACAAGGCTTATTATCAGAAACCTTAGGGTCTTTAACCCCTAAAGTAATTAAGACTCCTTTAAAAGAGAATGAATGTGTTCAATTTTAAATAAAAAAGAGGAAAAATCAGTTTCAACATCAAATGAAGACTACCTATAATCTGAAGACATAAGAGTATCCCTGGCTTCAGGGCACATATTACAAGTAAAAGGTAAATTCTGAACAGACCCTTTACGCTTGTTTGAAGGCGGAATAGCCTTCAGCACCTCACATTAATTTTATCACAATGGGTGAAACATCATTAACATTCTCCTGTAATGAACAAACAGAAGGATGATTAATACCCAAAGAAGCAGCATTAGGTTGGTCTGATTGCATTAATAAATTTAAACATAAGTCACATAAAAATACTGGAGCAGGTATCTAAGCTCATTTACAATAAGCACACCTAATAATGATAGAAAGCTGTTCAGGGGACTCGAAATCTACAGGAGATTTAGGGACAGAATCAGACAGCTCCATTATAGCATTTGACAAAGCAATTGAGGAATGGAAATAACTCACCCCCTCCAAAGTTGCTTTTATAAAAACCATAAGTGCCCATACCATAGCTATAGAGTGTCTAAAATGTTTAAAATTTATACTTACCAATCGTCCACCAGCAAATAAGCAGCAGACAGCCAAACCAGTACGGAAACATATCAGCAGATGTTTATGAAATAGGAGTATATTGTAGATCCATAGAGGGAGGCAAGAGACAAGTCCCTGTAACACATTATGGAAGGTTTATGATAAATTTCCCATGAGGTGAAAAAAGAATCACAAACCATATCCAAATACATCCCTCTGACAAACACTGAACTCTGAGTGGAATCCGGACATCAACAAAGACTGAAAACCCCTCTCTCTGACGAATCAAATGCACATATTCCTTCTTCGACCACCTCCAGTGGAGGCAAAGTAAAGACTGAGGTATGTGTGAGGTGGGAGGGGTTTTATAAGGCTCTTGGGGTTTGGGGATCTTTGCCTTCTCTTAGCAGTAATGTAGAGTAATTCCCAGCAGTAATGAATTGTGGACTCTCAGTAATTGTATGAAAGAAATATGCTTAAGCTTATGCTTGCTTGCAGGCGGGATAGCAGCCATAGCTTCAGACACTGCTGATTGTAAGGGGTCTTTAAATGTACGTGTAAAATCTATCATCCCACCCTGTGTAATATAAACAGGTTGATTTTCTGCTGAAGAAGCAGTACATAAGACCTGAAAATGGGACTGTAGCACAGAGCATAAGCAGGAATTACACAGTTGTGTCGGTGGGCAGGCAGTAATTAGATTGCACAACAAACATTTATTAACTAAGATATTAACTTCTAGGGGGGTTCACTCTCAGAAGCACTAGGCCCATTAGGTGCAGCACTAGCAAGCTCCATGATAACCCCTAACATTTCCACACACACTGTATTAGTCAGAAATAGAGTTAAAGGGACAATCTACTATATAATATTATTTTTTTAAAAGATAGATAATGCCTTTACTACCCATTCACCAGCTTTGCACAACTAACATTGCTAGATTAATATACTTCATAACATTTAAACATGTAAATTTCTGCCCTTTTCAAAGGCTCTATAGACAGCCTCTTAATCACATGCTTACTTATTTGCTTTTCGCAACAGGATACTGCTAGTTCATGTGGGTCAAATATATATCAATGTGTTCACGCCCGAGCAAGTCAATAGATAATAAATAGTCATGTGATCAGGGGGCTGTGCGTAGATACAAGGTAATCACAGAGGTAAAACGTATATTAATAAAACTGTGTTGGTTATACAAAACTGGGGAATTGGTAATAAAGGGATTATATATCTTTTAAAACAATACAAATTCTATTGTAGACTGTCCCTTTAACCCAGAAATTAGAAATCAGAATAAATAGTGCCTAAGCTCCATGCAAACTGTTTGCCAATAGCCCACAATAACTATATACTTGATGTCTTCACTTTGTGCCTGACACCAGCCGGTGCATAAAATAACTTTCTTGTGCTCCGATGTGTGGGCCTTACCGCCTCCGGAGTGTCCAGGATCCAGAATGCAGCCAGTGAAGGAGAAGCACCCAGCGCAAAGCAGATTTGACTACAGGAAGTGAAAAGAGTGCCAAATCCTCCTCCTGTGGCGAGAAGACTGCTTAACCCACTCCTGACTACAGGGGACTCAATCTTACGGCTTTCCCTGAAGTGCGTCTGCAACTGCTACCTACTCATCTTTTTTGTGTCTCAGACTGAAACCGGAACGTTGAGAAAATTAATACTGATATCACTGCGGTTCTTAGAGGGGCCACACACAAATTGTAGGAGTCTCTATAAGACAAGTGAAACCCGCCTAACAAAAATAACTTTTTTGACTTCTAAAAATTGTGCACAAACCTCTGCACAAGAGCACATCTGTCCCTTATTGAGAAGCCTGGCCCTCACTAAGTGCCTTCTAGCTTCTTATGCGCCTGAGGGCATACTAAGTCCTATTTAAGACTTGTTCCACTCTGATTGTCACAGCTCTGAAAGACTTGAGGGGAACCCATAAAATCAGAGCCCTTTTTGTGTAACTAACACTTGGAAGCTTTATGTGTTATATTTGCATGCCTGTTAACTTGAATATTGTTACAGTGTCTCAAACATTTTTTCATTTGTTCAGTTTGCACTTTTCATGTACTCAGTTCTAAAGTCCTGTGAGTGCATTTGTTTTGCGGAATATTCACTATATTTATGCATCCAGGTGGACGAACTTTGGAGGATTACACTGTAGCTTGGACTTAGATATAGATATATAGATATTTTACAAAAAATACATCAGATACACATAGAAATAAGTATGTATGAATAAATAGAACATATACTGTTATGTAAAGAACATTGGAAGGTGAAATATTAATATTTCATGTCGAGTTAGAACACTTGAGAAAATGGGTTTGCATGCGAGAATGCTTTTTTCCCACTTTTCACTCTCCCCTGAAGTCTAAGGGGAAATACTTTAACGAGGTCTAAATTGTGCTTTTTGCGAGTCGAGTTACTGCTCAACTTTTTACTTTCAACTTGTAATATGAGTGATACCCCACTCTCGTAAAATAGCTTACTTCTAGAGGAGATACCACGCAAGCGGGAGCAATAAATAGCGCTCCACTTGTAATTTAGCCTATAAAGTTTTCCAAACAATAAATAAAAAACTATAATGCAACAATTTGATTTTACACTTGAACCCTGTCTATACATAGATTTTTATTACTTTTAAAATACACCATTTGTCATTGAATCACTGTTGACGTATATTAAAATACTCCATTTGTTAGGGAATCCCTGTTGACGTACAAAAGTCATATTGTTGACATAAATCTAACATACTAACCAAATGTATTACAAAAACCTTAAAGGTGGTCAACATATCTCGTTTAATACAATAAAGATCATCTCCTGCTGACAAAGCGACATATTTACTATGGGTAAATGTTGCATAAATTAAGAGAGGATCCTTTATATTAAAGAACAGAATCAAAAAGCCAAAAATCTGTCATTAAAAAGAAAATAATTCCTATATGTATGCTACTCATAAAAGTGAACTCAATCAAATGATGCAAAGAAGCAGCATTGAATAAAAATAATATTTAGCCGTTCTTTAGCTGTCTCAGTAGTTGTCTCATGCCCAGGTCTGGATTCCAGCCATTCCACTAATGTCTCGCTAAAGCCCAAAGAAATGATCAACTGCTTTTTGCATGGATATACTTAATGGTAGGAAATTACAATTCACAATATATGGCATATAACTCACATTAAATAATATATCACACTTACTCTCAACTTTTTTCAAGCGTTAATATTTCTCATTTGCATGTGTCATTGCAGACTTACCGATTTCCAAATGATCAATGTGTGGGGTAAAACTTCCATTTGGATACATTTTGATCATCATGTAAATACACTTTTCAGTATTGCACTGTGAAGAAAGAGTGTCCGGAAGTAAAGAGCTTAACACTGGTGTGTATGGCTTCACAATATCTGTCCCTGAAACCAAGAGGGCAGCATTAGACTCAGAAGGAATGTCCAAGAAATAGCAGCAATTATCTTAACTGCTTGCAATACAGCCATCAATGGCAAGAAAGGGGTTAAAGTTCATTTAAGTAGAATTCAACATGTAATAGAAATGTATGCCTGTGATTCATAACTCTTGCTGGTAGTATCCTGTTAAGCAGTTTTCATAATCATCTTATTTGATGAAAAAAAATAGTACATATAATTATATATACAATTAGTATTCTTACAAGCATGCCACTGACATTTATGAACATATAGAGTGTAAATAGAAAAAAACATATTTGTACAGCAGCCACACTCTACCTTTAGAAAGACACTTGAGCATTGATTTTCTAAACTATGTTTTTATAAAATTAGGATAATTGTTTGAAAGCCTTTGTAGAGGTTATTGAAAATCTTGAACATCATGAACTTGCTATCAGAACTTTCAAATCAATCGGTGAATACTAAATATAAATATCACAGATATCAAGTGAAATGCAAAAATTCCATAATAATATACAATTTGTGGGTCAAAGTAACAGACTTTCAAGCAATGTGAATTAAGTTAGCAAGTGGACATCCAGGATGAAATATTACAAAGACAGTTAGTGACATGAGTTAGTAAGGAAGGCATAGTTGCAGAGATGTAGATTTGGGTATCATCAGCATACAAATGGTATTGAAACCCATGGAACTGTATTAAGCCTAATGATGATGTATAAATTGAGAAAAGAAGGGGACCAAGGACAGAGCCTTATGGTACCCAAACAGAATGTGGTTAAGGGTCAGAGCATGTGCCAGAGATGGTAACTAAAGGTCTGGTTAGACAGGTAAGAGGAAAGCCACAGGAGGGCTGTGTCGCAGATTCCAAAGGATTGGAGGGTTTGAAGCAGAGAGTGTGGTCAACAGTGTCAAAGGCTGCAGACAGAACAAGAAGAATTAACAAAGAAAAGTGACCGTTTGATTTTGTTGTAATTAGGTCATTAGTAACCTTAAAGGGATAATAAAGTCCAAACTAAACTTTCATGATTCAGATAAGTAATTTTAAACAACTTTCTAATTTACTTTGATCATCAAATTTGCTTTGTTCTCTTGGTATTCATAATTGAAAGCTAAACCTAGATAGGCTCATATGCTAATTTCTAAGCCCTTGAAGGCTGCCTCTTATCTGAATGCATTTGACAGTTTTTGATAGCTAGAGGGCGTTAGTTCATGTGCTTCATATAAATAACATTGTCCTCATGCACATGGAGTTATTTAAGTCAGCACTAATTGCCTGAAATGTAAGTCTGTCAAAAGATCTGAGATAAGGAGGCAGTCTGCAGAAGCTTAGATACAAGGTAATTACAGAGGTAAAAAGTATATTTCTTTAACAGTGCTGGTTATGCAAAACTTTTTTTTAGTGTTTATTAATAATTGCAGTTTCCGTGGAGTGTTGGGGACAAAAACCAGATTGTAAGGGATCAAGGATGGAGTTTAATGTGAGGAAATGTGATAAATGTGTATATACGAGTCTTTCCAGAAGTTTTGATGCAAGGGGTAGTAGGGAAATATGGTGGTATTTGGATGGGGATGATGAATCGAGAGAAGATTTTTTGAGGATAGGTGTAATTAGTGCATGTTTAAGGGATGAGGGAAACATACCAGTGCTGAGGGAGAGAATAAAAATATGTGTGAGAATAGGAGTAAGAGTAGGAGAGAGGGAGGGCAGTAGTTGTGAGGAGATGGAATCAAGGGGACAGGTAGTAAGGAGAGAGGAGGCTATAAGAGCAGAAATGTCTTCCTCAGTGAGAGCAAAAAAGCTGAGTCTGTGGGTTTTGGACTTTGGTGATCGGTTGAAGGGGATGGAGACTGGTAGTGTGTTGGTTGATGATTTCATTTCTAATGGAATATATTTTGCTGGTGAAGTGGTTGGCAAAAACTTGAGCTGAGAGAGAAGTGGAAAACATAATTTATGTAAGAACTTACCTGATAAATTAATTTCTTTCATATTGGCAAGAGTCCATGAGCTAGTGACGTATGGGATATACAATCCTACCAGGAGGGACAAAGTTTCCTAAACCTCAAAATGCCTATAAATACACCCCTCACCACACCCACAATTCAGTTTAACGAATAGGCAAGAAGTGGGGTTATAAAGAAAGGAGTAAAAAGCATCAACAAAGGAATTTGGAAATAATTGTGCTTTATACAAAAAAATCATAACCACCATAAAAAAGGGTGGGCCTCATGGACTCTTGCCAATATGAAAGAAATGAATTTATCAGGTAAGTTCTTACATTAATTATGTTTTCTTTCATGTAATTGGCAAGAGTCCATGAGCTAGTGACGTATGGGATAGCAATACCCAAAATGTGGAACTACACGCAAGAGTCACTAGAGAGGGAGGGACAAAATAAAAACAGCCATTTCGCTGAAAAGAATAAATCCACAACCCAAATATAAGTTTATTCTCAAAAAAGAAAAAGAACAACTTAAATCATAAGCAGAAGAATCAAACTGAAACAGCTGCCTGAAGAACTTTCCTACCAAAAACTGCTTCCGAAGAAGCAAACACATCAAAATGGTAGAATTTAGTAAATGTATGCAAAGAACACCAAGTTGCTGCCTTGCAAATCTGATCAACTGAAGCTTCATTCTTAAAAGCCCAAGAAGTGGAATCTGATCTAGTAGAATGAGCTGTAATTCTCTGAGGTGGGGCTCTACCCGACTCCAGATAAGCTTGATGAATCAAAAGCTTTAACCACGATGCCAAAGAAACGGCAGAAGCCTTCTGACCTTTCCTGGAACCAGAAAATATAACAAATAGACTAGAAGTCTTCCTGAAAACTTTAGTGGCTTCAACATAATATTTCAGAGCTCTCACCACATCCAAAGAATGTAAAGATCTCTCCACAGAATTCTTAGGATTAGGACACAAAGAAGGGACAACAATTTCTCTATTAATGTTGTTAGAATTCACAACCTTAGGTAAAAGTCAGCAAAACTGCCTTATCCTGATGAAAAATCAGAAAAGGAGATTCACAAGAGAGAGCAGATAATTCAGAAACTCTTCTAGCTGCAGAGATGGCCAAAAGGAACAACCCTTTCCAAGAAAGTAGTTTAATGTCCAAAAAATGCATAGGTTCAAACGTAGAAGCCTGTAAAGCCTTCAAACCCAAGTTAAGACTCCAAGGAGGAGAGATTGATTTAATGACAGGCTTGATACGAACCAAAGCCTGTACAAAACAATGAATATCAGGAAGTTTAGCAATTTTCATGTGGAATACAACAGAAAGAGCAGAGATTTGTCCTTTCAAGGAACTTGCAGACAAATCTTTATCCAAACTATCCTGAAGAAACTGTAAAATTCTAGGAATTCTAAAAGAATGCCAAGATAATTTATGAGAACACCATGAAATGTAAGTCTTCCAAACTCGAAAATAAACAGATTTACGAGCCTGCAACATAGTATTAATCACTGAGTCAGAGAAACCTCTATGACGAAGCACTAAGTGTTCAATTTCCATACCTTCAAATTTAATGATTTGAGATCCTGATGGAAAAACGGACCTTGAGATAGAAGGTCTGGCCTTAATGGAAGTAGCCAAGGTTGGCAACCGGACATCCAATCAAGAGTCACATACCAAAACCTGTGAGGCCATGCTGCAGCCACCAGCAGCACAAACTATTGCTCCATGATGACATTGGAGATCACTCTTGGAAGAAGAACTAGAGGCAGAAAAATATAAGCCGGATGATAACACCAAGGAAGTGTCAACGCATCCACTACTGCTTCCGCCTGAAGATCCCTGGACCTGGACAGGTACCTGGGAAGTTTCTTGTTTAGATGAGAAGCCATTAGATTCATTTCTGGAAGCCCCTACATCTGAACAATTTGAGAAAACACACTCGCGTCACAGATGACGCAACCTTGTGAAGGACTCGGCGTCAACTAAGACACCGGAAATGATGAATTTGCGTCAACGAACGTAACTTTGCGCCCAAAAATCTTGCACCAAGAATGACGCAATAAACTTTGGCATTTTGCGCCCTCGCGAGCCTAATTCTGCCCGCAAATTTAAAAGACAGTCAATTTGAAAAAGAGACTATACCCCAGGTAAGAAGTAAATTTTCATTAAAAAAACATTTCCCAGATATGAAACTGACAGTCTGCAAAAAGGAAATATACTGAAAACCTGAATCATGGCAAATATAAGTACAATACATATATTTAGAACTTTATATAAATACATAAAGTGCCAAACCATAGCTGAGAGTGTCTTAAGTAATTGAAAACATACTTACCAAAAGACACCCATCCACATATAGCAGATAGCCAAACCAGTACTGAAACGGTTATCAGCAGAGGTAATGGAATATGAGAGTATATCGTCGATCTGAAAAGGGAGGTAGGCGATGAATCTCTACGACCAATAACAGAGAACCTATGAAATAGATCCCCGTGAGGAAAACCATTGCATTCAATAGGTGATACTCCCTTCACATCCCTCTGACATTCACTGTACTCTGAGAGGAATCGGGCTTCAAAAATGCTGAGAAGCGCATATCAACGTAGAAATCTTAGCACAAACTTATTTCACCACCTCCATAGGAGGCAAAGTTTGTAAAACTGAATTGTGGGTGTGGTGAGGGGTGTATTTATAGGCATTTTGAGGTTTGGGAAACTTTGCCCCTCCTGATAGGATTGTATATCCCATACGTCACTAGCTCATGGACTCTTGCCAATTACATGAAAGAAATAGGAGGTTGGGGTGGGTGGAGAAGGGTGTTAAAAGTGGAGAACAGATGTTTTGAATTTGAAGAAAGAGTAGAGAACTTGGAGAAGTTAAAGGGACCATAAACGTTCATCTAAATTTATTAGTAATAAGCACTTCATGTTCTTAAATGAATTTTTATCTTGCAAAGCATAAGCGCTATGGAAGCATTTTAAAATAAAGATAAAAACAGAATTTATGCTTACCTGATAAATTACTTTCTCCAACGGTGTGTCCGGTCCACGGCGTCATCCATAACTTGTGGGAATATTCTCTTCCCCAACAGGAAACGGCAAAGAGCACAGCAAAAGCTGTCCATATAGTCCCTCCTAGGCTCCGCCCACCCCAGTCATTCGACCGACGGACAGGAGAAAAAAACAGGAGAAACTATAGGGTACCGTGGTGACTGTAGTTAAAGAAAGAAATTCATCAAACCTGATTAAAAAACCAGGGCGGGCCGTGGACCGGATACACCGTTGGAGAAAGTAATTTATCAGGTAAGCATAAATTCTGTTTTCTCCAACATTGGTGTGTCCGGTCCACGGCGTCATCCATAACTTGTGGGAACCAATACCAAAGCTTTAGGACACGGATGAAGGGAGGGAGCCAATCAGGTTACCTAAACGGAAGGCACCACGGCTTGCAAAACCTTTCTCCCAAAAATAGCCCCCGAAGAAGCAAAAGTATCAAATTTGTAGAATTTGGCAAAAGTGTGCAGGGAAGACCAAGTCGCTGCCTTACATATCTGATCAACAGAAGCCTCGTTCTTGAAGGCCCATGTGGAAACCACAGCCCTAGTAGAGTGAGCTGTGATTCGTTCGGGAGGCTGCCGTCCGGTAGTCTCGTAAGCCAATCGGATGATGCTTTTCAGCCAAAAGGAAAGAGAGGTAGCAGTAGCTTTTTGACCTCTCCTCTTGCCAGAATAAACGACAAACAGAGAAGACGTTTGTCTGAAAAACTTTGTTGTTTCTAAATAGAACTTTAAAGCACGTACTACATACTTCTTTGAAACTGGATTCGGACACAAAGAAGGCACAACTATTTCCTGGTTAATATTTTTGTTGGAAACAACCTTTGGAAGGAAACCAGGTTTAGTACGCAAAACAACCTTATCTGAATGGAACACCAGATAGGGCGGAATACACTGCAGAGCAGATAACTCAGAAACTCTTCTAGCAGAAGAAACAGCAACCAAAAACAGAACATCTTGATATCTATGGAATGTAGAGGTTCAAACGGAACCCCTTGAAGAACTGAAAGAACTAAATTCAGACTCCAGGGAGGAGTCAAAGGTCTGTAAACAGGCTTGATCCTGACCAAAGCCTGAACAAAAGCTTGAACATCTGGCACAGCTGACAGTCGTTTGTGTAACAAGACAGATAAAGCAGAAATCTGTCCTTTTAGAGAACTCGCTGATAATCCCTTATCCAAACCTTCTTGGAGAAAGGAAAGGATCCTAGGAACATTAATCTTACTCCATGAGAATCCATTGGATTCACACCAACAGATATATTTTTTCCATATTTTATGGTAAATTTTTCTAGTTACAGGTTTTCTGGCTTGAACCAGAGTATCTATCACAGAATCCGAAAACCCACGCTTAGATAAAATCAAGCGTTCAATTTGGATGTTCGAATGGACCCTGTACTAGAAGATTCTGTCTCAAAGGTAGCTTCCATGGTGGAGCCGATGACATATTCACCAGGTCTGCATACCAAGTCCTGCGTGGCCACGCAGGAGCTATCAAAATCACCGAGGCCCTCTCCTGTTTGATCCTGGCTACCAGCCTGGGAATGAGAGGAAACGGTGGAAACACCTAAGCTAGGTTGAAGGTCCAAGGCGCTACTAATGCGTCCACTAGAGTCGCCTTGGGATCCCTGGATCTGGACCCGTAGCAAGGAACCTTGAAGTTCTGACGAGACGCCATTAGATCCATGTCTGGAATGCCCCATAATTGGGTCAACTGGGCAAATATCTCCGGGTGGAGTTCCCACTCCCCCGGATGGAATGTCTGACGACTCAGATAATCCGCCTCCCAGTTTTCCACTCCTGGGATGTGGATCGCAGATAGGTGGCAGGAGTGATCCTCCGCCCATTTTATGATTTTGGTCACTTCTCTCATCGCCAGGGAACTCCTTGTTCCCCCCTGATGGTTGATGTAAGCAACAGTTGTCATGTTGTCTGATTGGAATCTTATGAATCTGGCCTTTCCTAGTTGAGGCCTAGCCCTGAGAGTATTGAATATCGCTCTCAGTTCCAGAATGTTTATCGGGAGAAGAGACTCTTCCCAAGACCATAGACCCTGAGCTTTCAGGGAGTCCCAGACCGCGCCCCAGCCCACTAGACTGGCGTCGGTCGTGACAATGACAAGTCTGTAAAGGCCCCATTCCACTGTTTCAGCATGCACAGTTGTAATGGTCTTAGATGAATTCGCGCAAAAGGAACTATGTCCATTGCTGCAACCATCAACCCTACTACTTCCATGCACTGAGCTATGGAAGGACGTGGAACAGAGTGAAGAACTTGACAAGCGTTTAGAAGTTTTGACTTTCTGACATCTGTGAGGAAAATCTTCATTTCTAAATATCTATTATTTTCCCCAAGAAAGGAACTCTTGTCGACGGAGACAGGGAACTTTTTTCTATGTTCACCTTCCACCTGTGAGATCTGAGAAAGGCCAGAACGATGTCCGTGTGAGCCTCTGCCCCTGACAGAGACAACGCCTGTATCAGAATGTCGTCCAAACAAGGTGCCACCGCAATGCCCCTCGGTCCCAGAACCGCCAGAAGGGACCCGAGTACCTTTGTAAAAAACCTTGGAGCAGTGGCTAGCCCGAATGGGAGAGCCACAAACTGGTAATGTTTGTTCAGAAAGGCGAACCTTAGGAACTGATGATGATCTTTGTGGATAGGAATATGTAGATACGCATCCTTTAGATCCACGGTAGTCATAAATTGACCCTCCTGGATTGTAGGTAAGATCGTTCGAATAGTTTCCATTTTGAACGATGGCACTCTTAGAAATTTGTTTAGAATCTTTAAATCCAGAATTGGTCTGAAGATTCCCTCTTTTTTGAAAACTACAAACAGATTTGAGTAAAACCCCAGTCCTTGTTCCACAGTTGGAACTGGGTGTATCACTCCCATTTTTAACAGGTCTTCTACACAATGTAGGCTACTCCTTCATGCTGTTTTGGTATCAGCAGCAGGCTTCTTGGCCTGCTTACCCTTGTTCCAGCCTTGCATCGGTTTCCAAGCTGGTTTGGTTTGTGAAGCATTGCCCTCTTGTCTAGAGGCTGCAGAGTTGGAGGCCGGTCCGTTCCTGAAATTGCGAAAGGAACGAAAATTAGACTTATTCTTGGCCTTGAAAGGCCTATCTTGTGGGAGGGCATGGCCCTTACCCCCAGTGATGTCTGAGATAATCTCTTTCAATTCTGGCCCAAAAAGGGTTTTGCCCTTGAAAGGGATATTAGGCAATTTTGTCTTGGAAGATACATCCGCTGACCAAGACTTTAGCCAGAGCGCTCTGCGCGCCACAATTGCAAACTCTGAATTTTTCACCGCTAATCTAGCTAACTGCAAAGCGGCATCTAAAATAAAGGAATTAGCTAACTTAAGTGCGTGAATTCTGTCCATAACCGCCTCATACGGAGTCTCTCTACTGAGCGACTTTTCTAGTTCCTCGAACCAGAACCACGCTGCTGTAGTGACAGGAATAATGCACGAAATAGGTTGCAGGAGGTAACCTTGCTGTACAAAAATCTTTTTAAGCAAACCCTCCAATTTTTTATCCATAGGATCTTTGAAAGCACAGTTATCCTCGATAGGAATAGTAGTGCGCTTGGCTAGTGTAGAAACTGCCCCCTCGACCATAGGGACTGTCTGCCATAAGTCCTTTCTGGGGTCAACCATAGGAAATAATTTCTTAAATATAGGAGGGGGGACAAAGGGTATACCGGGCTTTTCCCACTCCTTATTCACTATGTCCGCCACCCGCTTGGGTATAGGAAAAGCGTCGGGGTGCACCGGAACCTCTAGGAACTTGTCCATCTTGCACAATTTTTCTGGAATGACCAGGTTGTCACAATCATCCAGAGTCCTTAAGCAGTGCGCGGAGATGCTCTAATTTAAATTTAAATGTCACAACATCAGGTTCTGCCTGTTGAGAAATTCTACCTGAATCAGAAATTTCCCCATCTGACAAAACCTCCCTCATGGCCACTTCAGATTGATGTGAGGGTATGACAGAGTAATTATCATCAGCGCCCTCCTGCTCTACAGTGTTTAAAACAGAGCAATCGTGCTTTCTCTGAAATACAGGCATTTTGGATAAAATATTTGCTATGGAGTTATCCATTACTGCCGTCAATTGTTGCATAGTAACAAGCATTGGCGCGCTAGAAGTACTAGGGGTCGCCTGCGCGGGCATAACTGGTATAGACACAGAAGGAGATGATGTAGAACTATGTCTACTCCCTTCATCTGATGAATCATCTTGGGCAACATTACTATCTGTGGCAGTACTGTCCTTACTTTGTTTGGACGCTATGGCACAATTATCACACAATTTTGAAGGGGGAGACACATTGGCTTCCATACATACAGAACATAGTTTATCTGAAGGCACAGACATGTTAAACAGGCTTAAACTTGTCAATAAAGTACAAAAAACGTTATAAAATAAAAACGTTACTGTCTCTTTAAATTTTAAACAGGGCACACTTTTTTACTGAATATGTGAAAAACTATGAAGGAATTGTTCACCACAGTGTCTTAAAGCACTCAAAGCATTGCACCCCAAATTTCAGACCTTTAACCCTTAAAATGACAAAACTGGAGCCGTTTATAGTTTTAACCCCTCTACAGTCCCAGCTACAGCCTTTGCTGCGACTTTACCAAACCCAGGGGGGTATACGATACCAAATGAAGCCTTCTAGGGACCTTTTCAACTACTTCCAGACCCATACACATGCAGCTGCATGTCCTGTTCTCAAAAGTAACTGCGTAGTAATGGCGCGAAAATGAGGCTCTGCCTACTACAAAGAAGGCCCTTCCTGACTGGGAAGGTGTCTAAGCCAGTGCCTGCCGTGAATTTTAACCTCAAGCTGTATAAAATGCCCAAATAAAGCAATCGATCTAGCCCTTTATTCTGTTTGAGACTAAGAAAATGGCTTACCGGTCCCCATGAGGGGAAAAATGACAGCCTTCCAGCATTACACAGTCTTGTTAGAAATATGGCTAGTCATACCTTAAGCAGAGAAGTCTGCTGTTTCCCCCAACTGAAGTTATCTCATCTCAACAGTCCTATGTGGAAACAGCAAACGATTTTAGTTACTGCTGCTAAAATCATATTCCTCTCACAAACAGAACTCTTCATCCTTTTCTGTTTCAGAGTAAATAGTACATACCAGCACTACAAAACTACAACTAAACACCACATACTCTTCACCATCTCCGTGGAGATGTTGCCTGTGCAACGGCAAAGAGAATGACTGGGGTGGGCGGAGCCTAGGAGGGACTATATGGACAGCTTTTGCTGTGCTCTTTGCCGTTTCCTGTTGGGGAAGAGAATATTCCCACAAGTTATGGATGACGCCGTGGACCGGACACACCAATGTTGGAGAAAACTTACATAATTTGCTAGCCACTATCCTCCCAGGCAGCCCAATATTTTTTTTCATGGTGAGTGCTGCAGGGAGGTCTTGTCAATCAATTGTTTTTTCCACCGCTTATTTGCAAAACCGGAGCGCACATTCCCACATCCTCAGCGCATGCACTCCCCACTGCTTTGCTGATCAACTCTAATGTGTCTGGTAACAGAGACTTTCTCAAGTTTGCACCGGCAGAAATAAATAGCAGACAATTGGAGAAGGACAGCAAAAAACAAATGATCCTCGAATTGCATGCAATAACTCTCTCTGGGTACTTCAAAGTGCACAGAATCCCCAGAGGTCTAAGGATGTCTACCTGCCCTACACTTTTTGCTGATCGAAAAGATTATTGTGATAAGTTTGAGAGCATAATAAACAAATGCTCTTTTGACATCATTACTTGGACTGTTGAATATGCCCAGAGGGAGATCGCTATGTATAAAGCAAAGATCTCTGCACAAAAAGAACAACTGAGGGCAACTACTCCACCTGATGAGTATGGAAAAATGACAGCTGAACTAGAAAAGTCAATGAGCACTTACCGCAAGGAATTAGAGGCAAGAAAGCGGAGGAAATTTGCCAGAGACGAACAGGACTACAGCAATGATGCTGTCTACCGATGGAGTCTACCAATGACACAAGGAAGAGGAGGAGTCACATCCCGCAATGCAGCCAGACGCAGTGGCAGGAAACTCCGGGCATGGGAGGATCCCTGTAGCGGTTTGGAGTCCTCGGTGAGTTTTTTAACAGAGGACTCCGACGTAGAACACACCGCGCAGGGAGAAAACATAGGAAAAGGTCGGCCTGTATATATGACCAGGACGAGAGGCTGCAGAGCACGGGGTTATCAGAGAGGACACCACTATTAAAGGTACCCTTAGGTGGTATACAGGGGGTTGTGGGAGACTGCGGTTATGAAATGTTTATTGATAATGCATGTAGTACCACCCTAATGAGCTCCCATAACAAGGACACTATTTTGACAATTATGGTTCCCGCACCGGATTGGACTTAAATGGTAATGGGGCAGCCTTGCTCAGTTGTGGACACTGTTATGTCTTTTTCTGCATCAAATCAAATTGTGGTATCACAGAGCACTGGCAATGTAAATACAAATATAAGTAAAGAGAAGGAGACTTCTTTGAGTGTTGAAAAATTGGTACACAATATTTCAGATCATGAATTAAGTGTGAATGAATCAGCACTGTTTAATAAAGGTTTGTCTTGCACTATTTTACCAAGTACAGCTACACAAGACACTATTGATCACTGTTTTAATAACCCTAACAAATATGGCATTAAAAATAAGAGTAATTTTACACCCCCACTGTTTCACATAGCATATCCACATATACAGCATTGGTCCAGCAAGACATTAACAATGCCCTACGGATGAATAAGAAATACACAGTTGGAACCCATGGTAGCATTTCTAGACATGATAGACAGGCTTTAAATAAGCTGAAAAGCAATACCAATATTACCATCAAAGAGGTCGATAAAGGTGGTGCTATTGTAATCATGAACAAAACAGATTATGTACAAGAAATTTTAAAGCAATTGCAAGACACACAGATATACCAGAAACTAGATGCAGATCCAACTAACAAAATAAAAAAGGAAATTGAATATATGTCTATGAGGGCTGTGAAAAGAGGTATTATCACAGACACATTCAGAAATTGCTTTTTGGTACAACATCCAACTAGGCCTGTTATATATACATTACCAAAAATACACAAAAAAGCCACTAGACCACCGGGTAGGCCTATAATTGCTGGTATGAATTCAGTTTTATTAAATTTGCCATTTTTCTTGATAAGGTGCTACAACCTTCAGTAACTAAAATGACTTCATATCTAAAAGATACAAGTGACTTTTTGGAAAAACTGAATAACATGGATTTTGTAGGGGATAAATGTATTATTTATACCCTTGATGTATGTAGTTTATACACATCAATTAAACAAGTGAGTGGTACTGTACAGGCATTATTAAGAACTGAAGGTCTTTATGACGAGGATCAAATCAACTTCCTTAAAGAACTTCTTGACATTATTCTGTATCAGAATTATTTTCTTTTTAAGGATACTTTCTATGAGCAAAGACAGGGCACTACTATGGGCTCCAATGTCGCCCCTACATATGCCAATATATTTATGGGCAGCTGTGAGGAACACTTTGTGTATCCTCACAAGCTGTTCATACGCTATGGCGCCTCCTGGTGGAGGTACATAGATAATATTTTTGGCGTATCGAGGGGCGACATTAAGAGCCTATTATTGTTTGTGGATGATTTGAACAGATCAGTCTTGGGACTAAAATTCACAATGACGGCCAGTGAAGTTTCTGTTAACTTTTTCTTAAAACTGACCTCTATACTAAACCAACAGATAGGAATAGCCTACTCAGGTATGACAGCCATCATTCTCCAAATGTCTTTAAAGTTTTACCAAAAATTATGCCATGATAGACTGGAAGAGATGGGTAATAAATTCAAGAGAAGGGGGTATCCTAACTATCTAATAGATAAACAGAAAAAAGAGGTTATGCTCCAAAAGGCAACTGAGCATAGAAGGGACAATAAGAAAGATAGATTGATTTTTATAATTAAATATAACCATATGAGCAATAAAATTAACCGTATACTCAGAAGACACTGGTACATAAAAACATTAAAGACTATTTGGTCCGAGCAGATATAGGTAGTGATAAAATAAATATTCAGAAAACTATAGGTCCAGGACAGACAGGTTGTATTGAGTTATGCAAGACTTTTAAGCCAAACCTTACCGTGATTGCAGACGTATTATCTTCCGCTGAACAGCGCACCCGGTACCTGTTAGAACAAGCGGTTTTTGTTTTAGAAGTTCGGCGGTAGGTTGGCGTCTTCACTTTCAGACAGGACTTCGCTGGTGGTATTCCTTGTGCACCGTTCACACAACCTGTGTAATCACTGTTACGTCAGTGTAGATCCTCAATCATTCAGTCATGACGCGTTTCTCCCCTCCCACACAGGGCTGAATGTCGGGGCCTGTGTGGGAGGGCAGAAACGTGTCATGACTGGATGACTGAGAATCTACAGTGAAGACGCCAACCTACCGCCGAACTTCTAAAACAAAAACCGCTTGTTCTAACAGGTACCGGGTGCGCTGTCCAGCAGAAGAGAATACGTCTGCAATCACAGTAAGATTTGGCTTAAAAGTCTTGCATAACTCAATACGGGTCCGAATTGTAGTAGATCTACTTCGATGTAAAGTGACTGTTAGCCGTAATAGCCATTTATATTGGAAGGAAAAGAAACGGCTGTTTGATCTCTCCATTAAAGTGGAATTTACAGTCACCTTTTTGGAATAACTATACCAGAGTGTGTTTATACACTAAGTGCCTGGTTTCAGAGACTACAATTGTTTAACAGCAGTATTGGGGCCCCATACTTTTCACTTGTGAAATGTTATTTCATATCATTTGCTGCTTCTACCTGTGGCAATTGACATGTTTAAAATGATAAGTTTGGTGCATACTTTGATAACTCATAGTTTAGCTTAACACATGAATGCAAGCTAGAAGTTAATTGTAGTGATTAACATATTAAGTACATATATAGCACAAGCTGAATTTATCTTGTGGCAATTGCAGTGTAACAGTCACAAGTTTGGTGCATATTTTTACAACTTGTATAGCACAAGCTGTATCTATCTTGTGGCAATTGCAATGTTAAAGTCATAAGTTTGGTGCGTACTCTTACAACAAAAAGCTCAGACCAGTGCATATATGCAAACTACAAGGTTACTGTGGTGATCTCCAATTTTAAGTGCATACATTATACACAGCCTGAGGTGTTAGGTTTTTATTTTTATGTTGATTATGCCTTTTGGAATTTGGGTGGAGGATAGACGGTCTAAAAAGACAAGTTACACCCATAGTAGTAATAAATGTTTGAAAACACTGTGCAGCCTTTGTCCTTCTTTGATTGATAGTCATTGGTCTTCAATCCTTTCTTTTTAAGTATAGTTGTATATATATATATATATATATATATATATATATATATATATATATATATATATATCAATTTCAAAATTAAAGTTAGTCTGATAGTGATAATTAAAACATTTCAGTGAAATAGTAAAAATATTTCTCTTAAAAATATTTCTCTAAACAAAAAATAACAAAAAACAACCAATCGATTATCTTAATTGCTCAGAACACACCTGTTTTAGAAAAAAAAACGGCTAGATTACAAGGATTATTTGCACCGCTCACTTCCCTTCCCTACAGCGCTGGTATTACAGGTTTATAAAAACCCGGCATTATCAGGCAAAAAGTGAGCGTAGAGCAAACAAAAAATCCTGATGCAATCAGCCAATAGGATTGAGCTTCAATCCTATTGGCTGAAACCGCTGTACTAGCAGAGAAACGCGTTGCATTACTTGGGGCTCTGAATGAATGTTTCAACTCTCAAATTTTAAAAACATAATTTATGTAAGAACTTACCTGATAAATTAATTTCTTTCATATTGGCAAGAGTCCATGAGCTAGTGACGTATGGGATATACAATCCTACCAGGAGGGGCAAAGTTTCCCAAACCTCAAAATGTCTATAAATACACCCCTCACCACAAACACAATTCAGTTTAACGAATAGCCAAGCAGTGGGGTGATAAAGAAAGGAGTAGAAAGCATCAACAAAAGAAATTTGGAAATAATTGTGCTTTATACAAAAAATAACCACCATAAAAAGGGTGGGCCTCATGGACTCTTGCCAATATGAAAGAAATGAAATTATCAGGTAAGTTCTTACACAAATTATGTTTTCTTTCATGTAATTGGAGTCCATGAACTAGTGACGTATGGGATAGCAATACCCAAGATGTGGATCTCCAATCAAGAGTCACTAGAGAGGGAGGGAATAAAATAAAAACAGCCATTTTCCGCTGAAAAAATTAATCCACAACTTAAAAAAATATGTTTATTTTCATAATTGAAAGAAAAAACTTAAATCAAAAGCAGAAGAATCAAACTGAAACAGCTGCCTGAAGAACATTTCTACCAAAAACTGCTTACAAAGAAGCAAATACATCAAAACAGTAGACTTTAGTAAATGTATGCAAAGAGGACCAAGTTGCCGCTTTGCAAATCTGATCAACTGAAGCTTCATTCTTAAAAGGCCACGAAGTGGAGACTGATCTAGTAGAATAAGCTGTAATTCTCTGAGGCGGGGCCTGACCCGACTCCAAATAAGCTTGATGAATCAAAAGTTTCAACCAAGAAGCCAAGGAAATAGCAGACGCCTTCTGACCTTTCCTAGGACCAGAGAATAAAACAAATAGACTGGAAATCTTCGTGAAATCTTTAGTAGCTTCCACATAATATTTCAAAGCTCTTACCACATCCAAAGAATGTAAGGATATTTCCAAAGAATTCTTAGGATTAGGACATAAGGAAGGGACAACAATTTCTCTATTAATGTTGTTAGAATTCACAACCTTAGGTAAAAATTGAAAAGAAGTCCGCAAAACTGCCTTATCCTGATGAAAAATCAGAAAAGGAGACTCACAAGAAAGAGCCGATAGCTCAGAAACTCTTCTAGCAGAAGAGATGGCCAAAAGGAACAACACTTTCCAAGAAGGTAGTTTAATGTCCAAAGAATGCATAGGTTCAAATGGAGGAGCCTGTAAAGCCGTCAGAACTAAATTGTGACTCCAAGGAGTTGAAATTGATTTAATGACAGGCTTAATACAAACTAAAGCCATTACAAAACAGTGTATATCAGGAAGTATAGCAATCTTTCTGTGACATAAAACAGAAAGAGCGGAGATTTGTCCTTTCAAGGAACTTGCAAAACCCTTATCCAAACCATCCTGAAGAAACTGTAAAATTCTAGGAATTCTAAAAGAATGCCAGGAGAATTTATGAGAAGAACACCATGAAATGTAAGTCTTCCAAACTCTATAATAAATCTTTCTAGAGACAGATTTACGAGCTTGTAACATAGTATTAATCACTGAGTCAGAGAAACCTCTATGATTTAGTACTAAGCGTTCAATTTCCATACCTTCAAATTTAATGATTTGAGATCCTGATGGAAAAACAGACCTTGAGATAGTAGGTCTGGCTGTAACGGAAGTGGCCAAGGCGGGCAACTGGACATCCGAACCAGATCCGCATACCAAAACCTGTGTGGCCATGCTGGAGCCACCAGCAACACAAATGATTGTTCCATGATGATTTTGGAGATCACTCTTGGAAGGAGAACTAGAGGCGGGAAAATGTAAGCAGGATAATAACACCAAGGAAGTGTCAGCGCATCCACTGCTTCCGCCTGAACATCCCTGGACCTGGACAGGTATCTGGGAAGTTTCTTGTTTAGATGAGAGGCCATGAGATCTATCTCTGGAAGACCCCACATCTGAACAATCTGAGAAAATACATCTGGATGGAGAGACCACTCCCCTGGATGTAAAGTCTGGCAGCTGAGATAATCCGCCTCCCAATTGTCTACACCTGGGATATGCACCGCAGAGATTAGACAGGAGATGGATTCTGCCCAAACAAGTATTCTAGATACTTCTTTCATAGCTTGGGGACTGTGAGTCCCACCCTGATGATTGACATATGCCACTGTTGTGATATTGTCTGTCTGAAAACAAATGAATGGTTCTCTCTTTAACAGAGGCCAAAACTGAAGAGCTCTGAAAATTGCACAGAGTTCTAAAATATTTATTGGTAATCTCGCCTCTTGAGATTTCCAAACCCCTTGTGCTGTCAGAGATCCCCAAACAGCTCCTCAACCTGAAAGACTTGCATCTGTTGTGATCACAGTCCAGGTTGACTGAACAAAAGAAGCCCCTTGAACTAAACGATGGTGATCTATCCACTACGTCAGAGAGTGTCGTACATTGGGATTTAAGGATATTAATTGTGATATCTTTGTATAATCCCTGCACCATTGGTTCAGCATACAAAGCTGTAGAGGTCTCATGTGAAAACGAGCAAAGGGGATCTCGTCCAATGCTGCAGTCATGAGACCTAAAACTTCCATGCACATAGCCACTGAAGGGAATGACTGAGACTGAAGGTGCCGGCAGGCTGCAACCAATTTTAAACGTCTCTTGTCTGTTAGAGACAGAGTCATGGACACAATCTATCTGGAAGCCTAAAAAGGTGACCGTTGTCTGAGGAATCAAGAAACTTTTTGGTAAATTGATCCTCCAACCATGTTTCCGAAGAAACAACACTAGTTGATTCGTGTGAGATTCTGCAGTACGTAAAGACTGAACTAGTACCAAGATATCGTCCAAATAAGTAAACACTGCAATACCCTGTTCTCTGATTACAGAGAGTAGGGCACCCAGAACCTTTGAAAAGATTCTTGGAGCTGTTGCTAGGCCAAATGGAAGAGCAACAAATTGGTAATGCTTGTTTAGAAAAGTGAATCTCAGAAACTGATAATGTTCTGGATGAATCGGAATATGAAGGTATGCATCCTGCAAGTCTATTGTGGACATATAATGTCCTCGCTGAACAAAAGGCAGAATAGTCCTTATAGTCACCATCTTGAAAGTTGGTACTCTTACATAACGATTCAAAATTTTCAGATCCAGAACTGGTCTGAATAAATTTTCTTTTTTGGGACAATGAATAGATTTGAATAAAACCCCAAACCTTGTTCCTGAAAAGGAACTGGCATGATTACCCCTGAAGCCTGAGCTTTTACTGGATTTGCTGGGATACGTGAGAGAAAAAATCTTCTCACAGGAGGTCTTACTCTGAATCCTATTCGATACCCTTGAGAGACAATGCTCTGATTCCATTGATTTTGAACAGATTTTATCCAAATATCCTTGAAAAATCTTAATCTGCCCCCGACCAGCTGAGCTGGAATGAGGGCCGCACCTTCATGTGGACTTAGGGGCTGACTTTGGTTTCCTAAATGGCTTGGATTTATTCCAATTTGAGGAAGGCTTCCAATTGGAAGCAGATTCCTTGGGTGGAGGATTGAGGTTTTGTTCTTTATTCTGACGAAAGGAACGAAAATGGTTAGAAGCCTTAGATTTACCCTTAGGTTTTTTTATCCTGAGGCAGAAAAACTCCCTTTCCCCCAGTGACAGTTGAAATAATAGAATCCAACTGAGAACCAAATAAATTATTACCTTGGAAAGAGATAGTAATCTAGATTTAGATGTCATATCAGCATTCCAAGATTTAAGCCACAAAGCTCTTCTAGCTAATATAGCTAAGGACATGGATTTAACATCAATTGTGATATCATCAAAAATGGCATCACAAATAAATTGATTAGCATATTGCAGTAAGCGAATAATGCTAGATAAGTCAGAATCCAATTCCTGTTGCGCTAAATTCTCCAACCAGAAAGTTGATGCAACCGCAACATCAGCCAAAGAAATTGCCGGTCTGAGAAGATGACCTGAATATAAATAGGCCTTCCTTAGATAAGATTCAAGCTTCCTATCTAAAGGATCCTTAAAGGAAGTACTATCTTCCATAGGAATAGTGGTACGTTTAGCAAGAGTAGAAATAGTCCCATCAACTTTGGGGATTTTTTCCCAAAACTCTATAGATTTTGCTGGTAAAGGATACAATTTTTTAAACCTTGAAGAAGGAATAAAAGAAGTATCTGGCTTATTCCATTCCTTAGAAATCATATCAGAAATAGCCTCAGGAATAGGAAAAACCCCCGGAGAAACCACAGGAGGTTTAAAAACAGCATTTAAACGTTTATTAGACTGATCGTCAAGAGGACTGGTTACCTCAATATCCAAAGTAATTAACACTTCTTTTAATAAAGAACGCATATACTCTATTTTAAATAAATAAGTAGATTTGTCAGTGTCAATGTCTGAGGAAGGATCTCAGATAGATCCTCATCAGAAGAGGATAAATTATTATGTTGTTGGTCATTTGAAATTTCATCAACTAAATGAGAAGTTTTAAAAGACCTTTTACGTTTATTAGAAGGTGGAAATGCAAACAAAGCCTTCAGGATAGAATCAGAAACAAATTCTTTAAAATTTACAGGTATATCATGCACATTAGAAGTTGAAGGAACTGCAACTGGAAATGTACTATTACTGATGGATACACTATCTGCATGTAAAAGTTTATCATGACAACTATTACAAATGACATTCGGCAAAATAATTTCTACAATTTTACAACAAATGCACTTAGCTTTGGTAGAACCGATGTCAGGCAGCAATGTTCCAGCAGAAACTTCTGAGGCAGGATCAGATTGAGACATCTTGCAAAATGTAAGAGAAAAAACAACATATAAAGCAAAATTATCTATTTCCTTATATGACAGTTTCAGGAATGGGAAAAAATGCAAATAGCATAGCCCTCTGATAGAGAAAAAGGCAAGAGGCAAACATCAATGGGGTATTGAAATAAGGAAAAAGTTTGGCGCCAAGTATGACGCACAACGTAACTTGAACTTTTTTGGCGCCAAAAATCACTGGAAATGACGCAACCGTGTGAAAGGTCTCGGCGTCAAGTATGACGCCGGAAATGACGAAGTTGCATCATAGACATATTTTTTCAAACCAAAAATATTTTCGCGCCAAGAATGATGCAATAAAGTTTAGCATTTGACGCACCCGCAGGCCTAATAACGACCGCAATTTGCAAGAAGTAGTCAATTGAAAAAAAGACTAAACCCCAGGTAAGAAATACATTTCTTACAAAAATGTTTATATTCCCCAAATATGAAACTGACAGTCTGCAGAAGGAAATGCATGAACCTGACTCATGGCAAATATAAGTACAATACATATATTTAGAACTTTATATAAATGCATAAAGTGCCAAACCATAGCTGAGGTGTCTTAAGTAATAAAAAACATACTTACCAAAAGACATCCATCCAGATAGCAGATAGCCAAACTAGTACTGAAACAGTTATCAGTAGAGGTAATGGTAAATTGAGAGTATATCGTCGATCTGAAAAGGGAGGTAGGAGATGAATCTCTACGACCGATAACAGAGAACCTATGAAATAGACCCCCATTAGGGAAATCATCATATTCAATAAGTGATACTCCCTTCACGTCCCTCTGACATTCGCTGTACTTTGAGAGGAATCGGGCTTCAACAATGCTGAGAAGCGCATATCAACGTAGAAATCTTAGCACAAACTTAATTCACCAACTCCATAGGAGGCAAAGTTTGTAAAACTGAATTGTGGGTGTGGTTAGGGGTGTATTTATAGGCATTTTGAGGTTTGGGAAACTTTGCCCCTCCTGGTAGGATTGTATATCCCATACGTCACTAGCTCATGGACTCTTGCCAATTACATGAAAGAAACAATTGTTTTATCCCTAAAACAGTTTTATATAAAAAAAATATTTTGATGTTTTAACACACGCCTCTGGTCTACATGTGTTAAATCTTGCCTTTTTGACCTTCTGGAAGGGAGCTGATCACCACTGTGCAGTGAGCTGGAGAACTGCCCACCATGTCGCAGTTGATGGTGTAAGCTGTTAAGCTGCCGCATCTGGATCACTCTGTGGGGCAGGGTAATGCTGGATCATTCCGTCACAATACACATGGATGTGATTTGATCTCATCCGCGTGTAAGCAGGGTCATCTGTCTCTGACCAATACCCTTACTGGTGCTCCATCTCAGCGTTGCTGTGTCTCTTGTTGCATTCATGGTCGGATTTGTTGAAACCATCTTGAAGTAGATGAATCTGGATGTAGCGGTCAGCAACTGGAGTGAAAATTTGCTCTTGTCTCAGCTGTATACAGATGTGCTTTTGTAAGATGCAATGAGAGGTCTCAAACAGTTGTAGCATCCGAGTTTCCCAATTGTCTAAGGATGGCGTCATTGTCAAGAGTGAGGTGACTGAGATTTCTTCCTCTAGTAGAATCGTCATTTTGGCTTTCTGTTAAATATATGTGTGGGCTGAATAGTACTTCTCAATATATTCTGTGTGCTCTCTTATTTGTTGTAGAAGCGTTCCATGTAAAGGAACTCCCTGTTGGTCTCTGCAATGCGTTGCCTGTTATTATATTGCTTTAAACAGAGTTTTCCAGATGACCTCTTGTAATATGGGTATTAAGCTTGTCCCTCTAGAATGTTAGCCGCAGATTATGAGCAATCTGGTCTGATCTGAGTAGGTTAAAATGTGAATTTTCGTAAAATCCAGTCGGAGGTGCATTACTATGCGACTGCTCATATACAGGGCTTGCTCCTCCCCCCTAGGCCTCTAAGTTTTTGATATTGCTTCTTAATTTTGCAGTTAATTTGTAAAAGTTACACAGCTTTAGGCAGGACTACTTTATTCTGTTTAGCAAGCGCTATTGAGCAAGGATTTATTCCTGCAAATTGTCTGTGAATAAATAGGCCAATGCTTTTACAACTAATCCAGTGAGTGAGAAGTACTTTTTTTTTTTCTATAAAAGACTGTGTGCTAAAGGTGTTCCCGGGACAAAATCCCATGGAGAGTGGTATTTTTGTCACAATATATATATATATATATATATATATATATATATATATATATATATATATATATATACACATACACTCACATGATCAAGTTTGTATTAAAATTGCAAGTAGCATAAAACATAAATAAAGCAAAAATAAAAAATAAAATGGAAATTGAGTTAAGCCTACTCTGATTCAGTCCTGATAATAAATTAATTGAATTTAGATGCCCAACTGATGATTAAAGAGATAAACCATTAATCATTTATTTTCCTAAACAAGCACGAAGACGACAAGACACACTAACAAAAGAAATCTGAACCCCTTCAGAAATCTGAGGAACCAGAGAAAGCCATAAATAAGCATCTTCTTAAGCAAAACTGTAGAAGAGTGGATATGGGATGCTAGAATTTGTAATTACATTCCCCATAAATGCTGTCTGACACAAAGACCTTACTGCAGAAGAGTAACTACTATATTCAGGCAGCAAGTAATATATGAGTTCAAAATAAGAGACAAAGTCAGGTTTTTCGATAAAGGGAAAACTGGAATAAAACATTGTAGGGAGCACCCAAACCTACTTGAGAAATGTCCTCTGAAAATGGTGATACATAGCAAGTACCACATGAATTAACGTACCTTTGTGCAGAATATTTATCTAAGCCGTATCCTTCTCCTAAGGTATACAAGATAAATAAGCTTCCTGAAATAATAATAATGATTAAACACCATACATCTCTGAGCCACAACAAAGCAAACTGTCAAAAACGAGTCACTCCTTTCTACTTGAAACAGAATGTTCTCTTGGTATTCTTAATGGAAAGCAGAACCTAGGTAGGCTCCTATGCAAATTTCTTAGCCCTTGAAGGCCACCTCTTATCTGTATGCATTTTGACATTTCACAACTAGAAGGCGTTATTTCATATGTGCCATATAGATAACGTGCTCACACCTGTGGGTTTACCTAGTTGTCAGCACTGATTGGCTAAAATGCAAGTCTGTCAAAAAGAACTGAAATAAGGGGGCAGTTTGCAGAGGCTTAGATACAAGGAAAACACAGAGGTAAAAAGTGTATTAATATAACTGTGTTGGTTATGCAAAACTGGGGAATTGGTAATAATCTTTTTTTTTTTTTTTTTTTTTTTAATAATCTTTTATTGAGGTTTAGCACATAAAGAAAACAAAGTACATATAGCATAACATAAATGTCAAATTTTTCATGAAATATAATACACTGATACAAGTTAAACACTGGATGAAAGACAGTATATGGACTTCAGAAACCTCTATTTTTAAATTTGCAATAAGCTTCCATGGATGGTCCATTAGCCGGTCACAAGAGGACCAATTGGTATAGGAAATACTGGTAAAATATGTTGGCCATATGGGGACCACATTGGATTCTATGTCTCTTAGTCATTATACTTGTCAGCGGGTAAACACCGCTAGAGCTTGGGAGGGGGGGGGGGAGCATTTTAGTGAATGTATTGTCAGCGGATAGATACCACTGTAGATCGAAATGGGGGGGGGGGGGGCGGAGTAAGAGGTGGATTTAATGGACAGACATTATGAGAACCAGAGTGAGAGTATAGCATACTGAAGAACCTCAATTATTAAAATATTCTATTAAATAGGTTAACTTTAGAGATCTAAATAATACTATATGGTGCCACCCCGGCCGCCTGTAGCAACTAAAACATATTATTGAAGTCCCATAACAGAAGGCTCTGTTACACACTATATTAAAAAGGTTGCCAATATTTGGACATAAAAGCACATTGAAATAGGTATGCCTGGGATCCATCTACTGAGTCCAGTTAGTGGAGCAAAACATATTGTGCATCCTAGAATCAGCTTAAGGCACATTTCTACCAGATTTAGATATCCCTACAATGTGGTTTCAGGTTATTGCATGTAATCCTTCCCACCCCCGCCGGCTGAGGGGGGAAAGAAAACCATGACTTTATGGATAAATAAGAGGAAATGACAGGTCTCAAGTTATCATAAAACTAGAAAAATCGCTTAACTGTCCAATAACAAGAAATGTCCATTTACAATAATAGAAGGAGTAAAGGTACATTACAATCCTTCTGACAAAGAGGAATACATGCATGAGTAATTTCTATATAATTAACAAACATATCCCAAGCGAGACTGTAACTTTTCCATGTATAGAATATTGCATTAACATAGCAATTAGGGATGCACCAAATATTTCAACATGAGCGAAGTATGAAACTTAATATTGCAATGTTAAATGGTCTGGTAAGTGGACGTTTATAGTTTGTCATTGAATATAGTAGGTTTAGCAAAAGTGACTGAGATGTTAACAAAGCTAGTAGTATAGTAAATACATGATACACCTAGAACCTGTGACCCTGGTATACTGGAGGAGGAACCCTACTATCACTTAACAGGCAGGGGGAAGAATAATCGTACCTCAAGGAGGTAACCAATATTATTGGTAGTGACTAAGCATACCATTATAAATAAAGGAGTACTATTTCAGAATATCTCACATTCAATGGATAAATATGTGTCTGTATAGTGAGTAATAAGCTTAAATATACATAAATAGGGAACCTCAGTCAGTGGTGTTAACCTTCCAGAGAAACCCTGTGGCTTTTAAATCAGTGCAAAAACTTCAAACACATTATGGACACTCATATCTGAACATTAGAGTTATAAGGCATAGACAACTAAAGAAAAAACAGTAGTAAAAACATCTAAACCCATGCTATCAGTACATGAGCTACAATAAAAATCTCTCATGTAAGAACCAGGTAGCCGCCCATCTCTTTTCAGGTCTAGATGGTACCTGAAACAATATATAATAATATATAACAATTAAGTATATAGAAAACATTTTAACTAGGTAGCTATTTAATAGCTATTGTACCTAGTTAAAATAAATACAAAGTTGCCTGTAAAATAAATATAAATCCTAAAATAGCTACAATGTAATTATTAGTTATATTGTAGCTATCTTAGGGTTTATTTTATAGGTAAGTATTTAGTTTTAAATAGGATTAATTTAGTTAATTTTAGGAATATTATTTTCTTTAATTTAAATTATATTTATGTTAGGGGGGTGTTAGGGTTAGAGTTAGGTTTAGGGGTTAATAACTATTATAGTAGCAGCGACGGTGCGGGAGGGAGATTAGTGGTTAATAATTGTAGGTAGGTGGCGGCGATGTTAGGGAGGGCAGATTAGGGGGTTAATACATTTGCGGCGCATTAGGGGTTAATACATTTATTATAGTGGTGGTGAGGTCCGGTCGGCAGATTAGGGGTTAATAAGTGTAGTTAGGTAGCGGCGACATTGGGGGGGGGGGCAGATTAGGGGTTAATAAATATAATATAGGGGTCGGCGGTGTTAGGGGCAGCAGATTAGGGGTTCATAGGGATAATGTAGGTGGCGGCGGTGTCCGGTCGGCAGATTAGGGGTTAATTTTTTTTTAATAGTGGCGGCGATGTGGGGGGGCCTCGGTTTAGGGGTACATAGGTAGTTTGTGGGTGTTAGTGTACTTTAGAGCACAGTAGTTAAGAGCTTTATATTCACGCTTTAGCCCATAAAGCTCTTAACTACTGACTTTTTTTGGCGGTAGGAGTCTTGTCGGTAGAGGGTCTACCGCTCACTTCTCCCAAGACTCCAAATACCGGCGTTAGGCAGATCCCATTGAAAAGATAGGATACGCAATTGGCGTAAGGGGATCTGCGGTAGCCTGGAATCGCGGTAGGGAAGTGAGCGTTAGACCCTTTCCTGGCTGACTCTAAATACAAGCGGGCGGTAAAAAGCAGCGTTAGGACCCCTTAACACTGCTTTTGACGGCTAACGCCAAACTCGAATAATATATATGAAGAGGTATGGTATAGACTCAAAAGTCTATATGGTGGGATACATTAAGAGAGGTAAGGTATTATGTACGAGCGTTCCTTCTCATTCCTAAATGTACTGTGTACAAGCGAATGTCTCCAGACTCTGGGATATTTGAAGTAAAAGAGAGACATGGAAAAACGAAATTTATGCTTACCTGACTGTAGTTTAAAAATTTAAAAAACACCTGCCTTAAAAAGACAGGACGGGCCGTGGACTGGATACACCACAAGAGAAATAAATTTATCAGGTAAGCATAAATTTCGTTTTCTCTTGTAAGGTGTATCCAGTCCACGGATCATCCATTACTTGTGGGATACCAATACCAAAGCTTTAGGACACGGATGAAGGGAGGGACAAGGCAGGTGCTTAAACAGAAGGCACCACTGCCTGTAAGACCATTCTCCCAAAAATAGCCTCCGAAGAAGCAAAAGTATCAAATTTGTAGAATTTAGAAAAAGTATGGAGCGAAGACCAAGTCGCCGCCTTGCAAATCTGTTCAACAGATTTTTTTTTTTTTTTTTAATATTTTTTTTTTTTTTTTTTTTTTTTTTTTTTCAAAAGAGCTTTATTCAAGTATAATAAACATACAAAAAATAAAAAGCGATCTTGCAACCAAAGGATTGTTAATGTACAAAACAAAACAACTTGAACAGCTTGTCGCAGTCTATTAAATTACAACTTAAATCAGTGCATTAAAGGTAAGTTTACATATAGCCAATGATGTCTCCCTGAATCCCTAACTGTGATAGCCAGTCTACTACCATAATTTTATATTCATTTTTCATTGTATACCCCATCGGGTTGCACATAGTATCACTCCTAAGAATGGTGTAGGGTATAAGTCCATGAGATTTTAATCCAGTCCAGGTTCAGTGAACTTAGATTTCTATTGCATTAAACCTTAAAAAATCTAGAAAAACTGCGTAACTGCTAAAGAATTTACAGATCGTAACAAGTTTTCCACCGTGAGGGCCACTCTACATTACTGTTCTGGGTACTATCGACACATCTTCTAATACATACATATTACATATTATGCACTATCTTACATGCTTTCAATAGATATCAATTGCCTGCCACCTCTAAACCATACATATACTGCTCCCATAGAAATAACATATCATGATACAAAGTTAAATTTCCTATTTTAAGATAATGTAACCTTTCTAATATTAAGGTGTGCTTCACCAAGTCACGCCAATCACTAAGTGTAGGTGCGTTTATTTTCTTCCAGGCTCTGGCTATGAGCCTTTTTGCTGCATTAATTTGTATTTGATAAAGGTTTCTCCTAATCTTACAAGAGATCTCTATACTAGCATTAAACAAAACACCTTCTGGTGACAAGGTCCGATCAATACCAATCGTTTTACTAATCTGATTATGTATTTGTATCCAAAATGCGTGTATTGTTCTGCATTCCCACCATATGTGATACATAGTACCTTCCTGCCCGCAACCCCTCCAACATTTGCCACTAGCATTCTTAAACATGTGTTTTAACTTGCCCGGTGTTAAGTACCACCTAGTGAGGGTTTTGATATTGGTTTCAAGTGCTGATGATGAGTGTGCTGATTTGGCTGTTGTCTGAAACCATGTATCCCACTGTTTACAAGAAAAAGTTCTGCCCATCTCAGCCTCCCATTTAGATATGTAATTTGGTTTGGTCGGAAGGCTTGACCTAAGGACCATTCTATACATTGTGGAGATCACCCCCTTAGGGCGATGGTGTGAGATGCAAAGGTTTTCATATACCGTGAGCGGCCTGATCAAGTCTTGCTTGCTTTTGTGCATAGCTAGATAATGGCGTATCTGATGGTATCTCAACCAGGACTGAAAAAAAGAGTAGCCTTGTGTTAGTAGGGTTTCTCTCTGTGCTAATCTTCCTTTTTCTAATAACAGATATATAGGGATATAATCCTGTAGTTTAGATGCTTGATCTACCCTTAATTTCATTCCCGACCAGCCATGTAGGAATTCCTCATTTGGGTCAAGTATTGTTAGAGGGGAGTAGGTGGTTGTTATGTGTTTGTGTTTGTTGCGTAATTTTAACCAATCGGACCAGGTTTCCTTGATTATTGGGAAAGCTTCCATTTTTTCTATAGGTGGTTTTTGAGGGGCCCAGCACATCCCACCTATGTGTGGGACTCCTAACAGTTGGGATTCTAGATGGACATTTCTCTTATAAGAGTTATCCCCCTGTCTGCACCATTCTACTACTTTATTTGCGGCAATTGCCAATTTATAAAAGTGCAAATTAGGAACCCCCAATCCCCCCTCCTCTCTATGTCTATAAAGCGTAGTCTTAGCTAGGCGTGGGGGTTTCTTGTCCCAAATATAAGTATCTATAATCACTTGTAGCTTGTTGATGTCTGCTGACACTCCAGATATGGGCAGTGCTTGCATGACATATAATGCTTTGGGTAATAATGTCATCTTGGCAGCGGCAATTCTGCCCAGCCAAGAAATGTGTTTTTTCGGTAACCAAGAAGATACCAAATGGTTGAATTCCCCCAACAATCGGCCATAATTTAGTTTCCTTAGGGAGATAGGATCTTGTGTCAAGAATATCCCCAAATATTTTAATGCTTGACTCTGAATTTTATAGGGGAACATATGTTTAATTTCTAATATTTCTGATTCTGCGAGATTTATCGGGTATAATTCCGATTTGTTAATATTTATCAAGAAATTTGATACTGCCCCAAATGTCTCCAGTTCACTTTGGATGTGCGGGAGAGAGAGTAGTGGGTCAGCTATGGTCAGGAGAATATCATCAGCGAACATTGCTAATTTATAAGATTGGTCTTGTATAGTAATACCTTTTATTCCCGAATGTTCACGTAGTTTTTGTGGCCAATGGTTCTAATGATAGTATAAAGAGGATGGGGTGAGAGCGGGCAACCCTGCCTCGTCCCATTCCTGATTTCGAGGTATTCAGACAGAGTCCCATTGACTCGTATCTGGGCCGATGGGGTAGAATATAGGGCGAAAATTTTGGAGATAAATGTTTTGGGGAAGCCGAATCTTTGAAGAGTTGTTAATAAAAAGGTCCAATCTAATCTATCAAATGCTTTTTCAGCATCAGTTGATAGATAAATTGCAGGAATTTTAAATTTTTTAATGTAGTCCAATAGGTTTATTACTTTCCCGATATTATCTTTAGCCTCCCTCTCTGGAACAAAGCCTACCTGATCGTGGTGTATTAGATTCGGGAGAACTTTATTTATCCTATTTGCTATTATTTTGGAGTATAGTTTGATATCTACATTTAACAAGGAGATTGGCCTGAAATTAGCTGGGGTCTCTGTTTTTTTGCCGGGTTTAGGGAGTACTGAAATATGGGCCTGTAGCATTGTGTCAGGGAAAACTACAGTGTCAGATATTTGGTTGAAAAGGGTAAGTAAGTGTGGGATGAGCTGGGTCCTGAAGACCTTATAATACCTATTACTGAGACCATCTGGTCCTGGGGCTTTATCCGGTTTTAATTCTTTAATAGCTTCTATTATCTCCTTACTGGAGATCTGTGCTTCCATTATCCTACATTCATCTTCTGTGAGTTTAGGGAGATTTATACCTTCTAAATATTTTTCACACTCTGACTGATGGTTATTTGGCGACCTATTGGGGAACAAATTATACAGTCTGTGGTAGAACTTCCTGAAGGATTCCCCAATGGATTTTGTGTCCTCAATATCAGTATTATGTGGTGATTTGAGCGAGTGAATGTAGGAGTTTGTGCGTTGCTGCTTTAGTGTTCTAGCTAATAGCTTCCCCGATCTATTTCCCTCACCATAATATTTTTGTTGTATGTGCAATTGACTTCTCTGTGTTTCGAGTTGCAAGTGTTTATTTAGGTTTTCCCTTTTAAGTTGTAGAATCTTAGCTAGTTCCTGATCCCTAGGGTGTAATTTCAATGACATATCAGCCTCAGATACTTCTTGTGCCAATTTAACATATTCTGCAAGAGTTTGTTTGCGTTTATATGCTTGTAATTTGATAAATTCTCCTCTGATATAAGCTTTATGAGCTTCCCATACTGTCGCAGGGCTGACATCTGGTGTGTTATTAATAAGAAAATAGTTATCTAGAAACTCCGCAAATGATTCTATCACTTTTGAGTCAGCCAGCAGCGTATTGTCGAGACGCCATGTAAAGGGTTTGATGGGGGCAGAAGGCCATGCCATCACACATTCCACTAAAGAGTGGTCTGACCATGTTGTATGTTTGATATTTACATGTTTAACTAATGAGAGTGCAAGATGGTCTACTAGAATGTAGTCCAATCTTGAGTAACTTTTTTGTGGGTTCGAAAAAAAGGTGTAGTCTCTAGTTTGCGGGTGAGTGTAACGCCATGTGTCATGTAGTTGCAGGGCTCTAATATCTTTCCAAATAGAATGAAGCATTTTTTGGTTCTGCCGAACATGGGGGTTAGAGCTGTCTAGGTCAGGATCGAGAGGAGTGTTAAGATCTCCAGCTGCTATTAGGGGGCCTTTGGCAAGAACTGTAATTCTATCTGAGATCTGTGAAACAAAACGGTCCTGTCTCACATTGGGAGCATATAAATTGACAATAGTCACAGGCCTACCAAACATCAGACCCATAATTCCCAAGAATCTCCCTTCCTTATCCTTATCTATTTTTTGGGGTTTAAATGGGATTGATTTGTGTACCAAAATGCTGACCCCATTAATTTTTTTATTGGAGTTTGTGCTGTGAAAATGTTGCGGATATTGAGTTGAAAAAAACCTGGGTATCTTATTCGCCTTAAAATGTGTTTCCTGTAGTAGAAGGATTTTCCCTCCTCTCCTATACAAGTCTCTAATAGCCATATTCCGCTTTCTAGGGCAATTGAAACCTTTTACGTTTTGAGTAATTATATGTATATTGGGTGTATTAGTTTCTGTCATCTAGAGAGTTGGAGCTATTTGTAGATAGTCCCAAGGTAAGTGGCAGTACTGTATATAATTCACAGTGATGTTTAACCCAGAATACATTTCGAAGAATAAGGTGGCCCTCACGGCAGCAACTAAAAAAATAATAAGCAAAACAAAATTCAAGCAAAATAAGTATTGTACAACTAGTGTAAATGAAAAAACCTATAACTAGCATTCTTTTATGGGGAGAATACAAAACCCCCTGTTTGGGCATAAGATAAATATTACCTCAGGCTTGCACCGTGGTGCATCTTGGGTATTGCTTAGTGAGTGCGCCTATAAACATTTGGACATAAGATATGCTACATCTCGCTTTGCAAGGTTAAACAGTATTTGCCTCTAGGACATTACATTCAAATAAATATGTGATTCCTACCATTACAGCATTCAAATATTTACTTTACGATGTGATTTCTATTTAGGTCAAAGGCAATATTCATATCTTATTTACAAGGTACGTCTCACCTCTCTTCATCCTCAAGAGCTCTCGTCTGTCATTCAGTATGACCATACCCCAACAGAGTGCCATCCGTGAGATCATCCCACCCCGGCCCACTCCACTTTTAAATCACAGAGCGGGCCAGTGCAGGCCATCCCCAGATAACAAATACTGCTGTGTTTACTGCAATCCTTACCCCCTATAATCAATTAAATACAGACCCGCAACAGATGGAAAAAAGAAAAGTTCACTTTTCTGAAGTTGTTGCCGAGTCCACTTTTTGAATGTCTTTATTGACCAATTTTCCTGGAATTCTCTTCCATTCCGATCTCTGTGGTAGAGGTGGTGCTGTATGGGGTCTCTCCCCCCTTCTTTCACTGATTTCATCTTGCTGAGGCATATTGGTGATTTCCAGGTCCTTGCAGACCCTCTGTATATCCTCTGTTGTATTGCAGATTAATCTTCTTCCTTTCCATGGGATTTGCAGATTAAAAGGGTGGCCCCATCTGTATGGGATGTTACGCTGTCTCAGTGTGGTGGTGAAGAATCTAAATTCACGTCTCTTCTGTAATGTTCTTGGAGTCAAATCTTCAAATAGCTGAATGGGATCAGCCCTAAACTTAAGAGGGTATTTCTGTCGTGCTTTTTTCATTATCTCCTCTTTGATTTGGTAGCTAGTAATCTTGACAATTACATCTCTTGGGGGTTGGTCGCCCAGAGGTTTTGCTCGTAAGGCCCGGTGAAACCTATCCAGTGCTATTGTGGCTTCTGAGTCCACTCCTAAGACAAGAGTAAATACTCCTTGTAGGTAGTCTTCCAAATCCGCTGGTAGGATGGTCTCTGGGATACCTCTGATTCGAATGTTGCTACGACGACTACGGTTTTCCAAGTCATCTAGCTTGTTCTCCATTTGTAACAGTTGTTCATCTTGAAAGGCCACCTTAGACCTGAGAAAGAGTATGTTGGAATCAGTGAGGGCAGTAGTATCTTCTAATTTTTCTACTCTCTGGCCCATATCTGAAATTTCCTTTTTAATCTCGGAGATTTCCTCCCTTATGCATTGCTTAACTTGGCCAATTAGGTTGGAAAAGTCCTTTTTTGAGGGCAAAGAGTTCAGCAGGGCTCTAGGAACTGAGATAGCATGTTCTGAACTCTCTCCCTCCGATTCAGATGAGGCCGATGAAGCATCTCCCCTAGCCTCACTTGTAGCTGTTAGCACTTTCCCAGGTGTGTCTATGTGTTTGAAAAAATTATTCACAGAGGGGTTTGTTGCTGTCCCGTTTTTTTGCGCCCTTTTCTGGCTTATTTCCCTTTTTGGGGGACATTTTAACTCCTATGATAAAGAGGTCGGTACTTGGTATCTTGATAGAAAGGGCAAAGTGCAATATCAATCCACTGTAGGTGTATTAAGTAAATTAGTTTCAGTAACACAGCAGCACATGTATTTATCAGCAGTTATAAATCTGTAGCTGAGACGTGTTGTTTACTACCTTTTTTACCCTAAGCTGGTCGTACATATCCAGGAGTGCGCAGCATGCGTCAGTGGGGTGTATTTATATTTACATGATAGGCACAGTTCATACTGATCAATATTAAACATATCTCTTGCTCCGTTGTTATGTTTTATTGCTGCCCCCTTATAGCAAGGTTATCGGTCGTCACTGTAAAAGGCCATGTATTCATTATGGTCAGTTGCAGTCTTCCACTAGATTTGGCACTTCCCTTCCCGGAGCCTCAGTAAGTTCACAAAAAGACACCCATTTCAGGCAGCACATATCCGCTTACCACTGCGGTCACTCATCCCCTGCGGGCTTTATAGCAGCTTTCACTTCTGACCGCGATCAGTGACATGCAGCGTCTCCTTCATATGGCGCTTGGTTGCGATGTAGGCCGCATGCCTCGGTGTCATGAAATGTCGTCCTTTTACTGTTACCCAGTAAATCCGGTCAGATGTCAATCCGGGTTGATAAGTGGGGCTTGTCGAGGCTTCTTAGCAGATCAATTGAGCTAGGTACACTCACTTTTAAGTTGATTTAGCCCTTAAGGGAGACTAGAGCTCACAAACGTGCAGCCATCTCCTGTGAGCGCTGGCTCCGCCCCCATCTTAATATTTATTTTTTATTGAGGTTAAGATCACATTACAGCATGATTGTAATACATCAAAAAAGAATAAGGAATGCATAAATACAGGAAAAAAGAAAAAAAAATATTCACAATATACAGCTCATGAAAAACATGTTAGTAAAAAAGAATAGTTTCAACCTCATTTTATTTTCTTTTTTTCCCCTTTCCCTTTTTTCCCCTTTCCTCCTTTCCCCTAGCTTCAGGGTATTCATAATGAAAAGAAATAAAACCTAGCAACATAGTGCATGATCTTTTTTTCACAACCTATTAATGTAAATTAAACTTTTAATTGCAGGGGACCTAAATAACCAACCAGTACTAAAAGCAATTAACATCAAAACATACATTAACCGTCATCAATGAAAAAAAAGAGAGAGAGAAAAAAAAAAAAGGGGGGGGGGGCTGAGGGATGAGCAAGGAAGCTACCATAGTCCCAACAGTACCAGTTCTGAATTCCTAAATGGGTATATCATATATTCTCTTTCATTAAATGGAAATATTTTAATGAAAGTTGTCCATTTTTTAAAGAAATTTTCAATATCCTTCTCTTCTTCTATGTTGGTGTCTCTTTGCTCTATCATATACTGCTTTTTTAAACAATTTTTAAGCTCATTTATACTGGGACTTGCCCTTCCTTTCCATTTTTTAAAAATTAAATATCTTGCCGCCAGAATAACCATATTAACTATTTTATTATGCTTCCGAAAATCTTTCGGTGCTTCCCATAGAAAGATTACGGAGCTTATGTCTAGCTTCAGAGGAGAGATTTTTAAAACTTGATTAATCCAGTATTCTATTTTAGCCCAGAAGTTTTTAATCCTAGGGCAGTCCCAGATCATATGAATGAGATCTGCCGGAGGGTAATGACAATTTTGGACATGTACAGAAATTAGTATTTCCGCATCTTGTCCCTTTTTTTGGTGTATAGTAAGTCCTATACAGTAACTTAATGTGGGATTCTCTCCATGTGGCTGATAGAGTATTTTGTGATACTTTTGAAATAGAAGTCTGGATTTTATTTTGATTTATGGAATATTGAGATATCATAGAATCCCATGCGTCTGCTAAGTTTCCTAGATTCATTTCCCCTTTGCTGGATATTAATAGTTGATAGCATGGTGAGATTGACATAAACCCATTTTTTGCCAATACAAGCCAATTCTCCAACTTCCCCCAGGACCAGTTCCAACCGGATTCATTTATCATCTTGGTTGTAAAGTGTCGGATTTGTAAATATGCAAAGAATTCTTTATTGCTGAGGCTGAATTTTCTTTTTAAACTCTCAAATGTTTTTATACAACGGCCATTCCAGTCTATTACCTGAGAGATATTATTCAGGCCTAGTATATGCCATTTTTGAAAGGGTGCTGATTGTAGTCCTGCCTGAAACTTGGGATTCCCTTTGATTGGCATATAGTTAGATACCTTTCCTTTGATGGATAATAACCTGCATATCTTCCTCCACGCCTGTAATGGATATGTTACCGTTTTGAATATTTTAATTTCCTGGGGGACTGCCTTGGGATCACAATGTATTAAGGCTGTGGGGAGGTACGGTAGACTTACATTTCTTTCGAGTTCGTTATTTGTTACATAATCTTTGTTTAGAATCCAATCTACAACAATTCGGGCCAGTGAGGCCAGGTTGTAGAATTGTATATCCGGGAGTGCAAGTCCACCGTACTTCCTAGGAAGTGAAAGTTTTATTAACGAAATTCTGGGTTTTTTGTTCTGCCATATGAAAATTCTCATCATACTATTAATTTTTTCGATATCTTTCCTTTTAAGAATTATTGGAGTATTCTGCAAAATAAATAATAACTTTGGGAGCAAAATCATTTTAAATGCAGCGATTCGACCTGAGATCGAGAGTGGGAGATTTTGCCATAATTTCAAACTCACCTCAATCTCTCTCAGTACTGGTTTTATATTAAGATCATAACATTTGTCTAAGTCAGAGGTAATCATTATCCCCAAATATCTAAATGATTCTGAAACTCTGAAAGGAATTTCTATCAAGGAGTCTGGATGTCTTCTGATCCATAGTAACTCAGATTTTAACACATTGATCCTGTAACCCGAGAAGGATCCGAATTGTTCTATAATTGAAAGAAGTATAGGTATATTGTTTCGGGTGTTAGAGATGTACAACAAAATATCATCCGCATATAGAGCGATTTTAAGCTCTGCTCTACCTATTTTAATTCCTTCCATTTGTGTTCTTATTGCTATTGCCAGAGGTTCGATTGAAATGTTGAAGAGAAGAGGAGAGAGGGGGCATCCCTGGCGCGTTCCTCTTTCCAGTAATATCTCAGAGGAGAGTATATTATTGACAATTAGCCTCGTACATGACTTTTTATATAAGTTCTCCACGAATTTAGGAAAATGCCCACTGAAGCCAAACCTGTGGAGAGACGAGAGCAGATGATCTTGATGGATTGAATCAAATGCTTTTTCTGCATCAATTGAGACAATTGCTAGATCTAGGGGATCCCCCTCTCTCCTCTGCCCCAACAACTCAGTAGACTTAAAATAATCTATGGTGACTAGCACTTCCCTGATCTTTGCTGTTTAAATTTCGTTTTTGCAAAAATCCTGCTTGATCTTTATGTATTATTTTCAGGGGAGTACCAGTTGCAGCCTCTTGGCTAAAATAGATGTCAGGATCTTATAATCGGAATTTAATAATGCTATGGGTCTATAAGATTCCTTTTCGTCGGATCCTTCCCGGGTTTAAGAACCAAAGTTGTATGGGATGCACAAAATTGAGACGAGATACCTTTTCATCAATGAACATATGGTTAAAAGTTTGCTTAACGGTGAAGCAATGGATGGTGCAAGGATTTTTGTAAAAATTCATTTGGTAATGCATCCGGACCAGGTGCCTTGTTTGATGGGAGATCCTGAATACCCTTTAAGATTTCTTCCTGAGAAATTGGGGAGTTAATCATTAACATTTTTTCACCGTCGAGTACAGGGTTAGTAATCTTGCTCCAAAAGTCATCTGATTGAACTTTATCTGACGCCCTCAAGGAGTAGATCTCTTTAAAGTAATCTGAAAAAAGGTTAGAGATATCTTCTACATTTGTATATGTTTTTTCCTTGTGCAGGAGCTTATCTATTAAGGGGGATCTTTTTTCTCTTTTCATCAGATTGGCCAATAACTTTCCAGCCTTATTGCCGTAGCGGTATAGTCTTGCCTGGAGTTTAAGCTCCTTTTGGGTCTCTTTAAATGTTATGAATGAATCTCTTGCATTTTTTGCTGCAATATATCTGATCCAATTTCTCGAAGAGTTATCAAGCAAGTAGCGATTGTATGAGTTAGTTACCGCTTTTATCACTTCAGTTTCTCTAATTCTTATTGTTTTATTTCTGTGGGCAATATATGAAATCATTTCCCCCCTAAGAACTGCCTTTGCAGCCTCCCAAAAAGTATCTGGACGGTCAACGTAAGTCTTATTGAATTCAGCATATTCTTCATATTTGCTTTTTAACCAATTTTTAAATTTTTAAATCATTCGTTAGCCATGTGGGAGAAGAAGAAGCGAGAAGATCCCTAGTTTAACATCATTACACTGAATTTCTATTGTTATAGGGCTATGGTCTGATATACAAATAGGAAGTATTTTAGCTGTTACTTTCATTTTACATAATCTTTCATCAATAAGAAATAGATCTATTCTAGATAGAGTTTTGTGCGCTCGGGATAAGCAGGTAAAGTCTCTTAGATCTGGATTCTGTAGTCTCCATATATCTCTAACTAACAAGTTTTGGGAGATTTTCTTAAACATTTTGGTTTCCAAGCTATCTCGCTTATTCCTCCCCACTGAAGGCTTCTGTCTGAGTCTATCCAAAGGTTGGTGTGGGACCATATTGTAATCCCCGCTATAATTAAATATCCTATTGATTCGGAAATTATTTTTGATTGCAAAGTGTCCCCAGAATATTGGATCAAACACATTAGGAGCATATAAATTGCAAAGGGTATACAGAATTCCCTTCAATTTTTAATTTTAAAATTATGTATCTCCCTTCCGGATCTGAGACACTGTGCAGAGTTTCATATTTTATTCTTTTCCCTAGCAAAATTGCCACACCTCTCTTCCTTTTTGTGCCTGTGGAGGCATACACTTCCTTTACCCATGAGAACTTCAGTTTTAACACTTCCTGCAAGTTTAAGTGAGTTTCTTGTAGCATAGCTATATCAGTACCAATTTTTTGAAGGTGAGTCAACACTGATTTTCGTTTGATGGCGGGAGGTGAGACCTCCAATACTTCCAAGAGGTTATTTTATATTTATCTAACCTGCCCATTTCTCAGCCCCCCCAGAAACCAAACCATAAGTGATAAAAGAAAAAAAAAAAAAAAAAAAAACACCAAAGGAAAGAGGAAAATTCCTAAAGCTAAGTACCCCCCCAATGCAGGCATTCCCCCCTGGGGCCCTGCATAACCCCCTAGTGAAATTTACACCTTGCCTCATGTATTTAAGTGTGATCAGTAAGCTCAAAGAGTATACAATTTTCTTTCATCTATTATCCTTCCTACCTAGTTCTTCTACGAATTTCTCTGCTTTTTCTGCAGATTCAAAAAAATGAACTTCATCGTTAACAGTGACCTTTAATTTAGCTGGATAAATTATGGTGGCACGGTAACCTGCTTTAATAAGTTTCGTGCAAGAGGGGGACAATTCCTTTCTTTTCCCCGCTGAAACAGCGGGGAAGTCTTGAAATAATAGTATTTTATTTTTGTCCCTACGGAGATAGGTTGGTTCTTTCTGTAATACTGAAAGATTACCATTTTTATCTCGAAAATTTAGTAATTTAGCTATTATTGGTCTAGCTCTAGACTTCCCTCTTCCTTCATCAATTTGATGGCCTACTCTGTGGGCCCTTTCGACTATTATTGGAGGATAGGAAGAAGGTAATCCTAGTATTTGTACTAGAGTTTCAGAAATGAACTTTCCCAGATCTTCGTATTGTTTCCCCTCTGGGACCCCCCTATTATTCTCAAATTGTTCCTCCTGTGAACGATCTTCGAGATCCTCTATTTTAGCTTGTATTTTAGATAATGTTATATCTGTAGCTGCTAATTTCGAACTATGAATTAAGCTAGTGTCCTCCAAGTCTGACACTCTCTGTTCAGCTTCTTGAAGTCTGCTTGAAAATTGTCGGACCTCATTTGTAAGAGACACAATATCCTGTTTAATCTCAAGTTTGAGAGATTCAAATCTTGGGGTAAGTGCTTCAATTATACTAGATACCAATGCTTGAGTATCTGCGCTTTCTTTATTATAGGAGAGATTAGAAGAGGGCGAGTGAATTTCTACCTGTGTTTCTGTCATATTTTTGTTTTTCTTATCTCTGTGTCTGGCAGCCATAATTGGGGGAAGTGGTCTTAGTGTGCGTGTGTACAAATTATCCATGAATTAGTAAGTGCTTAAAAAAAAAAACAAAGAAAGGGCGGCGGGATGAATTCCCCCCACCTGGGGGTGCCTAATAGTGAAGTTATAGTGTTATATATTGAGGGGGAAAAAAAAAAAAAAAAAAAAAAAAAAAAAAAAAAAAAGAGTGAGGACGTGAGGGTGTTCAGTGGGGGGTTTTGAGAGAAAAAAAAAAAAAAAAAAAAAAAAAAAAAAAAATTAAGGTGTTTTTAAATTATGGCTGTGTATTACTTTGTATCTTAGAGAAGTTCAATCAGTTTTTTCTGAGTATCTTAATACTTTTTTATTTTTTAGCGCGTTTGTCTATTTCTTTGGTAGTAGCTTAATTTGCTCACTGTAAGATTCGCAATCACAGAAAAAACCAGGGTGAGCAGGAGTTGCGCCAAACAAACTTACTCTATGTATCGATTTTTACTTTTCTCCTGTTTCGTATTATAACAATATCCAATTTACTAATAACTTTTGTGCTTCAGTATTGAATATATGTTCACATTTTAACTTATCAATGAACAAAACCAAGGGTCTACTTCATTAATTTATCCCCTTTGGGACTTGTGTATCTATTGACAGTTTTCCCTCTTTTTCCCATCCCCTCTTCCCCCTCTCTCTCTCCTTTCATATATGACGAATATTTTACTTTTACTAATTATCGTCACGCCTGGGGTTCACCTGGAGAGGAGAATATTATATGAATCTTTCTATTTCTCTTAGTTAATTATGCTGTGTGATATAAAAAGAGTCACAAATGTGTTCCACTTGTGTCTTTAATATTATTTAGGTGTTGCCTGTACCTGGGTTTTGTGTATACTAATCACATAAAGAAAAAAAAAAAAAAAAAAAAAAAAAAAAAAAAAAATTCAGCTATTTGGGGCTGCAATTCGTTGCCCTCCTAGAGTAAAAAAAAGAAAAAAAAACACAGGGGGAAATATACCTTGACACTTAGGCTATATTCCTCACTATATCCTAACTTTAGCCACTAGTTAGTGCTTCTGTGTCTGCGAGGTGACCCCGTTATACCACTATATGCTCTTTCCCTTAGAACCTTTGTGTTTTTGCTTCAAAAACAATACTATGTGTAAAGAGCATCCATGTATTAATGGGCAATAATAGCAAAAAGCAAATATCTTTCTAAACTTTGTTATCCTTTTACACAGCAAGGGAACAAACCAGGGTAGCAGCTGAATACAAATTAATAACATAGGCGATTCCTCCTCCTAGGATAAAAAACACAGAGGGAAATATACACTTGACACTTAGGCTGTGATTTACCACAATATCTTGACTTGAGCAACTATTAGATGTCTTATTTAACCTTCATCAAATTAATCATTTATGCTTATTATAACTATCCTGTTAAGGCCTATCCACCCATATTCAGAACACAACATTACTATTAATATGGAACATGCAAGTATTAGTTTGTTGATTAAAACAAAAGCAATGGCTTTCCAGTCTTCTCCCTCTTTCTTTCTGAACTTTTCCCCTCTTTCCCTTTTTCCCCCTTTTTACAGAGAGAAACAAACAGCCAGTTCTGTGAGAGGGTTAATAAGCCATGCAAAGAGCGTATTAAATTTCTTCTGTTCACTTTGCCTTCCTCAGGGGTGTATGTGGAAATACAAGGTTAGTCAGTATTATAAAGGTTGACACCCTGTTATACAACTAGTGTGCTTTTTCTTTGAAACCTGTATGCTTATGTTTAGGAAGTAATGTGCTGCCGTAGAGAAAGCGTCCATGTATTAGTTGGCAATACGAAGCAGAAAGCAGTGACTTTTTAGGGCTTTGATATCTTTTGCTTAGCAGGGACGCAAGGGGAGAACAGGCAGCTAGACAAAAATTAATAACACTTGCAGTCAGAGAACATCCCCAATGCACTGCCACTGTTCCCTCCAAAAAGTGTCTGGATAGATTAATAATTGCATTCTGTGTTTAGGTCTCACTTTTTTTGTTTTAGAGTCCTCACACCCTTGTTCTAGAAAAAGTGTTAATCCTTATTTTAAACTTAATGTGTCAATAAAGTGTCATTAGTTATAACGTATACTGTCAGTGTTTGTTTCCCCTTTCCAATCTGAGCTTTTATCATAGGGGATACCTGATACCTTGCAGCCTCAGTGCAATGGTAGTGTCGAACTCAGAAGCATCAATTTTCCTTTCTGGACTAGCCCTGATGAGCGTCCCTGTCTTTGAGATCTTCTCCAAGAAGACAGGGTTTGTTGCAGGGTAGCTGATCGGCTCTTTACCTCGAGTATCACCCACTTGAATTAGCGGTGAAAAATCAAAAAGCCCCTCTCCGGGTCAATCCCCCTCTCAGCAGCATCGTGGGGGGGGGTACCAAGAAGTGAAGCCCCTGTTACACAGCAGAGCAGAGAGAATCAGATCCGGAGCTTCAGGAACAGCCCGTCACACAGCAACCCGCCTGGTCCCCTCACGCGAGCCACCGGGTGAGGGAACTCCAGGTGATGAAAGAGGAGGGCTCACGGATCTCGGGTCTGGCTTTCCTTCAGGATCTGTAGCCGCGATGCTAATAACCACGGTCACCAGGGCCCAATCAAGGAGCCCGGCCAGACTTGCCGAACGGAGCAAGCACACAAACAGCACCGCCCCGCGATGACCTCCGGATCCTGGGCAAAAGTAGGCGTACCGCTTCAAGGTCAGAGTTCAGGGTTTTGAACCGGGACAACCTCTGGCGCAAAGCATTCCTCGAAGTGGTCAGAGGCGACAGGTTAGTTGAACAGCAGGAGGCTCCCTCATACCGCACCTGTGTTATGGCGGTGTACGATGTGTTTGTAATAATGCAATGTCCAGCTTCAACTTCAATTACTTGTCTTCTCTTAGACCAGCAAAAGGAAAGAATATAGAAGAAATATCTATATGATTCAGGACAAGGCAGGAACTTTTATCTATTTCGTAAGTGCTTGATCTTAGCACTACGAAGGCTCCAGCAGTGGTGGATTAGAACTATCCAAGCCTCCCAGGGTCTAAGGGTTTGGGCGCGTGTATAACGCCAATGGCTTGGGGGAAGGTAGAACAGCACTTGGTGCAGCACAGGTGCAACACCAGCACAGGTGCAACACGTGACCCCACACCTGAGCTCCTCCTCCGGAACCTCCTCAGGGCATGTATTCACAGAAGCCTCATTTTAAAAGCCCATGTGGAAGCCACTGCTCTAGTGGAATGAGCTGTAATTCTTACAGGAGGCTGCTGGCCAGCAGTCTCATAAGATAAGCGGATTATACTTCTTAACCAAAAGGAAAGAGAAGTTGCTGAAGCCTTTTGGCCTCTTCTCTGTCCAGAGTAAACAACAAACAATGCCGATGTTTGACGAAAATCCTTAGTCGCTTGTAAATAAAGCTTTAAAGCACGAACCATGTCAAGATTATGTAACAGACGTTCCTCTCTTTGAAGAAGGATTAGGACACAGTGATGAACAACAATCTCCTGATTGATATTCTTATTAGATACCACCTTAGGAAGAAACCCAGGTTTTGGTACGCAAAACTACCTTACCTGCATGGAAGATCAGATAAGGGGAATCACACTGTAAGGCAGATAACTCTGAAACTCTTCGAGCCGAAGAAAGAACTAGCATACCAAAAACAGAACTTTCCAAGATAAAAGCTTGATATCTATGGAATGCAGAGGTTCAAACGGAAACCCCTTGAAGAACCTATAAGAACTAAATTTAAACTCCTATGGCGGAGCAACAGGTTTAAACACAAGCCTTGATTCCTAACTGAAGCCTGACAAAAGCCTCTGAACCGTCTGGAACATCCGCCAGACGCTTGTGCAAAAGAATAGAGAGCGCAGAAATCTGTCCCTTTAAGGAACTAGCTGACAATCCTTCTCCAATCACTCTTGGAGAAAAGATAATATCTTGGGAATCCTGACTTTTTACTCCTATGAGTAACCCTTGGATTCAAACCAATGAAGATATTTACACCATATCTTATGATAGATTTTCCTGGTGACAGGCTTTCGAGCCTGAATTAAGGTATCAATGACTGACTCGGAGAAACCGCGTTTTGATAAAATCAAGCGTTCAATCTCCAAGCAGTCAGATGCAGAGAAATTAGATTTGGATGGTTGAAAGGACCCTGAAGTAGAAGGTCCTGTCTCAGCGGTAGAGTCCATGGTAGAAGGGATGACATGTCCACCAGATCTGCATACCAAGTCCTGCGTGGCCACGCAGGTGCTATCAAAATCACTGAAGCTCTCTCCTGCTTGATCTTGGCAATCAGACGAGGGAGCAGAGGAAACGGTGGAAGCTTGGCGTTCTGACGAGACGCCATGAGATCCAATTCTGGTTTGCCCCAACGTTGAATCAACTGTGCAAACACTCCCCCGGATGAAAAGTCTGCCGACTTAGAAAATCCGCCTCCCAGTTATCTACTCCTGGGATATGGATAGCTGATAGATGGCAAGAGTGAACCTCTGCCCATAGAATTATTTTTGAAACCTCCAACATTGCAAGGGAACTCCTTGTTCCCCCTTGATGGTTGATGTAGGCTACAGTCGTGATATTGTCCGACTGAAATCTGATGAACCTGACCGCAGCAAGCTGAGGCCAAGCCTGAAGAGCATTAAATATCGATCTTAGTTCCAGAATCTTTATCGTAAGGAGTGTCTCCTCCTGAGTCCACGAGCCCTGAGCCTTCAGGGAGCTCCAGACTGCACCCCAGCCAAGAAGGCTGGCATCTGTCGTTACTATAGTCCAGTCTGGCCTGCGGAAGCTCATCCCCTTGGACAGATGGACCTGAGATAGCCACCAGAGAAGAGAATCCCTGGTTTCTTGATCCAGATTTAGTAGAGGGGACAAATCTGTGTAATCCCCATTCCACTGACTGAGCATGCAAAGTTGCAGCGGTTTGAGATGTAGGCGGGCAAACGGTACTATGTCCACTGCTGCTACCATTAAACCGATTACTTCCATACACTGAGCCACTGAAGGACGAGAAGGGGAATAAAGAACACGGCAAGAGTCTAGAAGTTTTGACAATCTGACCTTCGTTAGGTAAATCTTCATTTCTACCGAATCTATCAGAGTCCCTAGGAATGAAACTTTTGTTAGAGGTGATAGAGAGCTCTTTTCTTCGTTCACCTTCCACCCATGGGACATCAGAAATGCCAGAACAATGTCCGTGTGGGACCTGGCAACTTGAAAAGTCGACGCTTGTATCAGAATGTTGTCTAAGTAAGGGGCTACTGCTATACCCCGCGGCCTTAGGACCGCTAGAAGGGACCCTAGAACCTTTGTAAAGATTCTTGGTGCCGTGGCCAACCCGAAGGGAAGAGCCACAAACTGGTAGTGCCTGTCTAGAAAGGCAAACCTGAGAAAACGATGATGATCTTTGTGTATCGGGATGTGAAGATAAGCATCCTTTAGGTCTACGGTAGTCATATAGTGACCCTCGTGGATCATAGGAAGGATGGTTCGAATAGTCTCCATCTTGAAGAATGGAACTCTGAGAAATTTGTTTAAGATTTTGAGATCTAAGATTGGTCTGAATGTTCCCTCTTTCTTGGGAACTACAAACAGATTTGAATAGAAGCCCTGACCCTGTTCCTCCTGCGGAACTGGGTGGATCACTCCCATAATTAGAAGGTCTTGAACACAATGTAAGAATGCCTCTCTTTTTATCTGGTTTGCAGATAAAAGTGAGAGATGAAATCTCCCTTTTGGGGGAGAGGTTTTCCAGAAGATAACCCTTGGACACAATTTCCAATGCCCAGGGTTCCTGGACATCTCTTGCCCAAGCCTGGGCGAAGAGAGAGAGTCTGCCCCCTACTAGATCCGTTTCCGGATCAGGGGCTGCTCCTTCATGCTGTCTTAAAGGCAGCAGCAGGCTTTTTGGCCTGTTTCCCCTTGTTCCAAGCCTGGTTAGGTCTCCAGACCGGCTTAGACTGGGCAAAAGTTCCCTCTTGTTTTGTGTTAGAGGAAGTTGAAGCTGCGCCACTCTTGAAGTTTCGAAAGGGCCGAAAACTAGACTGTTTGGTCCTTAATTTGTTGGACCTGTCTTGAGGAAGGGCGTGACCTTTTCCTCCAGTGATGTCAGAAATGATCTCCTTCAGTCCAGGCCCAAATAGGGTCTGTCCTTTGAAGGGAATGTTGAGAAGTTTAGACTTTGAAGTCACGTCAGCTGACCAGGATTAAAGCCATAGCGCCCTGCGTGTCTGAATAGCAAAACCTGAATTTTTAGCCGTTAGCTTGGTTAAATGAACAACGGCATCAGAAACAAATGAATTGGCTAGCTTAAGGGCCCTAAGCTTGTCAATAATATCTTCCAACGGGGTTTCAACCTGTAGAGCCTCCTCTAGGGACTCAAACCAGAAAGCTACAGCAGCAGTGACTGGGGCAATGCATGCAAGAGGCTGGAGAATAAAACCTTGTTGAATAAAATTTTCTTAAGGTAACCCTCAAATTTTTTATCCATTAGATCTAGAAAAGCACAACTGTCCTCGACAGGGATAGTGGTACGCTTAGCTAAAGTAGAAACTGCTCCCTCCACCTTAGGGACCGTCTGCCATAAGTCCCGTGTAGTGGCGTCTATAGGAAACATCTTTTTAAAAAACAGGAGGGGGAGAGAACGGTACACCTGGTCTATCCCATTCCTTAGTAATAATTTCAGAAAACCTTTTAGGGATTGAAAAAACATCAGTGTAAGTAGGTACTGCATAGTATTAATCCAGATAGATTAAAAGAAGGCGCCAACATAGTGCAGATATCAATGAGATAGGACACGCAGTATATGTAAGTCAATATACTTACAGGATTTCAGACACTTGATAAGTGTCACAATAGCCTCCTGGACCCTCAGAGTCGTCCAGCTAACTCCCACTCCACTGTGGTAGGAAGAAACCGCTCGTATCTACCGGCTGTGATGGCTCCGCTATTGGTCTCAGCTCCAAACTGTGTTCCAAGTTTACAGACCTTTGGCCAGCTCAGGATATACAAAAGCGGTCAGTACTCTCCGGTGAGGAGTCAAAAATGCAGGACAACTAAACAGTTGATGTGTGGTGGCAAAATCAAATTTACCAATGATGACTGGATGTAAAATAAAATAAAAAGTTTGTGGCTACAATCTTAAAATTGAATAAGACTTTAATGGCACAACGTTTCTCGGTCTGTACGTGACCGTTTCCTCAGGTGCAAAAGTGTATATTAAAAACACAAACAGCCACGAATTTATACATCTTTGCTCGGCGTCCTCTATCGCACACCGCGCATGTGTGTAGGTGTGTCCGAACACTGGGAGTTTCATTTACGTCATTTGGCCAATAAGGTGCTAGTAGTATAACACACCTCACTAGTGCCGTGAATAAAGATTGTATTACATCTATTTTTTCTCATAACAGTAGGTATGTCCGATCTGGCAGTTTGTTTATTTATTACATCACGATTAAAGTCTATTTGGGCCCACTTTGGCTCTTCACTACACTGCAAACAAACATTTCACCGGGAATATACAAGTGAAAGGTGCGGTTTACAGCAAGTACCGCATTGGTTAGTGGTATAAACCTATCATTCACGGCACTAGTGCACATAGTGCAGTTTCTGTGATTGTTTTTTTCTCTTAAAGGCACAGTACCGTTTTTATTTTCTGCTTGTTCACAGTTATTAAAGTGTTTTCCAAGCTTGCTAGTCTCATTACTAGTCTGTTTAAACATGTCTGACATAGAGGAAACTCATTGTTCAGTATGTTTAGAAGCCATTGTGGAACCCCCTCTTAGAATGTGTACCAAATGCACTGATTTTACTATAGATTACAAAGACCATATTCTGGCTTTAAAAATTTTTTTACAGTGTGTATAATAGGCTAAAGGAGCATTGCACCCACTCGCAAATGGAGGATTAACCCCTTAGTTTCAAAACCGGATCAAAAAAATTATATAAACGTTTTTAAACAGTCACACAAAACTGCCACAGCTCTACTGTGGCCCTACCTGCCCATACAACGACTTTGGAAGGCACAAAAACCCTTTAGAGAGGTCCTAAATGTTCAGGGGACTCCTTCAGGGAAGCTGGATGTCTCAAATTGCAAAAACTAATGCACAATTTAGGCCGAAAATAGGCCCCTCCCAGCCTGTACTCACAGTGAGAGGGCCTAAAAAAAAACTATCCCTAGCCAAAATCTAGTCAGCCATGTGGAAAAAACTGGGCCCCAGAATAAAAATTTATCACCAATATGTAATAAACGTTCATACACCTATCAAGCAAATGTTATATCTATTCAGTAATGTGAGTAAATAAAAAAAATATTACCCTTTACAGCAAGCATGATACCAGTTGTTATTAAATCACTGTAATCAGGCTTACCTTAAATAAATCTGGTATTGTCAGCATTTTCTAGCATATCATTTCTCTAGAAAAATTTAAAAACTGCACATACCTCATAGCAGGAGACGCTGCACGCTATTCCCCCAGCTGAAGTTACCTCATCTCTTCAGTTATGTGTGAGAACAGCAATGGATCTTAGTTACAACCTGCTAAGATCATCAAAGACCACAGGCAGACTCTTCTTCAACTTTCTGCCTGAGGCTAAAATAGTACAACTCCGGTACCATTTGAAAATAACAAACTTTTGATTGAAGATAAACTACATTAATGCACCACATCTCTCTAGCTACTTCCTATCTTGTCGAGAGCTGCAAGAGAATGACTGGGAGGTGGCAGTTAGGGGAGGAGCTATATAGACAGCTCTGCTGTGGGTGATCCTCTTGCAGCTTCCTGTTGGGAAGGAGAATATCCCACAAGTAATTGATGATCCGTGGACTGGATACACCTTACAAGAGAAAACAACAGCTGCCTCTCTTTAGAAGCTGAGGCGATGTAACATCTCACCCAATGCCCAGTCTAGGTGATGACTGCACCAGTTCCAGAAAATGCTGAGTGATGGGCATCGATGAGCATAGTGACATAAGGGTATGTATACATGGTAGGGGCCCACAGTTGACAAGCTGTTGACAACCCTTTACAAGGTTACTGGCACCATCCATATTAAACTTTTCCCCAGGATTGTAGGCAGGGATTCTTCAGAACCATTTATGATCTTAGAGTAGTCTTCTTTAAATTTTGCTGGCATGTTGGAGCTTGTACGTCTGAAGCATCTAGAATCGGTCAAGCTTCCCATGTGCTTCGGTAGAAGGTCTACTGTTGAATGTGAGCATTTCTCACTCAGGGTGTCTGGGAATGCTGTAATAGGTTGTAAGGGTGGTGTTTTAGTGTCCAAATAGCTATCTCCATTAGAGGCTGGGGCTATCTGCATGCTTGGACCGCAACTGACTTCAGCTGGTTGCTCAGAGTTTGTTTGGATCAATGTTAGTATCAACTCAAGGTCTTTTTTGACATCTTGAAAATAAAGATATACTAATCCTTGCATGTTCTGCTCCCATTCCTCCACGGCTGCCATTACGCTGTTACTTTTTTCCACTAGCCATAAGAACTGAAGGGGAGTGTTTAGTTTGTCATCTTTTGGTGGTCAGATAGCAATAGTTTCCTTCCCCGGGGGACCACGTGGGTAGAAAGTGGCCTCACAGTATGTCTTCAGATTGTTGTTTGGATCCCGGGTCAGGTGCGAGGTGAATGACAGCAGTCTGGGGCTTCACAATCTGGGCTCATCTTTCAAAGCGGTATACAGGCACGGTCTCACTGGTTGTATTGTGCTACCTGCGCACGGGGAATCTGGTAGGCCGTTGTAGCAGGTTACATAATGCTGGACCTGGTAGGGGTATGAAACCTCTCAAACTGATCCACTTGCTTAGGGATGCCTGTAAGGCAGTTTTGTAGCTGATAGTCGGGCCAAGTTTCTGTGCTTGCTGGGAATATAGGGAAATATTTTAGGAGCACACTCCAAGTGCGCCCATGTTCCTCGGCAGCTGGCTCTGCCCCCCGGGATTATCTATCTTTTTATACAATACAAATTCTGGTGTAGACTGTCCCTTTAAAAAAACTTCAGGGTCAATCACAATCTATTGGTGATTTGCTCCGAAAATTCTTTTTGCTTTCTGACTCAATTGGAAGCCAAGTTTCTCAAGTGATCACAATGCTATATCGTTTTGTTTGTTAAATACCTACCTCCTTGAAAGAGTATTTAATTAAAAAGCTCCAGAAAAGGACTTTTCAGGTGTTAAGTACCTTTTTTCGAAATAGAAAATATGAGATCTGCTGATACCTACACATACAATAGCTCATTCACATCTCTTACGGTTACAGGGACGCACTGTTCATAATACTTATGTGCATGTGACATTAATCTTTTGTCATCACAATACATCCTCAAAACTCAGTATCTATATAAATGCCATTTGCATCTTGGCATGATGGACATACTGCCTTTGTCACTTCAGGACACCATCATCTGCAAATAGTATGGTTTTATTTTTCAGTTTTAATATTTGATTGTAAGTTTAACTTGCACTGGAATGATTGTTACTAACAGTACTGGGGTTATTAAAATCAAGTATTTAAAGGAGAATACTTAGTCAAAACTTTTATAGTTATCTACTGGAATCTGTTTTTATCTGCACTACAGCTAACCACTCTAAATGCATCTTTTAGGTTGTCAGGATGAGCAGACTCTTCTATCTTGTCTTCTCTCTATGTGGTTGCTTTGTAACTTTCACAAGTATTGTTTTAAATAATATTTATTTATATTCGGCTAGATTTAGAGTTCTGCGTTAGCCGTCAAAAGCAGCGTTAAGGGGTCCTAACGCTGCTTTTGGCCGGCCGCTGGTATTTAGAGTCAGGCAGGAAAGGGTCTAACGCTCACTTTCAAGCCGCGACTTTTCCATACCGCCAATTGCGTATCCTATCTTTTCAATGGGATCTGCCTAACGCTGGTATTTAGAGTCTTGGCTGAAGTGAGCGGTAGACCCTCTACCGACAAGACTCCAGCCGCAGAAAAAAAGTTAGTAGTTAAGAGCTTTCTGGGCTAACGCTGGTTTATAAAGCTCTTAACTACTGTGCTATAAAGTACACTAACACCCATAAACTACCTATGTACCCCTAAACCGAGGCCCCCCCACATCGCCGCCACTATAATAAATATTTTTAACCCCTAATCTGCCGACCGCACACCGCCGACACCTACATTATATTTATTAACCCCTAATCTGCCCCCCCCAATGTCGCCGCTACCTTACCTACACTTATTAACCCCTAATCTGCCGACCGGACCTCGCCGCTACTCTAATAAATGTATTAACCCCTAAAGCTAAGTCTAACCCTAACCCCCCCTAAATTAAATATAATTTTAATTTAACGAAATAAATTAAATATTATTAACTAAAGTATTCCTATTTAAAGCTAAATACTTACCTGTAAAATAAACCCTAATATAGCTACAATATAACGAATAATTATATTGTAGCTATTTTAGGATTTATATTTATTTTACAGGCAACTTTGTATTTATTTTAACTAGGTACAATAGCTATTAAATAGTTATTTACTATTTAATAGCTACCTAGTTAAAATAATTACAAAATTACCTGTAAAATAAATCCTAACCTAAGTTACAATTAAACCTAACACTACACTATCAATAAATAAATTAAATCAATTAACTACAAGTACCTACAATTAAATAAACTAAATTACAAAAAACCCCCCACTAAATTACAAAAAATAAAAAAAGATTACAATAATTTTAAGCTAATTACACCTACTCTAAGCCCCCTAATAAAATAACAAAGCCCCCCAAAATAAAAAAATGTCCCTACCCTAATCTAAATTAAAAAAGTTTACAGCTCTATTACCTTACCAGCCCTTAAAGGGCTTTTTGCGGGGCATGCCCCAAAAAAATCAGCTCTTTTGCCTGTAAAAAAAAACACAATACCACCCCCCAACATTACAACCCACCACCCACATACCCCTACTCTAACCCAAACCCCCCTTAAATAAACCTAACACTACCCCCCTGAAGATCTCCATACCTTGAGCCGTGTTCACCCAGCCGGGCTCCGATGGACCAAAAGAAGACATCCGGAGCGGCAGAAGTCTTCATCCTATCCGGGCAGAAGAGGACATCCGGACCGGCAGACATCTTCATCCAAGTGGCATCTTCTATCTTCATCCATCCGACGAGGAGCGGCTCCATCTTCAAGACCTCCGGCGCGGAACATCCTTTTTCAACGACGACTAGACGACGAATGAAGGTTCCTTTAAGTGACGTCATCCAATATGGCGTCCCTCGAATTCCGATTGGCTGATAGGATTTTATCAGCCAATCGGAATTAAGGTAGGAAAAATCTGTTCCGATCAGCCAATAGAATGCAAGCTCAATCTGATTGGCTGATTGGATCAGCCAATCCGATTGAACTTGAATCTGATTGGCTGATTCAATCAGCCAATCAGATTTTTCCTACCTTAATTCCGATTGGCTGATAGAATCCTATCAGCCAATCGGAATTCGAGGGACGCCATCTTGGATGACTTCACTTAAAGGAACCTTCATTCGTCTAGTTTTTTTTTTTTAATAAGTGTAGGTAAGGTAGCGGCGATGTTGGGGAGGCAGATTAGGGGTTAATAAATATAATATAGGGGTCGGCGATGTTAGGGGCAGCAGATTATGGGTACATACGGATAATGTAGGTTGCGGCGGTGTCCAGAGCGGCAGATTAGGGGTTAATAGTGTAATGCAGGTGTCAGCGATAGCGGGGGCGGCAGATTAGGGGTTAATAAGTTTAAGGTTAGGGGTGTTTAGACTCGGGGTACATGTTAGGGTGTTAGGTGCAGACTTAGAAACTGTTTCCCCATAGGAAACAATGGGGCTGCGTTGGGAGCTGAACGCTGCTTTTTTGTACGTGTTAGGTTTTTTTCATCCCAAACTGCCCTATTGTTTCCTACGGGGGAATCGTGAACGAGCACATTTTAGCTGCTTACCGCTACCGTAAGCAACGCTGGTATTGAGGGTTGAAGTGGCGGTACATTAGGCTCAACGCACCCTTTTTGGAGCCTAACGCAGCTCTTCAGACAACTCTAAATACCAGCGTTGTCTTAAGGGTGCGTTGGGAAAAAAAAAGCTGCGTTAGCTATGCGGGTCTTTACCGACAAAACTCTAAATCTAGCCGATAGTTTGTTAAAGCCCTGTTGCTATTTTGTATCTCCCTAAGACACCCTTAAAAATTAAATTGCACCTTTGTGAAGAATTTTTATTTAATTGGGACAACAGGATGTATGTACACATAATTATGTTTTAATAAGATTGAAAAAGAGTCCAGAATTGGTCCCCTCTTTCTTGGGTATACTGGAAAAGGATGGGATAAAATTATTGGCCTTGTTCCAAAACTCAAACTATAGCTAATACAATTTAGAAAGTATTTTGGAACATGAGAAAGAAGACACCTTCCTTGAAAAGGCCTTGATTTGATCGTAATCATCGGAAACTATGCTTAGAACCCAGAGATCTTGGAAAGAATGTGATTGGCTTTCTAAAAAAAAGATGTTAACTGCCCCCTACCAGAAAATAATCATAGAATGCTTGGCCTTGTTCCAACTGGATTAAACTTCCAGGAAGATCTGAAAATTCAAGTCATTGTAAAGAGGATGATTTTTGGTTCCTGGATTGACAAAAGGAACAAAAAATTGACTATTTATTCTATTTTTCCCTTAGATGTCTTGTCCTAAGGGAGAAATTATTCCTTTGCTGACAATGACTTAAATCAAAAAGCATTCTGGTCAGAACTGCTAAAGTCATATACTTAGTATAAATCTAATTATGTCAACAATGAGACCACTAATAATTCCAATAGTTGACATTAGAAGTTTCACACAATATTTTAAATCTTCATCCACAGTCTCTTCTGAGATTTTCTCAGACAAAGGCCCCTAGTTATCAAGCAGTCAACCTCAAATACGCTGGAATTCCGCAGCGTATTTGTGGCGAGGCTGATTCGCCTTAGTTATCAAGCCCTAGATACCGGCAAAAGTAGAATTTAGTGACGTAAGCTTCGATCCGCCGGACTCAGTCCGACACAGATCAATTCTTACGTCACTACAGATGTTCCGCACACAAGTTCGGAACAATCTGACTACTTTTGCTAGTTATCAAAAAACTAGCAGGTACCCTCTGCACTTTTCAGGCCCAGCGTACCTGGTTTTCAAACCGCCGCCCTGGAGGCGGCGGATCCCATAGGAATCAATGGGAGTCTGACCATAGCGAAAGTTCATGTTCGCTGCTGCCAGACATCCCATTGATTTCTATGGGAGCTGTCTACACCTAACACCCTAACATGTACCCCGAGTCTAATACATAAATAGATGTATTACCCCCTAAACCGCCGCTCCCGGAGCCCACCACCACCTACATTATACCTATTAACCCCTATCCTGCCCCCCCTATACCGTCGCCACCTATAATAAAGTTATTAACCCCTATCCTGTTGATCCCGGACCTCGCCGCAACTAAATAAATACTTTAACCCCTAAACCGTCGCTTCCGGACCCCGCCGCAACCTATATTAAACTTATTAACCCCTAATCTGCCCCCCTACACCGTCGCCACCTATAATAAATGTATTAACCCCTATCCTGCCCCCCCTACACCGCCGCCACTGTAATAAAATTATTAACCCCTAAACCTAAGTCTAACACTAACCCTAACACCCCCTTACTTAAATTGATTAAATAAATCTAAATAATATTTCTCTTATTTACTAAATTAATCCTATTTAAAACTAAATACTTACCTTTAAAATAAACCCTAATATAGCTACAATATAAATAATAATTATATTGTAGCTATCTTAGGATTTATTTTTATTTTACAGGCATCTTTCAATTTATTTTAACTAGGTACAATAGCTATTAAATAGTTATTAACTATTTAATAGCTACCTAGCTAAAATAAAGAGAAATTTACCTGTAAAATAAAAACTAACCTATGTTACAATTACACCTAACACTACACTATACGTTAATAAATTATTCCTATTTAAAACTAAATACTTAACTGTAAAATAAACCCGAAAATATCTACAATATAATTAATAATTACATTGTAGCTATTTTAGGATTTATATTTATTTTACAGGGAACTTTGTATTTATTTTAGCTAGTTAGAATAGTCATTAAATAGTTATTAACTGTTTAATAACTACCTAGCTAAAAGAAATACAAAATTGCCTGTAAAATAAATCCTAACCTAAGTTACAATTAAACCTAACACTACACTATCATTAAATTAATTAAATAAATTACCTACAAATAACTACAATTAAATACAATTACATAAATTAACTAAAGTACAAAAAATAAAAAAGCTAAGTTACAAAAAATAAGTTACAAACATTTAAAAAATATTACAACAATTTTAAGCTACTTACACCTAATCTAAGCCCCCTAATAAAATAACAAAGCCCCCCAAAATAAAAAAATGCCCTACCCTATTCTAAATTAAAAAGTTACCAGCTCTTTTACCTTACCAGCCCTTAAAAGGGCCTTTTGCGGGGCATGCCCCAAAGAATTCTGCTATTTTGCCTGTAAAAGAAAAATACAACCCTCCCAAATGTTTGTAACTTATTTTTTTTATTTTTTGTAACTTAGCTTTTTTTATTTTTTGTACTTTAGTTAGTTTATTTAATTGTATTTAATTGTAGTTATTTGTAGTTAGTTGTAGGTAATTTATTTAATTAATTTAATGATAGTGTAGTGTTAGGTTTAATTGTAACTTAGGTTAGGATTTATTTTACAGGTAATTTTGTATTTCTTTTAGCTAGGTAGTTATTAAATAGTTAATAACTATTTAATGACTATTCTAACTAGCTAAAATAAATACAAAGTTACCTGTAAAATAAATATAAATCCTACAATAGCTACAATGTAATTATTAATTATATTGTAGCTATCTTAGGGTTTATTTTACAGGTAAGTATTTAGTTTTAAATAGGAATAATTTATTAAAGTATAGTGTAGTGTTAGGTGTAATTGTAACTTAGGTTAGTTTTTATTTTACAGGTTAATTTCTCTTTATTTTAACTAGGTAGCTATTAAATAGTTAATAACTATTTAATAGCTATTGTACCTAGTTAAAATAAATTGAAAGTTGCCTGTAAAATAAAAATAAATCCTAAGATAGCTACAATATAATTATTATTTATAGTGTAGCTATATTAGGGTTTATTTTAAAGGTAAGTATTTAGTTTTAAATAGGATTAACTTAGTTAATAATAGAAATATTATTTAGATTTATTTAATTAATATTTAAGTTAGGGGGGTGTTAGGGTTAGTGTTAGACTTAGGTTTAGGGGTTAATAATTTTATTACAGTGGCCGCGTTGTGGGGGGGGACAGGATAGGGGTTAATAAATTTATTATAGGTGGCGACGGTGTAGGGGGGGCAGATTAGGGGTTAATAAGTTTAATATAGGTTGCGGCGGGGTCCGGGAGCGGCGGTTTAGGGGTTAAACTATTTATGTAGTTGCAGCGAGGTCCGGAATCCGCAGGATAGGGGTTAGTAACTTTATTATAGGTGGTGGCGATATAGGGGGGGCAGGATAGGGGTTAATAGGTATAATGTAGGTGGCGGCGGTGTCTGGGAGCGGCGGTTTAGGGGTTAATACATTTATAAGAGTTGCGGCGGGGTCTAGGAGCGGCGGTTTAGGGGTTAATAACTTTATTGATTTGCGGGGGGCGCCGGTATAGGGGGTAGAACAGTGTAGTTAGTGTGCGTGCTTAGTGACAGCTTGTCAATAAAGCTGTCAAAAAGCCGAAGAGCAGCGAGATCGGATGAGTGATAACTCTCACAGTCCGCTGCTCATCACCCCGTACTTGGTGCGCAGCTTTTTGACAGCTTTTTTGATAACTTAGGCGAAATTTTGCAGGTCCGCGGCGGCGATGGTAGGCGAGCTTACACGGGCGTATTGAACCGGCAAAGGCATGTAAAGTAGACGGCTTGATAACTACCCCCCAAAATGTGACACCAAAAAGTAGACGCAACTGCTACGGAAGCAATGCTTACTGTAAAAGGCTTTTCGATAAAAGGTTACCAATTTCATGTCCATATGGTTCCTAAAAAATGTACTATCCTCTAAGGGAATAGTAGTGCATTTTACTAAAGTAAATAGCACCATCCAGCATCCCAAAGCTCTACATTAGAAGCTGGTAAAGGAAACATCCTATTAAATTTAGAGGATGAGTAAAAGAGAAGACCAGGCTTGGTTCACTCTTATTTTAATTAGGGATGCACTGAAATGAAAATACTGGACCGAAACCAATACCGAATATTCAGGATGCCCCTGGCCGAAAACCGAAACCGATTTTTTTTTTCTTTTTTTTAACTACAGTGTGTGTGTATAGCTGAGAGAGCTTGTAGGCGGGAAAGCTCCTACAAATGGTCGTGGGTCCCTTGTACCGTAGGGTGTGATCTGCAGCGAAACTGGTGGAGCCCTACAAGGGAGAGCGTGGTTATAGCCAGACAACAATACGAGGTGGACATGTGTTTTGTGTTTGGGTGTAGTTATCCGTGCGATGGGCGTGGCTGCACCTGATCGTATCTCCGCCTAGTTCCTGATTCGGGTCTCACACTGACCCGTCAGATTATATGTCCGGAGCTCCAAAGGGAGTCTGCCTGTCACCTATCACTAGGACCACCGGACTTAGCTACAACCTTACGTGCAAGGTGGTTATAGAAAGTTACTGTGCTTTTTTGTATACACTGTCTGGTGGGTGCTAATTTGTACCAACTCTGTGTGAGCTTGGGGCTTATGCATATATAGTGTGCACGCAAATTTGCCTCAGGCGAATAGAATGTCTACGCACAAGAGGCTGATGTATGATCACTGTAACAGAATGAGATGTAACCAATTATCAAAATAAAGTATAGTCCTAGAAAACTATTATTATATGCAAAACAGTAAGTCAAGTAATGAACTCAAACAGCAGCTCTAGGCTGGCATCAAATTTGAAATATGATACACAATAATTTTACCGAAAATAAAAGGCAAAAAAAAACGAAAAGCGAAATAACCAAAAATGCCATTTTCGGCTGAAATTTCGGTGCATCCCTAATTTTAATAAGAGCCTCAGAAAAAGGAACAAACTCTTGTGACTTAGCAGGTTGTTTAAAAATTAAATCTAGTTGTTTGGAAGATTTCTCTTCAGATGATTTAGGTTCTTGGATGCCTAAAGTTCATAAAACCTCTTTAACCCCTTAAGCCATTACGACATAGATCTACGTCATGCGGTACATAGCCCAGTGTACAGCATAATATAGATCTACATTGCAGCTTCAGGAAGCTTCAAGTGACAGCCAAGAGCTGCTGTTTCTAAACTGCAGGCATAAAGTTAAAGAGCTGTTTTAGTGGATCTGGGAGGTGGGAGGGTTGAAGAGGGTTCCCTACACTGCAGAAAATAATTTAAAAAATAATTTAAAAAAAGCCCCAAACCACATACTAGCAGACTGTCTGCCAGTACCTAAGATGGTGGGGTGGACTTTGGGTGGGGAAGTGAAAGAGAGCTTTTTGGAAGAGATCAGGGAGGTAGGAGTGTAATCATTGCATCACAATACTATTACCCTTACCTGCTAAATAACCCCTTCACTGCCTAAAATTTCAGAACTTTGGTGCCCATTTGTGTTATGACTGTACAAACTGTATGTAAACAATTTTAGTGAGAAACCAAAAATTTGTAAAAAAGTTAACAATTTGTTTTATATGATCACATTTGGCAGCAAAATGATGGCATGAGATACCAAAATGGGCCTGGACAATGGGTTGTCTACTTAAAATAAATATATATTTTTGATAGGAGGCAAAGAGCACCCCAGCAAAGCTGTTCAGTGTAACTTCCCTTACCCATAATCCCCAGTCATTCATCCAAAGGAAAATGGAAAAAGAAGAAACACAAGGGTATATAGGTGCCTGAGATTTACTAAAAAAAAACTGCTGAAATAAAATTACAAAGAGTGCGGGGTCGTGGACTCTCCATGCCCAGAATGAAAGAAATTTATCAGGTAAGCATAAATTTTGTTTTCTTTCCTATGGCATGGAGAGTCCACAACTTCATTCCAGTTACTAGTAGGAACCAATACCCAATTTTTAAAGTACAGTATGAGGAAACAGCCCTAGTGGAATGAGCCATAATAAAACCACATAATAAAACCACAAACAGGGCAGAAGATTGCCAAAAGTCTTTAGTAGCCTAAAGGTAAAATTTTGGAGCACGCACAACATCCAGTTTATGCAAAAGACGTTCCTAATGGGAAGGAGGATTAGGAAAAAAAGAAGGAAAAACAATTTCCAAATAATCGGCTAAATTACGAGTTTTTGTCGCTAAGGCAGTGCGGGGCTAACAAGCCTTTTTTTTATTACCGCTCACTTAAGCCAACGCTGGTATTACAAGCTTTCTTCAAGCCGGCGTTAGCCTCAGAAAAGTGAGCGTTGAGCAAAATTTAGCTCCACATCTCACTGTAATACCAGCGCTGCTTACGGTAGCGGTAAGCTGGCAAAACGTGCTTGTGCACGATTTCCCCATAGGAAACAATGGGGCTGAGCTGGCTGAAAAAAAACCTAACACCTGCAAAAAAGCAGCGTTCACCTCCTAACGCAGCCCCATTGTTTCCTATGGGGAAATTAATTTTATGTCTGCTCCTAACACCCTAACATGAACCCCAAGTCTAAACACCCCTAATCTTACACTTATTAACCCCTAATCTGTCATCCCTGCTATCGCTGACACCTACATTATATTATTAACCCCTAATCTGCCGCTCCCGACACCGCCGCCACCTACATTATACTTTTGAACCCCTAATCTACTGCCCCCAACATCACTGACACCTACATTATATTTATTAACCCCTAATCTGCCCCCCAACATCACCGCAACTATATTCAATTTATTAACCCCTAATCTGCCGCCGCCGCCAACGTCGCCGCCACTATAATATATTTATTAACCCCTAAACCTAAGTCTAATCCTAACACCCCCCTAACGTAAATACAAATTAAATACATCTAAATAAATTTACTACAATTAAATAAATTATTCCTATTTAAAACTACATACTTACCTATAAAATAACATAATTTATGTAAGAACTTACCTGATAAATTCATTTCTTTCATATTAGCAAGAGTCCATGAGCTAGTGACGTATGGGATATACATTCCCACCAGGAGGGGCAAAGTTTCCCAAACCTTAAAACGCCTATAAATACACCCCTCACCACACCCACAAATCAGTTTAACGAATAGCCAAGAAGTGGGGTGATAAGAAAAAAGTGCAAAAGCATAAAAAATAAGGAATTGGAATAATTGTGCTTTATACAAAAAAATCATAACCACCACAAAAAAGGGTGGGCCTCATGGACTCTTGCTAATATGAAAGAAATGAATTTATCAGGTAAGTTCTTACATAAATTATGTTTTCTTTCATGTAATTAGCAAGAGTCCATGAGCTAGTGACGTATGGGATAATGACTACCCAAGATGTGGATCTTTCCACGCAAGAGTCACTAGAGAGGGAGGGATAAAATAAAGACAGCCAATTCCTGCTGAAAATAATCCACACCCAAAATAAAGTTTAAATGAAAACATAAGCAGAAGATTCAAACTGAAACAGCTGCCTGAAGTACTTTTCTACCAAAAACTGCTTCAGAAGAAGAAAACACATCAAAATGGTAGAATTTAGTAAAAGTATGCAAAGAAGACCAAGTTGCTGCTTTGCAAATCTGATCAACCGAAGCTTCATTCCTAAACGCCCAGGAAGTAGAAACTGACCTAGTAGAATGAGCTGTAATCCTCTGAGGCGGAGATTTACCCGACTCAACATAGGCATGATGAATTAAAGATTTCAACCAAGATGCCAAAGAAATGGCAGAAGCTTTCTGGCCTTTTCTAGAACCGGAAAAGATGACAAATAGACTAGAAGTCTTTCGGAAAGTCTTAGTAGCTTCAACATAATATTTTAAAGCTCTAACAACATCCAAAGAATGCAATGATTTCTCCTTAGAATTCTTAGGATTAGGGCATAATGAAGGAACTACAATTTCTCTACTAATGTTGTTGGAATTCACAACCTTAGGTAAAAATTCAAAAGAAGTTCGCAACACTGCCTTATCCTGATGAAAAATCAGAAAAGGAGACTCACAAGAAAGAGCAGACAATTCAGAGACTCTTCTGGCAGAAGAGATGGCCAAAAGGAACAAAACTTTCCAAGAAAGTAATTTAATGTCCAATGAATGCATAGGTTCAAACGGAGGAGCTTGAAGAGCCCCCAGAACCAAATTCAAACTCCAAGGAGGAGAAATTGACTTAATGAAAGGTTTTATACGAACCAAGTTTTGTACAAAACAATGAATATCAGGAAGATTAGCAATCTTTCTGTGAAAAAGAACAGAAAGAGCAGAGATTTGACCTTTCAAGGAACTTGCGGACAAACCTTTATCTAAACCATCCTGAAGAAACTGTAAAATTCTCGGAATTCTAAAAGAATGCCAGGAAAAATGATGAGAAAGACACCAAGAAATATAAGTCTTCCAGACTCTATAATATATCTCTCTAGATACAGATTTACGAGCCTGTAACATAGTATTAATCACAGAGTCAGAGAAACCTCTTTGACCAAGAATCAAGCGTTCAATCTCCATACCTTTAAATTTAAGGATTTGAGATCCTGATGGAAAAAAGGACCTTGCGACAGAAGGTCTGGTCTTAACGTAAGAGTCCACGGTTGGCAAGAGGCCATCCGGACAAGATCCTCATACCAAAACCTGTGAGGCCATGCTGGAGCTACCAGCAGAACAAACAAGCATTCCTTCAGAATCTTGGAGATTACTCTTGGAAGAAGAACTAGAGGCGGAAAGATATAGGCAGGATGATACTTCCAAGGAAGTGATAATGCATCCACTGCCTCCGCCTGAGGATCCCGGGATCTGGACAGATACCTGGGAAGTTTCTTGTTTAGATGAGAAGCCATCAGATCTATTTCTGGAAGTTCCCACATTTGAACAATCTGAAGAAATACCTCTGGGTGAAGAGACCATTCGCCCGGATGCAACGTTTGGCGACTGAGATAATCCGCTTCCCAATTGTCTATTCCTGGAATATGAACCGCAGAGATTAGACAGGAGCTGGATTCTGCCCAAACCAGAATTCGAGATACTTCTTTCATAGCCAGAGGACTGTGAGTCCCTCCTTGATGATTGATGTATGCCACAGTTGTGACATTGTCTGTCTGAAAACAAATGAACGATTCTCTCTTCAGAAGAGGCCAAGACTGAAGAGCTCTGAAAAATGCACGGAGTTCCAAAATATTGATCGGTAATCTCACCTCCTGAGATTCCCAAACCCCTTGTGCTGTCAGAGACCCCCACACATCTCCCCAACCTGTAAGACTTGCATCTGTTGAAATTACAGTCCAGGACGGAAGAACAAAAGAAGCCCCCTGAACTAAACGATGGTGATCTGTCCACCACGTCAGAGAGTGTCGTACAATCGGTGTTAAAGATATTAATTGAGATATCTTTGTGTAATCCCTGCACCATTGGTTCAGCATACAGAGCTGAAGAGGTCGCATGTGAAAACGAGCAAAGGGGATCGCGTCCGATGCAGCAGTCATAAGACCTAGAATTTCCATGCATAAGGCTACCGAAGGGAATGATTGTGACTGAAGGTTTCGACAAGCTGAAATCAATTTTAGACGTCTCTTGTCTGTCAAAGACAGAGTCATGGACACTGAATCTATCTGGAAACCCAAAAAGGTTACCCTTGTCTGAGGAATCAATGAACTTTTTAGTGAATTGATCCTCCAACCATGATTTTGAAGAAACAACAAAAGTCGATTTGTATGAAATTCTGCTAAATGTGAAGGCTGAGCAAGTACCAAGATATTGTCCAAATAAGGAAATACCACAATACCCTGTTCTCTGATTACAGATAGAAGGGCACCGAGAACCTTTGTAAAAATTCTTGGAGCTGTTGCTAGGCCAAACGGCAGAGCCACAAACTGGTAATGCTTGTCTAGGAAAGAGAATCTCAGAAACTGATAGTGAGCTGGATGAATCGGAATATGCAGATATGCATCCTGTAAATCTATTGTAGACATATAATGCCCTTGCTGAACAAAAGGCAGGATAGTCCTTACAGTTACCATTTTGAATGTTGGTATCCTTACATAACGATTCAATATTTTTAGATCCAGAACTGGTCTGAAGGAATTCTCCTTCTTTGGTACAATGAAGAGATTCGAATAAAACCCCAGCCCCTGTTCCAGAACTGGAACTGGCATAATTACTCCAGCCAACTCTAGATCTGAAACACATTTCAGAAATGCTTGAGCTTTCGCTGGGTTTACTGGGACACGGGAAAGAAAGAATCTCTTTGCAGGAGGTCTTATCTTGAAACCAATTCTGTACCCTTCTGAAATAATGTTCTGAATCCGAAGATTGTGAACAGAATTGATCCAAATTTCTTTGAAAAAACGTAATTTGCCCCCTACCAGCTGAGCTGGAATGAGGGCCGCACCTTCATGTGGACTTAGAAGCTGGCTTTGCTTTTCTAGAAGGCTTGGATTTATTCCAGACTGGAGATGGTTTCCAAACTAAAACTGCTCCTGAGGATGAAGGATCAGGCTTTTGTTCTTTGTTGAAACGAAAGGAACGAAAATGATTATTAGCCCTGTTTTTACCCTTAGATTTTTTATCCTGTGGTAAAAAAGTTCCTTTCCCACCCGTAACAGTTGAGATAATAGATCCAACTGAGAACCAAATAATTTATTACCCTGGAAAGAAAGGGAAAGTAGAGTCGATTTAGAAGACATATCAGCATTCCAAGTTTTAAGCCATAAAGCTCTTCTAGCTAAAATAGCTAGAGACATAAACCTGACATCAACTCTGATAATATCAAAAATGGCATCACAGATAAAATTGTTAGCATGTTGAAGAAGAATAATAATGTTATGAGAATCATGATCTGTTACTTGTTGCGCTAAAGTTTCCAACCAAAAAGTTGAAGCTGCAGCAACATCCGCCAAAGATATAGCAGGTCTAAGAAGATTACCTGAACACAAATAAGCTTTTCTTAGGAAGGATTCAATTTTCCTATCTAAAGGATCCTTAAAGGAAGTACCATCTGCCGTAGGAATAGTAGTATGTTTAGCAAGGGTAGAGATAGCCCCATCAACTTTAGGGATTTTGTCCCAAAACTCTAATCTGTCAGACGGCACAGGATATAGTTGCTTAAAACGTTTAGAAGGAGTAAATGAATTACCCAATTTATTCCATTCCCTGGAAATTACTTCAGAAATAGCACCAGGAACAGGAAAAACTTCTGGAATAACTACAGGAGATTTAAAGACCTTGTCTAAACGTTTAGATTTAGTATCAAGAGGACCAGAATCCTCAATTTCTAATGCAATTAGGACTTCTTTAAGTAAAGAACGAATAAATTCAATTTTAAATAAATATGAAGATTTATCAGCATCAACCTCTGAAACAGAATCCTCTGAACCAGAAGAATCATTAGAATCAGAATGATGATGTTCATTTAAAAATTCATCTGGATAAAGAGAAGTTTTAAAAGACTTTTTATGTTTACTAGAAGGAGGAATAACAGACATAGCCTTCTTAATAGATTCAGAAACAAAATCTCTTATGTTATCAGGAACACTCTGAACATTAGATGTTGATGGAACTGCAACAGGTAATGGTATTTTACTAAAGGAAATATTTTCTGCATTAACAAGTTTGTCATGACATTTAATACAAACAACAGCTGGAGGAACAGCTACCAAAAGTTTACAGCAGATACACTTAGCTTTGGTAGTTCCAGCACCAGGCAGCGATTTTCCTGAAGTATCTTCTGACTCAGATGCAACATGAGACATCTTGCAATATGTAAGAGAAAAAACAGCATATAAAGCAAAATTGATCAAATTCCTTAAATGACAGTTTCAGGAATGGGAAAAAATGCCAAAGAACAAGCTTCTAGCAACCAGAAGCAATGAAAAATGAGACTTAAATAATGTGGAGACAAAAGCGACGCCCATATTTTTTTAGCGCCAAATAAGACGCCCACATTATTTGGCGCCTAAATGCTTTTGGCGCCAAAAAATGACGCCACATCCGGAACGCCGACATTTTTGGCGCAAAAGAACGTCAAAAAATGACGCAACTTCCGGCGACACGTATGACACCGGAAACAGAAAAGATTTTTTGCGCCAAAAAAGTCTGCGCCAAGAATGACGCAATAAAATGAAGCATTTTCAGCCCCCGCGAGCCTAACAGCCCACAGGGAAAAAGTCTAATTTTTTAAGGTAAGAAAAAATGATTGATTTAAATGCATTATCCTAAATATGAAACTGACTGTCTGAAAATAAGGAATGTTGAACATCCTGAGTCAAGGCAAATAAATGTTTGAATACATATATTTAGAACTTTATAAAAAAAGCGCCCAACCATAGCTTAGAGTGTCACAGAAAATAAGACTTACCCCAGGACACTCGTCTACATGTTGTAGAAAGCCAAACCAGTACTGAAACGAAAATCAGCAGAGGTAATGGTATATATATATAAGAGTATATCGTCGATCTGAAAAGGGAGGTAAGAGATGAATCTCTACGACCGATAACAGAGAACCTACGAAATAGACCCCGTAGAAGGAGATCATTGCATTCAAATAGGCAATACTCTCCTCACATCCCTCTGACATTCACTGCACGCTGAGAGGAAAACCGGGCTCCAATCTGTTGCGGAGCGCATATCAACGTAGAATCTAGCACAAACTTACTTCACCACCTCCATAGGAGGCAAAGTTTGTAAAACTGATTTGTGGGTGTGGTGAGGGGTGTATTTATAGGCGTTTTAAGGTTTGGGAAACTTTGCCCCTCCTGGTGGGAATGTATATCCCATACGTCACTAGCTCATGGACTCTTGCTAATTACATGAAAGAAAAACCCTAAGCTAGCTACAATATAACTAATAGTTACATTGTAGCTAGTTTAGGATTTATATTTATTTTACAGGCAACTTTGTATTTATTTTAACTAGGTACAATAGTTATTAAATAGTTATTAACTATTTAATAACTTCCTAGTTAAAATAAATACAAATTTACCTGTAAAATAAACCCTAACCTAAGTTACAATTACACCTAACACAACACTATAATTAAACTAATTACCTAAACTACCTACAATTAATTACAATTAAATTAAATAAACTAAATTACGGAAAAAACAAACAAACACTAAATTATAGAAAATAAAAAAAGAATTACAAGAATTTTAAACTAATTACACCTAATCTAATTCCCCCCAATAAAATAAAAAAGCCCCCCAAAATAATAAAATTCCCTTCCCTATACTAAATTACAAATAGCCCTTAAAAGGGCCTTTTGCAGGGCATTGCCCCAAAGTAATCAGCTCTTAAACCTGTAAAAAAAAATACAATACCCCCCAACATTAAAACCCACCACCCACACACCCAACCGTACTCTAAAACCCACCCAATCCCCCTTAAAAAAACCTAACACTACCCCCTTGAAGATCACCCTACCTTGAGACGTCTTCACCCAGCCGGGCACAAGTGGTCCTCCAGAGGGTCCGAAGTCTTCATCCTATCCGGCCAGAAGAGGACCTCCAGACTGGCAGAAGTCTTCATCCAGGCGGCATCTTCTATCTTCATCCTTCCGGAGCAGAGCGGGTCCATATTCAAGACATCCGACGCGGAGCATCCTCTTCATCCGACAACTGAATGACTGGTCCTTTAAGTGACATCATCCAAGATGGCGTCCCTTGAATTCCGATTGGATGTTAGAATCCTATCAGTCAATCGGAATTAAGGTAGGAAAAAGCCAAGGTAGGAAATGCGATCTCAATCCTATTGGCTGATCGGAACAGCCAATAGAATGTGAGCTCAATCCGATTGGCTGATTGGATCAGCCAATCGGATTGAACTTCAATCTGATTGGCTGATTGAATCAGCCAATCAGATTTTTCCTACCTTAATTCCGATTGGCTGATAGAATCCTATCAGCCAATCGGAATTCGAGGGACGCCATCTTGGATGACGTCCCTTAAAGGAACCTTCATTCGTCGTTCAGTCGTTGGTTGAAGAGGATGGCTCCGCGTTGGCTCCTTTGAAGATGGCTCGACTCCGGATGGATGAAGATTGAAGACGCCGCCTGGATTAAGACTTCTACCGGATGAAGCACCTCCTCTGCGCACCTTGGATGAAGATTTTGGCCCGTTTGGGTGAAGACGGCTCAAGGTAGGATGATCTTCAGGGGGTTAGCGTTAGGTTTTTTTAAGGGGGGTTTGGGTGGGTTAGAGTAGGGGTATTTGGGTGGTGGGTTTTAATGTTGGGGGGGTTGTATTTTTTTTTACAGGTAAAAGAGCTGATTACTTTGGGGCAATGCCCCGCAAAAAGCCCTTTTAAGGGCTGGTAAAAGAGCTAGTTACTTGGTAATTTAGAATAGGGTAGGGATTTTTTTTCATTTTGGGGGGCTTTATTATTTTATTAGGGGGCTTAGATTAGGTGTAATTAGTTTAAATTTCTTGTAATTCTTTTTTATTTTCTGTAATTTAGTGGGGGTTTTTGTACTATATGAAAAAACAGAAGAGGTTTTCTCCTTTCCGTGCATGACCAGTACTCCCAACTCCTCACACATACACCACCTTAGCAGACTTTAAATCAATAAATTGATAAACAGTTGCAAATTCCTTGCAAAGAAGATTCTGTGCATTCTCTTTTATAACTCACAGTTTGCTCTGTCCCATTCCGTCCATGGCACTCGGTCCTGGGGGAGTGCAGACTCTCCGCTGACTGCGGTTCACTCGGCAACGCTTGCCCGCTCCCCTCCTCAAGCCGCCTGTTGGTTCCGGGTACAGAGAAATGACGCGTGACTTGGCTCAGCGTCTGACGTCACGTCTTCGTCCTTTCTTCACTGCTAAGGTGGAACGGGGGAGTTTACTGATATCGGTCAGCCGTTAACCTTCGTTGGCTCAGAAATGTAGATACAAGGTGGATGAAGGATACTCGGCAATCTTGTGCAGTAGTAAAAAACTTTTTCTTTATTTATGAAGACCACTTTAAAAGACAGATGTCAGCTTCATTTTTCCAAATACTATATACAGCACACTTTGAACAAGCAGTAGGTTGGTGGTCACTAATGCTGACGCGTTTCGGCTCCCCACGCCGTAGTCATAGCATACCTTAGTGACCATCAACCTCAATTTAAAAAGGATTACATCAAACCCTATTGGTTAATTCCAAACACACCTCCTATGCTGCTTAACTACCATATTGTCTCTTGTAGATGAGTATATACTGGTATCAACCTAGTCTAAACTTAAACTGACAGGTCTTTCCTATGTGACTTTATACAATATCCTTGTCGCTATTTTAAACTACACTTAGTTATATTTAATTAGATTTGATTTAATTCTTAGTTTTCTTTTTAAAAGTTATCATTTTACGGCTCCATTGACTATTATTTGATCTCAATGGGTGATATTTCACATATAATACACTATAATTCATTTATTGATTTGGTGTTATAAAGTGTAATTCACTTAGGTAATGCAATATTTTGAAGGCTATAGTTACTTAATGCCAGAAGTTAATGAGGTCATATTCACTGTTTAGACCTGATGGTCTTCTCGTTTTCATTTTTAATATCCAGAAGACCTCCTCTCTGGCTAACATGAGATCTCTGTTCCCTCCCCTTGCTGGGGGGGGGGATATATTTGACTATTGTCATGCACGGAAAGGAGAAAACCTCTTCTGTTTTTTCACGTAGTGATATGGGACAATTGGCTACCCATTCTCTCCTTGGTGCATGACTTAGGAATTTAAGAAAGAGAAAAGCTAAAATATTTGCTTAAATCCTGATAACGGCTGCAGTACACGCTTGCACATATATTTAGAAAATTTCTTCAGACATTGATTGCGAGCTGATAAATGAGAGACCGGGACTTTGCTCAACATAGAAATATAATTTAACAAAACAGCAATATCTAATACAGTGAATGATAAAGTAACCATTTAAGCTGATATATTTCCCAGCTAACAGCCACTACAAACAATACTGACATGGAAGACATATGTGACATATTTTCACTCAAATCCACAACCGAAAGGAAAGGGACAGACATAGAATTGGACAAAGTGTTTACGACAGATAAATCCCAATTGACTCTCAGCTCACTCTTTGATGATATGGAAATACTATTGAAAAGGGAAATGAAAACTAAATGTGACATTCAGATTCTCATGAGATACCATGAAATGGGGATTATACCCAGGGGTTTACGAATGAATAAATTCCCGACTTTCATAACAGAAGATAAAGAGTTTATATCACGCTGGAATGAGACCTTATCTGAATGTTCTCTAAAGTTAATTTTGCTGATTGTTGAATTTAAATCTGTCGTACTAAAAGAAATACTTGTACAAATAGGTCTGACCCAGATGGAATTGGATAAGAGAAAGGATTTAGAGGATTTTCGTAAATTTGATAAAATTTTGGCAGATAGCATAAATGAGGCTAAGAGGTTTTTATTAGAGATCAAACACAAGAAATACATCAGAGATCAAACAGACTATGACCAGAATAAAGTTTATGTCTGGAATAGGAGAGACAGGACTTTAGCTAAGAGCAATCAACATTACAGCAGAGGGAACAGAGGCAGGAGGGGGGGAGAGGAAGGGGGAGAAGGGGTAGAGGTCATTATCACAATCAGGACAATAGAAGAGTCAGATTCAGTGAAAGTGAAGCAGAATCAAATGACGAATATTCAAGCTCAGGGGGAGAGGAAGAAGTAAACTACATAGAGGGGGCTCATCCATCACCTGTAGCTTATATTAATCAACCGCAGATCCAACAAAAGGATACTGCTGTTAGACCCAAATTAAAATCAATATTAGTACAACCTCCAGCACAGCCTCCTCCTCACCCCTCCATCCCAAAAGACACTAGAAACATAGAAACATTCAGTAGTACAAGCAAATATGTACCTACAGCCAAACAGGCAGAGAAAAACACTAAAACCAATAGTGACCTTGATAAGGTTTTTTGCTTGGGCCCGGTTGGAATAGAAGGGGCGGGCCAAAACATGATGAGCGGTTTGAACTCCAATATACCAACACAGAACCCAGAGACAGTGACACAAACCAGATCAAATCGTTACCCACAGAGACAACACAAGAGAGGTTATTACACAAAGTACCAATAGTAAACAACATCATAAACATCTCTAATTACTCACTCACTGAGGCAGAAACAAAAGTACTTAATAAAGGCCTTAGTTTTGTTCCCACATCCAATTTTAATTTGTTTTCAACACTATTAGATGTTAATAAACTTATAAGATCTTTAACTCTCAAGAAGTTTTTCAAACAAACCAACAGCACTGACATAGATTGTGATAGAATAATAGCCCTAACTAGGCCTAATCTCACCTTCAGTGAGGATTGTGATTTGTTGACATTGGAAGATTTATACACACCAGGGAATGAGGGAAGTAATGACAATAAATATTTTCCCAAATTTAAAGGAAATTCAAATTTCTACCCCATACAGAACAGGGGACATATCCTGGAAACCTTCCAAAAAAGAGTAGAGAAGGATTTAACTGCACTGGATGCTAATAATCGATTACAGAGGGGCGGTTCTAACTTAACAAAAAAAGAAAAAGAAGCCCTCTCTAGACTACAGAATAATGCGGATCTTGTAATAAGAGCCGCAGACAAGGGCGGCTCAATTGTTGTAATGAACAAGAGCCAATTTGTAGAGGAGGCCAGGAGACAATTAACAGATAGGGAACAATACATTCCATTAAGAAGGGATCCAACCAATGACTTTGGCAATGAGCTCAAAGACCTACTAGATGAGGGTAGAGAGATAGGCATGTTTGATGAGGAAACATTTAAATTCATGCAAGTAGATTTCCCCATCAGACCTACTTTCAACCATTTGCCAAAGGTTCATAAACCTGGCATAGAGATACATGGAAGACCAATCATAAGTGGCATTGGTTCACTTACGGAGAGGCTCTCGCAATGGTTAGATGCGATTTTGCAGCCCTTTGTGGAAAATCTTCCAAGCCATCTAAAAGACACGAAACATCTGCTAGGCCTACTTAAAGAACAAGACTGGAAAGAGGATAATGTATGGCTAACGATAGATGTAAAATCTCTATACTCCTCTATCCCACATAAGGAAGGCCTAAAAGCTATAAGGTTTTTTCTTACACATTCAGGGCAGTATGAGGAGGAACATTGTAGTTTTATACTACGGGTAACTGAGTTTTTGCTTACCCATAATTATTTTTGTTTTGATGGCTGTTTCTATCTCCAGAGATGTGGAACCGCGATGGGGGCCAAGTTTGCCCCCTCCTACGCCAACCTTTACATGGGTTGGTGGGAGAGGTCCCACATTTATGGAGATAGAAACATGCACAAGCCCAATATTATTTTTTACAAAAGATTTATAGACGATCTGTTGGTGATTTGGAGAGGTGACAGAGATCAGGTGAAACACTTTGTTGAATACCTCAATAATAACAAGATGAATTTGGGCTTTACCTTTGAGACTGACCCCAAGAAAATCACCTATTTGGATGTAACTTTGGAAGGGGAAAGTGGAGGTGACAAGGGCAACATCATCACAAGTATTTTTCGTAAACCAACGGCCAAAAATACTATCCTTCATGCAAAGAGTAGTCACCCACGAAAAGTCTTTAAAGCAATAGCCAAAGGACAATACGTTAGGACCCTTAGAAATTGTTCAAATAAGAAAACATTTGAAACACAGGCTAATGAACTCACAGAAAGACTAATATCTAGAGAGTATCCGAAAAAGATGGTACTTGGTATCAAAAAAGATGTAACAAAAAAAGACAGAGATACTCTGTTGATGACGAGAACAAAACACAAAAAACATAATGAGAGCTATGCACAAAAAAGCACTTTTTTGACAACCTATAGTGATCAGTACAAGGAAGTCTGCAACATTATATCTAAGCACTTCCCATTACTCTTGGCCGATGATGATCTAGTCAGTATAGTCAAAGGGGGCTGTCGCTTCTCCTATAGAAGAGGAGCCACAATTGGAAACAAAGTAGCACCCACTGTACTCAAATCAGGAGATAGAAACAACACAAGTTCATGGCTAAGTACAAAAGGTGTATTCAGATGCCACTACACAGACTGCATAGCCTGTAAGCATTTAGCAGTTGGAAATGGTTTCACCAGTACCATTACTGGGGAGGCATATTTACATGAAAGATGCTTTAACTGCAGGGCAACTTATGTTGTTTATATGCTCACGTGCACACAATGTGGTTTGCAATACATAGGTATGACCTCAAGAGAGGTCAGATCTAGAATTCGTGAGCATATAAACAACATAAAAATGGGTACACTCACTACACCCCTAATCACACATTTTTTCCAGGTCCATGACAAGGACCCCAGCCCACTCACCTGGACAATAGTCAAATATACCCCCCCCCAGCAAGGGGAGGGAACAGAGATCTCATGTTAGCCAGAGAGGAGGTCTTCTGGATATTAAAAATGAAAACGAGAAGACCATCAGGTCTAAACAGTGAATATGACCTCATTAACTTCTGGCATTAAGTAACTATAGCCTTCAAAATATTGCATTACCTAAGTGAATTACACTTTATAACACCAAATCAATAAATGAATTATAGTGTATTATATGTGAAATATCACCCATTGAGATCAAATAATAGTCAATGGAGCCGTAAAATGATAACTTTTAAAAAGAAAACTAAGAATTAAATCAAATCTAATTAAATATAACTAAGTGTAGTTTAAAATAGCGACAAGGATATTGTATAAAGTCACATAGGAAAGACCTGTCAGTTTAAGTTTAGACTAGGTTGATACCAGTATATACTCATCTACAAGAGACAATATGGTAGTTAAGCAGCATAGGAGGTGTGTTTGGAATTAACCAATAGGGTTTGATGTAATCCTTTTTAAATTGAGGTTGATGGTCACTAAGGTATGCTATGACTACGGCGTGGGGAGCCGAAACGCGTCAGCATTAGTGACCACCAACCTACTGCTTGTTCAAAGTGTGCTGTATATAGTATTTGGAAAAATGAAGCTGACATCTGTCTTTTAAAGTGGTCTTCATAAATAAAGAAAAAGTTTTTTACTACTGCACAAGATTGCCGAGTATCCTTCATCCACCTTGTATCTACGTTTTTGTACTATAGTTTAGTTTATTTAATTTAATTTTAGGTAATTATAGGTAATTTATTTAATGATAGTGTAGTGTTAGGTTTAATTGTAACTTAGGTTAGGATTTATTTTACAGGTAATTTTGTAAGTATTTTAACTGGGTAGTTATTAAATAGTTAATAACTATTTAATAACTATTGTACCTAGTTAAAATAAATACAAAGTTGCCTGTAAAATAAAAATAAATCCTAAAATAGCTACAATATAATTATTAGTTATATTGTAAATATATTAGGGTTTATTTTATAGGTAAGTATTTAGTTTTAAATAGGAATAATTTAGTTAATAATAGTAAGTTTTATTTAGATTTATTAAAATAATATTAAAGTTAGGGGAGTGTTAGTGTTAGACTTAGGTTTAGGGGTTAATAAGTTTAATATAGGTGGCGGCGGGGTCCAGGAGCGGCAGTTTAGGGGTTAAACATTTAATTTAGTTGCGGCGGGGTCTGGGAGCGGCAGTTTAGGGGTTAATGAATTTAATGTAGATTGCGGCGGTGTAGTGGGAGGCAGGATAGGGGTTAATAACTTTAATATAGGTGGCGGTGGGCTCCGGGTGCGGCGTTTTAGGGGTTAAACAATTTATTTGCGGCGGGGTCCGGGATCCGCAGGATAGGGGTTAATAACTTGAATATAGGTGGCGGCGGTGTAGTGGGGGGCAAGATAGGGGGTTAATAGGTATGATGTAGATGGCGGCGGGGTGCGGGAGCGGCGGTTTAGGGGTTAATAGATTTATTATAGTTGCGGCGGGGTCCAGGAGCGGCGGTTTAGGGGGGTAATAACTTTATTTAGTTGTGGGGGGCTCCGGGAGCGGCGGTTTAGGGGGTAAAACAGTGTAGTTTAGTGTGGGTGCTTAGTGACAGGCTATCAAAAAAGCTGCGAAGAAGCCGATGAGCAGCGAGATCGATGACTGTTAGTTAACAACAGTCCGCTGCTCATCGCTCCGTACTTGGTGCGCGGCTTCTTGACAGCTTTTTTGATAACTTTGGCGAACGTATTTAGGTCCGCAGCAGCGATGGTAGGCGAGCTTAGGTGAGCGTATTGGGCCAGCGAATGCAGCTAAGTAGAGGGCTTCATAACTAGAGGCCATAAGCTCAATCCTAGCAGGAAATTTGCACCTAAGCAAATGCTGGCAAGGTTATTGCATCCAAGTTTTGGGTTGCAAATGGAATGTTGATGATTGACTTCCTGCTGCATGGAGAGACGAAAATAGATGACTACTATGCCAACTTGATTGGAATATTGCACAAAGCAATTATAGGTAAGACGCGATAAGTTGTCAGAAGGTGCTGTTCCTTTAAGCCAATGCTCCTGTTTATGAGTCCTTTGTTGTCATGGCTGCAATTGCTAAAAGCCGGATTCAGATTGGTTAATCACACCCCATATTTACCAGTGACTGCTCTCCCATGTTTGAAGGATCCCTTTTTTTTAAAAAAAAGCATTATAAATGTGTGTTAAGGTGAAGTTGGGAATACATTTCAATGACTGGATTATACTTATGTAAATCTATACAAATATATATGTATATTGAAGTTGACCAATGATATGTTAAAGCAGCAATCACCCACTGCAAGTACATAGGTTATGGATAGTATCAATGAGGTAAAGCTGCTTAATATAATTTAAAACAAAGTATAATATTAAAAGGACAGATTTGTGGAAATAAGATATTTTTTCGGGAGGGTGAGGGGGTCCCTACACTATGGAAAAAAAGATATAATACATATAAAATAATAAAAAATAATAATAATTTGTTACTCGCTGACTGGCTGCCAGGAACAAAAAATTACTTGAGCAGTGAGAGGGGGGTGGGTTAGAGAGCTGTTTGGGGCAGTCTAGGAGATGGGAGGGTGAGGAGGTTTCCCTACACTACAGAAAAAAATAAATAAATAAAAAATAAATAAAATCCCTAAACTGCATATTGCCAGTACCTAAGATGGTTGTGACCATTGGGGGGAAGAGAGCTGTTTGAGAGTTATCAGGTTGGGATCAGGGGGTGGGAGGATAATCACTACACTACAGATAAGTTATCTTACAAGTTAACAGATTATTGCCTTCACTGCCAGGAATTTCAGATGTGTGGTAAGCAGCTGCAATTAGCAGTTTTCTAATTTCCAAAAATCAAAGTCAAAGAAGCCATGCATATCTGCTGTTTCTGAACAAAAGGAGATTCCAGAGATGCTTTTACAACTATTTGTCTTTTGACTGCATTATTAGTTCTGTGTAAATAATTTTAGTGAGAAAACCAAAGTTTACAAAAAAGTAAATTTCTCTATATGATCATATTCAGATATACTAAAATGGGTGTAGATCAATACCTTGGGTTGTCTACTTAAATAGTTTTCATACGTAAATAAAAAAAAATTGAAGGCTCCATTTCTGTTTAAACGGAGTGATAACAAAAATGCTAAATTCCTGGTAGCGAAAGGGTTAATGGTTCACACCGGAATTGCTATCACATGAAAATGAGAAAATCTCAGGTTGTAAATAGGATATTTCTAGAATACAGAATGAGATCATTTGCACAGGGAGAATCCAAAGACGAATAAATACAATGATTTCACTCATGTAAAATTAGGCAACAGCAGCGTGTAAATAATCATGTAAGTTAAGAAACTTTCAATGAATTACATCACCATTTGCTGTTTGTTGCTACTATTATGATATAAAACCGGCTAGGTTGCTCAAATAAGATTTAACCTTAAATACAAAACCAAAACACTGATAAGGAATAACTTTATCAAATGTTTTACAAGTATGCATAAGCTCACTGATTGAATAAACTATTTCACTGAGCATTAATCACTATAGAGTGCCCCTAAATGGTCTAATGCAGTGTTTTCCAACTCCAGTCCTTTAACAGGTCAAATATTCAATATATCTTAACTAGAGCACGGGTGAAAAATGGATGGGTGAGCTAATTATTTCACCTGTACTCTAGATAACTTTTTTTTTTTTTCAAAAAAAGATTTATTGAACATAAGTATCAAAAATACAAAGACAGAGTAAACATAGTATCCGAAAAGTTGCGTTAATATATACTTGAACCAGATAGACTCAAAGTCCACCTAGAGTAAAAGGCACAAGGTAGCATGTTTAAGGAGCCCGAATCGGTGGATCCATAAGTCCAAGGGCCCAGTAACAAAAAAGTCTCTGAATACTCTGAATCGTATGCAGTAAAGAAAAGCTTGACATTTTAACATTTTTTAACAATATTTAAATGAACATCAACATATTCCCTCTCTATGTCGGAGAGGGAAAGAGGGAAGAGATACAAATATATAAATAAACATGTGTTACAATCTTTAACGTCTTAAGTACACCGGGGAGAGGAAAAGAGGAGGGAAGTTAAGAAGGGAGGAGAGGGACTTAAGGGGAGGGAGAAGAGGAAAGAAAAAAAACAAAAAAAAAAACAAAGAACTGAGAACTCTATGAATAATTTTAGCAAGAAGTGATTATGAACTGTGTGGGGGGGGGGGGAGGGTCTGCTGGTGGCCAACATCATTTCGTATGTGATCATCTGATTACTTTTGAAATAGTGCAGTTTTTCCATTAATAAGAGGTCCTCTACCGAGGCGCGCCAATCAGTGAGAAAAGGGACATCTTTGGATTTCCAGAGTTTTGGGATAAGCCTCTTAGCTCCTGTGAGCATGATCAAGAGAAGGGCCCGGGTGTGACTGGCTTTAGTGTCTGGGAGGTGTAAGAAAAGCAATGTCTCGGGAGTGTTTGGTATGTGCATGTTTAATTTAGATGATATTTCCTGAAAAAACCCTGTCCAGAAGCTTGCTAAGCTAGGGCATTCCCACCAGATGTGCAAGAGAGTGCCATGCCCTCCACACCCTCTCCAACATGCAGAGTTAGCTGATGGGAAGAGGAGATGTAGTCTTGCTGGAGTGTAGTACCATCTGGTCAGGAGCTTAAGATGTATTTCCTGTATCTTAACAGAGACAGAAGAGCGCTGGGTCATCCTAAACAATTTGAGCCATTCTTCGTCATCTATTATATTGTTAAGGTCCCTATTCCATGCCCTAATGTAAGATGGTAATTGTGTGTCTGGTGGTGTTAGAAGCAATTTATAGATTTTGGAAATCAGTCTCCTAGGTTGACCTCCCCGTGCAGAGTGTCTCAAAGGGAGTCAGATCCCTAAGAAAGTCAGTTTTTTTTCTTGTGGTGTATTAGAAAGTTGGTTAGCTGGTGATACCTCAGCCAGGATGAGAAGACAGCCCCGTATCGTTCACACATATCTTGTTGAGAACGCAACCTACCCCCCTCTAGAGCAAAATACAGGATCCCCTCTCTCAGGCTATACTGGGAACCTAGGCGCCTGCTCAGATCATAATACGGCATCTCAGGGTTATCTATAATAGGTAACATTGGGGAGAAAGAAGAGGATATGTGCACACTAGTAGCAATTAACTTATCCCATTTGTGTAGGGTTTCCGACGTTAGATGGTATTTATGTAAGGTTTTAGGGCGTTTAAGACCCGGGGTCCAAGCAAGAACTCCTACATTATTTGTGCGAAGGATTTGGCCGACTAGTCTAACCCATTGCTTCTGTGAGGTGTTATATGACCATTCGACCAACCGTTGCATTATAATAGCTTTTCTGTACAAAGTTAGATCAGGGAAACCTAATCCTCCTCTGTCGCGGAGCAGATATAGGGTCTTTCTAGGTATTCTCGGTTTAACCCCTGTCCATATAAATTGTTCTATAATTCTCTGTAATTGAGGTAAAAAGTCAGATGGGAGGTGAATTGGGACGGTTTGCATAATGTATAATATGCGTGGTAGTATGTTCATCTTAATTAAGCCTATTTTCCCTAGCCAAGATAAAGACTTAGGTCATCAGTGATATCTTGCCGTAACGTGATATAGTTGTTTTTAAAAAAGTCAGACGGGTTCGTTGAAAGGTAGATACCTAGGTATTTCAGCTTAGATGTTGCTATAGGAACTTTATAATCTGTTTCTAGGAGGTGGATGTGCTCAGCAGGTACGTTTATATTAAGAAGCTCTGATTTAGATAAATTTAGGTGAAAGTTGGAAAGCGCTCCATATTCTTGAATGTCTTTCAGCAAAGCGGGGACAGAGACCTCAACATTCGTGAGAGTGTAGAGGACATCGTCAGCGTACAAAGCTTGTTTGTATTCAGCGTTGCCGACTTTTATCCCCTCGATTTTAGGGTTGTTTCTAACTTTTTGTGCCAAGGCTTCAATCGAGAGGGCGAAGAGTAAAGGGGATAAAGGACACCCCTGTCGTGTTCCATTTGAGATAGAGAAAGTCTCTGATAAGGTGCCGTTTATTCTAACCCTGGCGTTAGGGGCTGAGTATAGGGCAAAGGTCATATTGATAAAGGGATCTCCGAAATTCATCGCTTTCATAGCCTGACGCAGGAATAGCCAATCGACACGGTCGAAGGCCTTCTCTGCGTCAGTTGCAAAGAGAGCCAAAGGTATCCCCTACACCTGCGCGTGATTTATTAACTGGATTACTTTATTAGTGTTATCTCGCGCCTCCCTGCTGGGTATAAAGCCCACCTGATCCGTTGAAATGAGGTTTGGGAGATATTTATTAAGGCGATTGGCTAGAATTTTAGCTAGAATCTTAATATCTAGATTGAGAAGCGATATGGGTCTGAAATTAGCCGGGGAGGTGGGGCGTTTACCCGGCTTCGGGATAACCGTAATGTGTGCCTCAAGCATTGAACTAGCTAGAGAGGGGTTTTCTACCAAGTCACTGAAAAGATGAAGCAACAGTGGACTTAAAGTCTCAGAGAATACTTTATAATATTTGAGCGAAAATCCATCCGGTCCCGGACTTTTCCCACTAGGGAAGTCCTTAAAAGCCCCTGCGAGCTCTTCGGCGGAGATGGGAGCATCTAGGCTGCCTCTCTGCGACTAGTCTAGTCGTGGTAAAGAAAGCGTTTCTAAGTATTGGTCTATCTGAATTCGTTTCGAAGATATGCCTTCCGGGTGGTCATGTGGGTGTGTTACTTGTGTTATATTATATAACGATTTGTAGTATGAGTGAAAGGAGTTTGCTATTTGTTTATTACCCTTCAGGATCGTGCCATCAGGGTTATGTAATATATGCACATGTGCTTTTAGTTGTTTTCTGCGAACAGCTCTGGCCAAAAGCCTGCCCGGCTTATTGCCTCCTTCATAGAATTGCTGTTTTACAGCCAACATCTTTCGTTGGTAAGCTCCCAGGAGAAGTGTATTAAGGTCCTTTCTAGCAACTTCCAATGTTCTCTTAGTGTCTGCATCTAATGGTTTTTTTTATGTACACCTTCCAGCTGCGTTATAGTTTGTAAGAGTTGGACATGTTTTAGTCTATGTTGTTTATTGAGGCGAGCTTTATGTTTAAGGAATTCTCCTCGTATAACACATTTGTGTGCTTCCCAAAAATGTATGAGTGAGGTTTGCGAAGGGTTGTTATGTAATAAGTAGTCGTTCAGAGATTTCTGAATGTCAGATTTAACTATAGGGTCGTTCAATAAAGTCTCGTCTAGTTTCCAAATGTACGACGTCGGTGGAAGGTATGGCCATAAAATAGAACAGGTAACTGGGGCATGGTTTGACTATGTAATGGGGCCGTTCTAGATAACCTTTTAACGCCGTTATGCCGTTCTATTCCATCATAATTACACTGGGCTTTAGTGCCGTTAGGACGAAATAGAACGTCATAACCGATGGCTGTCCTAAAGCCAACGGCGCTTCCATGATGTGATCGCGGTCTGGAGGGCGTGCCTAGCATCACAGGGATGCCCCCTGACCCGATCGCATCATTGAAATATCGCGATCTCGTGCACGATCAAAGGATTTCAATTTGTTTACATCGGAATGTTGTTCCGATGTAGACAAGTTAACCCTGTCATCAAAGGGTTAAACTATAATTAATATCTGTATTGTTAAGGGTCCTGAGGACTGGATTTGTGAAACACTGGTCTAATGAGTGACCTCTCCCAGGACAATTATTACTGTGCAATGCACGTTTGTTTAAACAATAATGCTCAGAACAAAAACAAAATGTATGCTTACCTGATAAATTTATTTCTCTTGTGGTGTATCCAGTCCACTGATTCATCCATTACTTGTGGGATATTCTCCTTCCCAACAGGAAGCTGCAAGAGGATCACCCACAGCAGAGCTGTCTATATAGCTCCTCCCCTAACTGCCACCTCCCAGTCATTCGACCGAAGACAAGCAAAAGAAAGGAGAAACTATAGGGTGCAGTGGTGACTGTAGTTTAAAAATTAAAAAACACCTGTCTTAAAATGACAGGGCGGGCCGTGGACTGGATACACCACAAGAGAAATAAATTTATCAGGTAAGCATAAATTTTGTTTTCTCTTGTAAGGTGTATCCAGTCCACGGATTCATCCATTACTTGTGGGATACCAATACCAAAGCTATAGGACACGGATGAAGGGAGGGACAAGGCAGGCGCTTAAACGGAAGGCACCACTGCATGTAAGACCTTTCTCCCAAAAATAGCCTCCGAAGAAGCAAAAATATCAAATTTGTAGAATTTAGAAAAAGTATGAAGCGAAGACCAAGTCGCCGCCTTACAAATCTGTTCAACAGAAGCCTCATTTTTAAAGCCCCATGTGGAAGCCACCGCTCTAGTGGAATGAGCTGTAATTCTTACAGGAGGCTGCTGGCCAGCAGTCTCATAAGCTAAGCGGATTATACTTCTTAACCAAAAAGAAAGAGAAGTTGCTGAAGCCTTTTGGCCTTTCCTCTGTCCAGAGTAGACAACAAACAATGCAGATGTTTGACGAAAATCTTTAGTAGCTTGTAAATAAAACTTTAAAGCACGAACCACGTCAAGATTGTGTAATAGACGTTCCTTCTTTGAAGAAGGATTAGGACACAGTGACGGAACAACAATCTCTTGATTGATATTATTATTCGATACCACCTTAGGAAGAAACCCAGGTTTTGGTACGCAAAACTACCTTATCTGCATGGAAAATCAGATAAGATGAATCACACTGCAAGGCAAATAACTCTGAAACTCTTCGAGCCGAAGAGATAGCTACCAAGAACAGAACTTTCCAAGATAAAAGCTTGATATCTATGGAATGCAGAGGTTCAAACGGAACCGCTTCAAGAACTTTAAGAACTAAATTTAAACTCCATGGCGGAGCAACAGGTTTAAACACAGGCTTGATTCTAACTAAAGCCTGACAAAACGCCTGAACATCTGGAACATCTGCCAGACGCTTGTGCAAAAGAATAGACAGAGCAGAAATCTGTCCCTTTAAGGAACTAGCTGACAATCCCTTCTCCAATCCTTCTTGGAGAAAAGACAATATCCTTGGATTCACACCAATGAAGATATTTACACCATATCTTATGATAGATTTTCCTGGTGACAGGCTTTCGAGCCTGAATTAAGGTATCAATGACTGACTCGGAAGAACCACATTTTGACAAAATCAAGCGTTCAATCTCCAAGCAGTCAGACGCAGAGAAATTAGATTTGGATGTTTGAAGGGACCTTGAAGTAGAAGGTCCTGCCTCAGCGGCAGAGTCCAAGGTGGAAAGGATGACATGTCCACCAGATCTGCGTACCAAGTCCTGCGTGGCCATGCAAGAGCTATCAAAATCACCGAAGCTCTCTCCTGCTTGATCTTGGCAATCAGACGAGGGAGTAGAGGAAATGGTGGAAACACATAAGCCAGGTTGAAAGACCAAGGCGCTGCTAGAGCATCTATCAGCGCTGCCTTGGGATCCCTGGAACTGAACTCATAACAAGGAAGCTTGGCGTTCTGACGAGACGCCATGAGATCCAGTACTGGTTTGCCCCAAAGTTGAATCAACTGTGCAAACACCTCCGGATGGAGTTCCCACTCCCCCGGATGAAAAGTCTGCCGACTTAGAAAATCCGCCTCCCAGTTCTCTACTCCTGGGATATGGATAGCTGATAGATGGCAAGAGTGAACCTCTGCCCATAGAATTATTTTTGAAACCTCCAACATTGCTAGGGAACTCCTTGTTCCCCCTTGATGGTTGATGTAAGCTAAAGTCGTGAGGTTGTCCGACTGAAATCTGATGAACCTGACCGCAGCTAGCTGAGGCCAAGCCTGAAGAGCATTGAATATCGCTCTTAGTTCCAGAATGTTTATCGGAAGGAGTGTTTCCTCCTGAGTCCACAAGCCCTGAGCCTTCAGGGAGTTCCAGACTGCACCCCAGCCCAGAAGGCTGGCATCTGTCGTTACTATTGTCCAATCTGGCCTGCGGAAGGTCATACCCTTGGACAGATGGACCCGAGATAACCCCCAGAGAAGAGAATCCCTGGTCTCTTGATCCAGATTTAGTAGAGGGGACAAATCTGTGTAATCCCCATTCCACTGACTGAGCATGCAGAGTTGCAGCGGTCTAAGATGTAGGCGGGCAAACGGCAGTGGCGTCACTAGGGGGGGGCGGGCCGCACCCGGGTGACACCCTCCAGGGGGTGACACCAAAAAAAAAAAAATTTTTTTTTTTTTTTTTTTTTTTACATTTTATTGAAATTCAAAGAAATACAATGTTGAGATGCATAGATTATTTTATTAGAGGCTGGCATTTGTGAACATTAGTGGGACTGGGGAAGTTGTAGCCACACAATTTTTTTGCCCCTTGAGCCAGTACTGCAATTTCAACAAATAGTTTTCCTGGCTGCTTTTGCTTGTTTATACTTTGCTCCTCCCCTGCCCAATTTCACTATGAATGTTGTGGGTGTGCCGTGGGGCTTGCAAAGTTGCGCTGCTAGCCTAAACTTGCCTGCCTATCTGTGCTCACTGCTCAGTGACATGCGGCCCAGGGCTGTGCACTGACAGAGTTGGAACAGAGTCAGAGAGCAGAATTTTCATAGTTTGTGCGCCTAAACCTTTTCTTCAGTGATTTATTTTAGAGTGCTCTGTTTATCTTTCATTTGATGTTCTGCTGAGCCAGGGAGCATGAGCTTCATAATTAATGCAGTGCAGTTTACATATTTTGTATGTGTGTGTCTGAGTTTTTGTGTGTCAGTGTTTTTGTGTGTGTGTTTTTGTGTGTGTGCATCTCAGTATGTTTTTAAGTGTGTCTGAGTGTTTGTATGTGTGTTTGCCTGTGTTTTTGTGTGTGTCTGCTTTCTGGGGGGGGGGTGACACCATGACTTACCGCACCGGGTGACACCAACCCTAGTGACGCCACTGGCAAACGGCACTATGTCCATTGCCGCTACCATTAAGCCGATTACTTCCATACACTGAGCCACTGAAGGGCGAGAAGTAGAATAAAGAACACGGCAGGAATTTAGAAGTTTTGACAACCTGGCCTCTGTCAGGTAAATCTTCATTTCTACAGAATCTATCAGAGTTCCTAGGAAGGAAACTCTTGTGAGAGGGGATAGAGAACTTTTTTCTTCATTCACTTTCCACCCATGCGACCTCAGAAATGCCAGAACAATGTCCATGTGAGACCTGGCAACTTGAAAAGTCGACGCCTGTATCAGAATGTCGTCTGAGTAAGGGGCTACTGCTATAGCCCGCGGCCTTAGGACAGCTAGAAGGGACCCTAGAACCTTTGTAAAGATTCTTGGTGCCGTGGCCAACCCGAAGGGAAGAGCCACAAACTGGTAGTGCCTGTATTGACCCTCCTGGATCATAGGAAGGATTGTTCGAATAGTCTCCATCTTGAAGGATGGGACTCTGAGAAATTTGTTTAAGATCTTGAGATCTAAGATTGGTCTGAATGTTCCCTTTTTCTTGGGAACAACAAACAGATTTGAATAAAAGCCCTGTCCCTGTTCCTCCTGCGGAACTGGGTGGATCACTCCCATAACTAGGAGGTCTTGAACACAATGTAAGAATGCTTCTCTCTTTATCTGGTTTGCAGATAAAAGTGAGAGATGAAATCTACCTTTTGGGGGAGAGGATTTGAATTCCAGAAGATAACCCTTGGACACAATTTCCAATGCCCAGGGATCCTGGACATCTCTTGCCCAAGCCTGGGCGAAGATAGAGAGTCTGCGCCCTACTAGATCCGTTTCCGGATCGGGGGCTGCTCCTTCATGCTGTCTTAGAGGCAGCAGCAGGCTTCTTGGCCTGTTTCCCCTTGTTCCAAGCCTGGTTAGGTCTCCAGACCGGCTTAGACTGGGCAAAAGTTCCCTCTTGTTTTGTGTTAGAGGAAGTTGAAGCTGCTCTTGAAGTTTCGAAAGGGCCGAAAACTAGACTGTTTGGTCCTTAATTTGTTGGACCTGTCTTGAGGAAGGGCATGACCTTTTCCTCCAGTGATGTCAGAAATGATCTCCTTCAGTCCAGGCCCGAATAGGATCTGTTCTTTGAAGGGAATGTTGAGAAGTTTAGACTTTGAAGTCACGTCAGCTGACCAGGATTTAAGCCATAGCGCCCTACGCGCCTGAATAGCAAAACCTGAATTTTTAGCCGCTAGCTTAATTAAATAAACAACGGCGTCAGAAACAAATGAATTGGCTAGCTTAAGGGCCCTAAGCTTGTCAATAATATCTTCCAACGGGGTTTCATCCTGTAGAGCCTCCTCTAGGGACTCAAACCAGAAAGCCGCGGCAGCAGTGACTGGGGCAATGCATGCAAGAGGCTGGAGAATAAACCCTTGTTGAATAAAAATTTTCTTAAGGTAACCCTCGAATTTTTTATCCATTGGATCTAGAAAAGCACAACTGTCCTCGACAGGGTTAGTGGTACGCTTAGCTAGAGTAGAAACTGCTCCCTCCACCTTAGGGACCGTCTGCCATAAGTCCTGTGTAGCGGCGTCTATAGGAAACATCTTTTTTAAAAACAGGAGGGGGAGAGAACGGTACACCTGGTCTATCCCATTCCTTAGTAATAATTTCAGAAAACCTTTTAGGGATTGGAAAAAACATCAGTGTAAGTAGGTACTGCATAGTATTTATCCAATCTACAAAATTTCTCTGGGACTACAATAGTGTCACAGTCGTCCAGAGTTGCTAAAACCTCCCTGAGCAATACGCGGAGGTGTTCAAGCTTAAATTTAAATGTAGACATATCAGAATCAGATTGAAGTATCTTCCCTGAATCAGAAAAATCACCCACAGATTGAAGCTCCCCTGCTTCAGCTTCATTATATTGTGAGGGTGTATCAGAGATAGCTACTAAAGCGTCAGAGAGCTCTGTATTTATTCTAGACCCAGAGCTGTCTCGCTTTCCTTGCAATCCTGGCAGTTTAGATAATACCTCTGTAAGGGTATGATTCATAATTGCCGCCATGTCTTGCAAGGTATATGCAATGGGCGCGCTAGATGTACTTGGCGTCCCCTGAGCGGGATTTATAGGATCTGACACGTGGGGAGAGTTAGGCGGCATAACTTCCTCCTTGTCAATTTCTTCTGGTGATAAATTTTAACGCCAGAATATGGTCTTTGTAATCTATAGTAAAATCAGTGCATTTGGTACACATTCTAAGAGGGGAGTCCACAATGGCTTCTAAACATAATGAACAATGAGTTTCCTCTATGTCAGACATGTTTAAACAGACTAGTAATGAGACCAGCAAGCTTGGAAAACACTTTAATAACTGTGAACAAGCAGAAAATAAAAACGGTACTGTGCCTTTAAGAGAAAAAAACAATCACAGAAACTGCTAAAATAGTGAAAAAAGCAGTAAATCTTACGAAATTTTTACAGTGTGTATAATAGGCTGAAAGAGCATTGCACCCACTTACAAATGGATGATTAACCCCTTAGTTTCAAAACCGGATCAAAAAAACGATATAAACGTTTTTAAACAGTCACAACAAACTGCCACAGCTCTACTGTTGCCCTACCTGCCCATACAACGACTTTGGAAGGCACAAAAACCCCTTAGAGAGGTCCTATATGTTCAGGGGACTCCATCAGGGAAGCTGGATGTCTCAAGCGGCAAAAACTAATGGAAAATAGGCTCCTCCCAACCTGTACTCACAGTGAGAGGGCCTTAAAAAACTATCCCTAGGCAAAATCTAGTCAGCCATGTGGAAAAACTGGGCCCCAGAATAAAGTTTTATCACCACTATGAAATAAACGTTTATACACCTCAAGCAAACGTTATATCTATTCAGTAATGTGAGTAAATAATAAAAATATTACCCTTTACAGCAAGCATGATACCAGTCGTTATTAAATAACTGTAATCAGGCTTACCTTAAATAAATCCGGTATTGTCAGCATTTTCTAGCTTATCATTTCTCTAGAAAAATTTAAAACTGCAAATACCTCAGAGCAGGAGACCCTGCACGCTATTCCCCCAGCTGAAGTTACCCATCTCTTCAGTTATGTGTGAGAACAGCAATGGATCTTAGTTACAACCTGCTAAGATCATCAAAGACCACAGGCAGACTCTTCTTCAACTTTCTGCCTGAGGCTAAAATAGTACAACTCCGGTACCATTTGAAAATAACAAACTTTTGATTGAAGATAAACTACATTAATGCACCACATCTCTCTAGCTGCTTCCCTTGTCGAGAGCTGCAAGAGAATGACTGGGAGGTGGCAGTTAGGGGAGGAGCTATATAGACAGCTCTGCTGTGGGTGATCCTCTTGCAGCTTCCTGTTGGGAAGGAGAATATCCCACAAGTAATGGATGAATCCGTGGACTGGATACACCTTACAAGAGAAATGATAATCTAATAGCACTTTATTATATGAATATGTAGTTTGCATAAAAACATACAACTAAATAATTCATTAATACATTGGCCTACATGTATCAATTGCTGGAAGGACAAAGTAAGGTGTCCTTAGATCAGAATAATTTATCTCTGCTATCCTTGAGGTAGCAGAGAGACTATGTTTAGTCATTTTGAAACAATTTTAAAGAAAATAACTACAACCAGTAGCTTTGGCAATGAAATGTTAATAACACTGCATAGGCTGTCACTAGTGTAGCTTGTGCCTTATTTGCCAATTACTGATATTATCTCAAAACAATATCGCTAACATGTTGACCAATGTTAGTGATGCCAGATAAATCATATTTTTTTCTATGTAACTATTCAGTTGTCATGTAGATTGCTTGTGAAATCAGCTATCAGTGTAAATATTAGCTTGAATGCTTAACCATAGCTAATTCACATAATTGGGCTCTGAAATGTATTTGTATTAAATTTAAAGTTAGATTACATAAATATTTTGCTATTGCTAATATGCAAATGGAGGTCCCCATTCCAATCAATTTGAATTCCTATGGAACGTGCATTGCATTTTTTGTAGGGTTTTCAATAGCAAAACCATTCTAAAAATATTGGAAAAACGTGCAATAAGACTTTTATCAAAAGCTTTTTAAATGTAAGTAGTCATGTAAATATTGTTTTTACTAGTTAAAACAGAATTTATGTTTACCTGATAAATTACTTTCTCCAACGGTGTGTCCGGTCCACGGCGTCATCCTTACTTGTGGGATATTCTCTTCCCCAACAGGAAATGGCAAAGAGCCCAGCAAAGCTGGTCACATGATCCCTCCTAGGCTCCGCCTACCCCAGTCATTCGACCGACGTTAAGGAGGAATATTTGCATAGGAGAAACCATATGGTACCGTGGTGACTGTAGTTAAAGAAAATAAATTATCAGACCTGATTAAAAAAACCAGGGCGGGCCGTGGACCGGACACACCGTTGGAGAAAGTAATTTATCAGGTAAACATAAATTCTGTTTTCTCCAACATAGGTGTGTCCGGTCCACGGCGTCATCCTTACTTGTGGGAACCAATACCAAAGCTTTAGGACACGGATGAAGGGAGGGAGCAAATCAGGTCACCTAAATGGAAGGCACCACGGCTTGCAAAACCTTTCTCCCAAAAATAGCCTCAGAAGAAGCAAAAGTATCAAACTTGTAAAATTTGGTAAAAGTGTGCAGTGAAGACCAAGTCGCTGCCCTACATATCTGATCAACAGAAGCCTCGTTCTTGAAGGCCCATGTGGAAGCCACAGCCCTAGTGGAATGAGCTGTGATTCTTTCGGGAGGCTGCCGTCCGGCAGTCTCGTAAGCCAATCTGATGATGCTTTTAATCCAAAAAGAGAGAGAGGTAGAAGTTGCTTTTTGACCTCTCCTTTTACCGGAATAAACAACAAACAAGGAAGATGTTTGTCTAAAATCCTTTGTAGCATCTAAATAGAATTTTAGAGCGCGAACAACATCCAAATTGTGCAACAAACGTTCCTTCTTCGAAACTGGTTTCGGACACAGAGAAGGTACGATAATCTCCTGGTTAATGTTTTTGTTAGAAACAACTTTTGGAAGAAAACCAGGTTTAGTACGTAAAACCACCTTATCTGCATGGAACACCAGATAAGGAGGAGAACACTGCAGAGCAGATAATTCTGAAACTCTTCTAGCAGAAGAAATTGCAACTAAAAACAAAACTTTCCAAGATAATAACTTAATATCAACGGAATGCAAGGGTTCAAACGGAACCCCCTGAAGAACTGAAAGAACTAAATTGAGACTCCAAGGAGGAGTCAAAGGTTTGTAAACAGGCTTAATTCTAACCAGAGCCTGAACAAAAGCTTGAACATCTGGCACAGCGGCCAGCTTTTTGTGAAGTAACACAGACAAGGCAGAAATCTGTCCCTTCAGGGAACTTGCAGATAAACCTTTTTCCAATCCTTCTTGAAGGAAGGATAGAATCCTAGGAATCTTAACCTTGTCCCAAGGGAATCCTTTAGATTCACACCAACAGATATATTTTTTCCAAATTTTGTGGTAAATCTTTCTAGTTACAGGCTTTCTGGCCTGAACAAGAGTATCGATAACAGAATCTGAGAACCCTCGCTTCGATAAGATCAAGCGTTCAATCTCCAAGCAGTCAGCTGGAGTGAAACCAGATTCGGATGTTCGAACGGACCCTGAACAAGAAGGTCTCGTCTCAAAGGTAGCTTCCAAGGTGGAGCCGATGACATATTCACCAGATCTGCATACCAAGTCCTGCGTGGCCACGCAGGAGCTATCAAGATCACCGACGCCCTCTCCTGATTGATCCTGGCTACCAGCCTGGGGATGAGAGGAAACGGCGGGAACACATAAGCTAGTTTGAAGGTCCAAGGTGCTACTAGTGCATCCACTAGAGCCGCCTTGGGATCCCTGGATCTGGACCCGTAGCAAGGAACTTTGAAGTTCTGACGAGAGGCCATCAGATCCATGTCTGGAATGCCCCACAGCTGAGTGACTTGGGCAAAGATTTCCGGATGGAGTTCCCACTCCCCCGGATGCAATGTCTGACGACTCAGAAAATCCGCTTCCCAATTTTCCACTCCTGGGATGTGGATAGCAGACAGGTGGCAGGAGTGAAACTCCGCCCATAGAATGATTTTGGTCACTTCTTCCATCGCCAGGGAACTCCTTGTTCCCCCCTGATGGTTGATGTACGCAACAGTTGTCATGTTGTCTGATTGAAACCGTATGAACTTGGCCCTCGCTAGCTGAGGCCAAGCCTTGAGAGCATTGAATATCGCTCTCAGTTCCAGAATATTTATCGGTAGAAGAGATTCTTCCCGAGACCAAAGACCCTGAGCTTTCAGGGATCCCCAGACCGCGCCCCAGCCCATCAGACTGGCGTCGGTCGTGACAATGACCCACTCTGGTCTGCGGAATGTCATCCCTCGTGACAGGTTGTCCAGGGACAGCCACCAACGGAGTGAGTCTCTGGTCCTCTGATTTACTTGTATCTTCGGAGACAAGTCTGTATAGTCCCCATTCCACTGACTGAGCATGCACAGTTGTAATGGTCTTAGATGAATGCGTGCAAAAGGAACTATGTCCATTGCCGCTACCATCAACCCGATCACTTCCATGCACTGAGCTATGGAAGGAAGAGGAACGGAATGAAGTATCCGACAAGAGTCTAGAAGTTTTGTTTTTCTGGCCTCTGTCAGAAAAATCCTCATTTCTAAGGAGTCTATTATGGTTCCCAAGAAGGGAACCCTTGTTGACGGAGATAGAGAACTCTTTTCCACGTTCACTTTCCATCCGTGAGATCTGAGAAAGGCCAGGACAATGTCCGTGTGAGCCTTTGCTTGAGGAAGGGACGACGCTTGAATCAGAATGTCGTCCAAGTAAGGTACTACAGCAATGCCCCTTGGTCTTAGCACAGCTAGAAGGGACCCTAGTACCTTTGTGAAAATCCTTGGAGCAGTGGCTAATCCGAAAGGAAGCGCCACGAACTGGTAATGTTTGTCCAGGAATGCGAACCTCAGGAACCGATGATGTTCCTTGTGGATAGGAATATGTAGATACGCATCCTTTAAATCCACCGTGGTCATGAATTGACCTTCCTGGATGGAAGGAAGAATTGTTCGAATGGTTTCCATCTTGAACGATGGAACCTTGAGAAACTTGTTTAAGATCTTGAGATCTAAGATTGGTCTGAACGTTCCCTCTTTCTTGGGAACTATAAACAGATTGGAGTAGAACCCCATCCCTTGTTCTCTTAATGGAACAGGATGAATCACTCCCATTTTTAACAGGTCTTCTACACAATGTAAGAATGCCTGTCTTTTTATGTGGTCTGAAGACAACTGAGACCTGTGGAACCTCCCCCTTGGGGGAAGTCCCTTGAATTCCAGAAGATAACCTTGGGAGACTATTTCTAGCGCCCAAGGATCCAGAACATCTCTTGCCCAAGCCTGAGCGAAGAGAGAGAGTCTGCCCCCCACCAGATCCGGTCCCGGATCGGGGGCCAACATTTCATGCTGTCTTGGTAGCAGTGGCAGGTTTCTTGGCCTGCTTTCCCTTGTTCCAGCCTTGCATTGGTCTCCAAGCTGGCTTGGCTTGAGAAGAATTACCCTCTTGCTTAGAGGACGTAGCACCTTGGGCTGGTCCGTTTCTACGAAAGGGACGAAAATTAGGTTTATTTTTTGCCTTGAAAGGCCGATCCTGAGGAAGGGCGTGGCCCTTACCCCCAGTGATATCAGAGATAATCTCTTTCAAGTCAGGGCCAAACAGCGTTTTCCCCTTGAAAGGAATGTTAAGTAGCTTGTTCTTGGAAGACGCATCAGCCGACCAAGATTTCAACCAAAGCGCTCTGCGCGCCACAATAGCAAACCCAGAATTCTTAGCCGCTAACCTAGCCAATTGCAAAGTGGCGTCTAGGGTGAAAGAATTAGCCAATTTGAGAGCATTGATTCTGTCCATAATCTCCTCAAAAGGAGGAGAATCACTATCGACCGCCTTTATCAGCTCATCGAACCAGAAACATGCGGCTGTAGCGACAGGGACAATGCATGAAATTGGTTGTAGAAGGTAACCCTGCTGAACAAACATCTTTTTAAGCAAACCTTCTAATTTTTTATCCATAGGATCTTTGAAAGCACAACTATCCTCTATGGGTATAGTGGTGCGTTTGTTTAAAGTGGAAACCGCTCCCTCGACCTTGGGGACTGTCTGCCATAAGTCCTTTCTGGGGTCGACCATAGGAAACAATTTTTTAAATATGGGGGGAGGGACGAAAGGAATACCGGGCCTTTCCCATTCTTTATTAACAATGTCCGCCACCCGCTTGGGTATAGGAAAAGCTTCTGGGAGCCCCGGCACCTCTAGGAACTTGTCCATTTTACATAGTTTCTCTGGGATGACCAACTTGTCACAATCATCCAGAGTGGATAATACCTCCTTAAGCAGAATGCGGAGATGTTCCAACTTAAATTTAAATGCAATCACATCAGGTTCAGCTTGTTGAGAAATGTTCCCTGAATCAGTAATTTCTCCCTCAGACAAAACCTCCCTGGCCCCATCAGACTGGGTTAGGGGCCCTTCAGAAATATTATTATCAGCGTCGTCATGCTCTTCAGTATCTAAAACAGAGCAGTCGCGCTTACGCTGATAAGTGTTCATTTTGGCTAAAATGTTTTTGACAGAATTATCCATTACAGCCGTTAATTGTTGCATAGTAAGGAGTATTGGCGCGCTAGATGTACTAGGGGCCTCCTGAGTGGGCAAGACTCGTGTAGACGAAGGAGGGAATGATGCAGTACCATGCTTACTCCCCTCACTTGAGGAATCATCTTGGGCATCATTGTCATTGTCACATAAATCACATTTATTTAAATGAATAGGAATTCTGGCTTCCCCACATTCAGAACACAGTCTATCTGGTAGTTCAGACATGTTAAACAGGCATAAACTTGATAACAAAGTACAAAAAACGTTTTAAAATAAAACCGTTACTGTCACTTTAAATTTTAAACTGAACACACTTTATTACTGCAATTGCGAAAAAACATGAAGGAATTGTTCAAAATTCACCAAATTTTCACCACAGTGTCTTAAAGCCTTAAAAGTATTGCACACCAAATTTGGAAGCTTTAACCCTTAAAATAACGGAACCGGAGCCGTTTTGAACTTTAACCCCTTTACAGTCCCTGGTATCTGCTTTGCTGAGACCCAACCAAGCCCCAAGGGGAATACGATACCAAATGACGCCTTCAGAAAGTCTTTTCTAAGTATCAGAGCTCCTCTCACATGCGACTGCATGCCATGCCTCTCAAAAACAAGTGCGCAACACCGGCGCGAAAATGAGGCTCTGCCTATGCTTTGGGAAAGCCCCTAAAGAATAAGGTGTCTAAAACAGTGCCTGCCGATATTATTATATCAAAATACCCAGATAAAATGATTCCTCAAGGCTAAATATGTGTTAATAATCAATCGATTTAGCCCAGAAAAAGTCTACAGTCTTAATAAGCCCTTTTTGAAGCCCTTATTTACGATCGTAATAAACATGGCTTACCGGATCCCATAGGGAAAATGACAGCTTCCAGCATTACATCGTCTTGTTAGAATGTGTCATACCTCAAGCAGCAAGAGACTGCTCACTGTTCCCCCAACTGAAGTTAATTGCTCTCAACAGTCCTGTGTGGAACAGCCATGGATTTTAGTGACGGTTGCTAAAATCATTTTCCTCATACAAACAGAAATCTTCATCTCTTTTCTGTTTCTGAGTAAATAGTACATACCAGCACTATTTCAAAATAACAAACTCTTGATTGAATAATAAAAACTACAGTTAAACACTAAAAAACTCTAAGCCATCTCCGTGGAGATGTTGCCTGTACAACGGCAAAGAGAATGACTGGGGTAGGCGGAGCCTAGGAGGGATCATGTGACCAGCTTTGCTGGGCTCTTTGCCATTTCCTGTTGGGGAAGAGAATATCCCACAAGTAAGGATGACGCCGTGGACCGGACACACCTATGTTGGAGAAATCTATTTTAATTGTGCTTAACCCTGTAAGGACAAGGAATTTCAGATAAAAACTTGCCCAAAACATCAGAGAAGTTGTATAATTTTTGCTCTCACTCCATTTAAACAGAAAGAGCCTTGGTTTATGATTTACATAGATTTTGACGGCAGATAAGAGCCATAGCAGGGATAGACAAGGTGTCCGAACACAGACACTGGTGTACGTGACTGGCCCTTGCAGTGTCCGCCAACCATTTTGCGGCATGGAGGGAGGACACAGTGTTAGACTGTTGGTGTGTGTGACAGTGTGCAAGAGTGTGTGTGTGAAAGGCTGAGGCTGTGAGACAGTGTGTGTGTGACAGTGTTCAAAGAGCCATAGCAGGGATAGGCAAGGTGTCCGAACACAGACACTGGTGTACGTGACTGGCCCTTGCAGTGTCCGCCAACCATTTTGCGGCATGGAGGGAGGACACAGTGTTAGACTGTTGGTGTGTGTGACAGTGTGCAAGAGTGTGTGTGTGAAAGGCTGAGGCTGTGAGACAGTGTGTGTGTGACAGTGTTCAAAGAGCCATAGCAGGGATAGGCAAGGTGTCCGAACACGGACACTGGTGTACGTGACTGGCCCTTGCAGTGCCCGCCAACCATTTTGCGGCATGGAGGGAGGACACAGTGTTAGACTGTGAGTGTGTGTGACAGTGTGCAAGAGTGTGTGTGAAAGGCTAAGGCTGTGAGACAGTGTGTGTGACAGTGTTCAAAAGAGTGAGCCAGAGTGTGAGACTGTGTGTGTGACAGTGTGAGACAGCAAAAGTGTATGTGTGTGACTAAAGGTATGTGCAAGAGTGTGGGTGTGTGTATAAGACTGTGAGGGTGTGTGTGTGGGTGATAGTGTGCAATCGATAGCATGCAATCAAATGTGTGTGTGTGTAAGTGAGAGAGACTATGATGGTATGTGTGTGACAGTGTGTAAGCAGATGTGGGTGAGAGACTGTGATGATGTGTGTGATACAGAGTGTGCGATCGAGTGTGTGAGACTGATCTAGCATAGCCTATACCTACCCCTTGCATGTTTAAACTCCTTCACTGTCCCTACCACCTCTGCTGGATGGCTTTTCCAAAATGCATCCACTACCCTCTCGGTAAAGAGAGTGTTTTTTGATGTTCTTCATTTGAAATATACCTTAGTGTCCTTCACTCAGGTCTGTACTTTGGAAAATGTACACCACAGTCTTGGTGAATGCCTATCCCTGGCCATAGGCCCAGCAAGTCTACCCGCTATTTCCTAAAAATATAAACTTATCTAGTTGGTAGGTTAACCTTATGCTTATCCTAGGCATTCTTAAATTACCCCACAGTGTTTGTCATTGCCACCACTTGTGGAAGTTCAGTCCATGAATCACCCTTTCTGTAAAGAATTGCTTAATCAAATTACTTCTGAATATACTACCCTTCAGCTTGAGATCATGACCCCTTGTTCTTGAATTTTTCTTTTTATGAAAAAACATAATTTATGCTTACCTGATAAATTTATTTCTTTTGTAGTGTATCCAGTCCACTGATCATCCATTACTTGTGGGATATTCTCCTTCCCAACAGGAAGTTGCAAGAGGATCACCCACAGCAGAGCTGCTATATAGCTCCTCCCCTAACTGTCATATCCAGTCATTCGACCGAAAACAAACAGAGAAAGGAGAAACCATAGGGTGCAGTGGTGACTGTAGTTTAATTAAAATTTAGACCTGCCTTAAAAGGACAGGGCGGGCCATGGACTGGATACACTACAAGAGAAATAAATTTATCAGGTAAGCATAAATTATGTTTTCTCTTGTTAAGTGTATCCAGTCCACGGATCATCCATTACTTGTGGGATACCAATACCAAAGCTAAAGTACACGTATGATGGGAGGGACAAGGCAGGATTAAGCGGAAGGAACCACTGCCTGAAGAACCTTTCTCCCAAACACAGCCTCCGAAGAAGCAAAAGTATCAAATTTGTAAAATTTTGAAAAAGTGTGAAGCAAAGACCAAGTCGCAGCCTTGCAAATCTGTTCAACAGAGGCCTCATTTTTGAAGGCCCAGGTGGAAGCCACAGCTCTAGTAGAATGAGCTGTAATCCTTTCAGGGGGCTGCTGTCCAGCAGTCTCATAGGCTAGGCTTATTACGCTCCGAAGCCAAAAGGAAAGAGAGGTTGCCGAAGCTTTTTGACCTCTCCTCTGTCCAGAGTAAACGACAAACAGGAAAGATGTTTGACGAAAATCCTTAGTAGCTTGTAAGTAAAACTTCAAGGCACGGACTACGTCCAGATTATGTAAAAGACGTTCCTTCTTTGAAGAAGGATTAGGGCACAACGATGGAACAAGAATCTCTTGATTGATATTCTTGTTAGAAACCACCTTAGGTAAAAACCCAGGTTTGGTACGCAGAACTATCTTATCTGCATGAAAAATCAGATAGGGAGAATCACATTGTAAGGCAGATAGCTCAGAGACTCTCCGAGCCGAGGAAATAGCCATCAAAAACAGAACTTTCCAAGATAAAAGTTTAATATCAATGGAATGAAGGGGTTCAAACGGAACTCCTTGAAGAACCTTAAGAACCAAGTTTAAGCTTCATGGGGGAGCAACAGGTTTAAACACAGGCTTAAATCTAACCAAAGCCTGGCAAAATGCCTGGACGTCTGGAACCTCTGCCAGACGCTTGTGCAAAAGAATAGACAGAGCAGAAATCTGTCCCTTTAAGGAACTAGCTGATAATCCTTTGTCCAAGCCCTCTTGGAGAAAAGACAATATTCTAGGAATCCTAACTTTACTCCATGAGTAAGTCTTGGATTCACACCAATAAAGATATTTACTCCATATCTTGTGGTAGATTTTCCTGGTAACAGGCTTTCGTGCCTGTATTAAAGTATCAATGACTGACTCGGAGAAGCCACGCTTTGATAGAATCAAGCGTTCAATCTCCATGCAGTCAGTCTCAGAGAAATTAGATTTGGATGATTGAAAGGACCTTGTATCAGAAGGTCCTGTCTTAGAGGCAGAGTCCATGGTGGAAAGGATGACATGTTCACTAGGTCTGCATACCAAGTCCTGCGTGGCCACGCAGGTGCTATCAGAATCACTGATGCTCTCTCCTGTTTGATTTTGGCAATCAGTCGAGGGAGCAGAGGAAACGGTGGAAACACATAAGCCAGGTTGAAGAACCAAGGCGCTGCTAGCGCATCTATCAGCGTCGCTTCTGGGTCCCTGGACCTGGATCCGTAACAAGGAAGCTTGGCGTTCTGGCGAGACGCCATGAGATCCAACTCTGGTTTGCCCCAACGATAAATCAACTGAGCAAACACCTCCGGATGGAGTTCCCACTCCCCCGGATGGAAAGTCTGACGACTTAGAAAATCCGCCTTCCAGTTCTCCACGCCTGGGATATGGATTGCTGACAGGTGGCAAGAGTGGTACTCTGCCCAGCGAATTATTTTTGAGACTTCTAACATCGCTAGGGAACTCCTGGTTCCCCCTTGATGGTTGATGTAAGCCACAGTCGTGATGTTGTCCGACTGAAATCTGATGAACCTCAGTGTTGCTAACTGAGGCCAAGCTAGAAGAGCATTGAATATCGCTCTTAACTCCAGAATATTTATTGGAAGGAGTTTCTCCTCCTGAGTCCACGATCCCTGTGCCTTCAGGGAATTCCAGACTGCACCCCAACCTAGAAGGCTGGCATCTGTGGTTACAATTGTCCAATCTGGCCTGCGAAAGGTCATACCCTTGGACAGGTGTACCCGAGACAACCACCAGAGAAGAGAATCTCTGGTCTCTTGATCCAGATTTAGCAGAGGGGACAAATCTGTGTAATCCCCATTCCACTGACTCAGCATGCATAATTGCAACGGTCTGAGATGAAGGCGCGCAAATGGCACTATGTCCATTGCCGCTACCATTAAGCCGATTACCTCCATACACTGAGCTACCGAAGGGCGCGGAATGGAGTGAAGAACAAGGCAAGCATTTAGAAGTTTTGATAACCTGGACTCCGTCAGGTAAATTTTCATTTCTACAGAATCTAAGAAGGAGACTCTTGTGAGTGGGGATAGAGAACTATTTTCCTCGTTTACTTTCCACCCGTGCGACCACAGAAATGCCAGAACTATCTCTGTATGAGACTTGGCAACTTGAAAGCTTGACGTCTGTATCAGGATGTCATCTAGATACGGAGCCACCGCTATGCCTCGCGGTCTTAGAACCGCCAGAAGTGAGCCCAGAACCTTTGTAAAGATTCTCGGGGCTGTAGCCAACCCGAAGGGAAGAGCTACAAATTGGTAATGCCTGTCTAGAAAGGCAAACCTTAGAAACCGATGATGATCTTTGTGAATCGGTATGTGAAGGTAGGCATCCTTTAAGTCCACTGTGGTCATGTACTGACCTTCTTGGATCATGGGTAGGATGGTCTGAATAGTTTCCATTTTGAAAGATGGAACTCTGAGGAATTTGTTTAAGATCTTTAGATCCAAAATTGGTCTGAAGGTTCCCTCTTTTTTGGGAACCACAAACAGAATTGAATAAAAACCCTGTCCTTGTTCCGTCCGCGGAACTGGATGGATCACTCCCATAACTAGGAGGTCTTGCACACAGCGTAGGAATGCCTCTTTCTTTATCTGATTTGCAGATAGCCTTGAAAGATGAAATCTCCCTTGTGGAGGGGAAGCTTTGAAGTCCAGAAGATATCCCTGAGATATGATCTCCAACGCCCAGGGATCCTGAATCGCCCACGCCTGGGCGAAGAGAGAAAGTCTGCCCCCTACTAGATCCGTCGCCGGATAGGGGGCCGTTCCTTCATGCTGTCTTAGAGGCAGCAGCAGGCTTTCTGGCCTGCTTGCCTTTGTTCCAGGACTGGTTAGATTTCCATGCCTGCTTAGATTGAGCAAAAGTTCCCTCTTGTTTTGAAGCGGAGGAAGTTGATGCTGCACCTGCCTTGAAATTTCGAAAGGCACGAAAATTAGACCGTTTGGCCTTTGCTTTGGCCCTGTCCTGAGGAAGGGTGTGACCCTTACCTCCAGTAATGTCAGCAATAATTTCCTTCAAACCAGGCCTGAATAAGGTCTGCCCCTTGAAAGGAATGTTGAGTAATTTAGACTTCGAAGTCACGTCAGCTGACCAGGATTTAAGCCATAGCGCCCTACGCGCCTGGATGGCGAATCCGGAATTCTTAGCCGTTAGTTTAGTCAAATGAACAATGGCATCAGAAACAAATGAGTTAGCTAGCTTAAGTGTTCTAAGCTTGTCAATAATTTCAGTCAATGGCGCTGTATGGATGGCCTCTTCCAGGGCCTCAAACCAGAATGCCGCCGCGGCCGTGACAGGCGCAATGCATGCAAGGGGCTGTAAAATAAAACCTTGTTGAATAAACATTTTCTTAAGGTAACCCTCCAATTTTTTATCCATTGGATCTGAAAAAGCACAACTGTCCTCAACCGGGATAGTAGTACGGTTTGCTAAAGTAGAAACTGCTCCCTCCACCTTAGGGACCGTCTGCCATAAGTCCTGTGTAGTGGCGTCTATTGGAAACATTTTTCTAAATATAGGAGGTGGGGAAAAAGGCACCCCCGGTCTATCCCACTCCTTGCTAATAATTTCTGTAAGCCTTTTAGGTATAGGAAAAACATCATTACACACCGGTACCGCATAGTATTTATCCAGCCTACACAATTTCTCTGGTACTGCAACTGTGTTACAGTCATTCAGAGCAGCTAATACCTCCCCAAGCAACACACGGAGGTTCTCAAGCTTAAATTTAAAATTAGAAATCTCTGAATCAGGTTTCCCCGAATCAGAGATGTCACCCACAGACTGAAGCTCTCCGTCCTCATGATCTGCATATTGTGACGCAGTATCAGACATGGCCCTTACAGCATCTGCGCGCTCTGTATTTCTCCTAACCCCAGAGCAATCGCGCTTGCCTCTTAATTCAGGCAACCTGGATAATACCTCTGACAGGGTATTATTCATGATTGCAGCCATGTCCTGCAAGGTAATCGCTATGGGCGTCCCTGATGTAATTGGCACCATATTAGCGTGCATCCCCTGAGCGGGAGGCGAAGGGTCTGACACGTGGGGAGAGTTAGTCGGCATAACTTCCCCCTCGTCAGAATCTTCTGGTGATATTTCTTTTATAGTTAAAGACTGATCTTTACTGTTTAAGGTGAAATCAATACATTTAGTACACATTCTCCTATGGGGCTCCACCATGGCTTTCAAACATAATGAACAAGTAGTTTCCTCTGTGTCAGACATGTTTAAACAGACTAGCAATGAGACTAGCAAGCTTGGAAAACACTTTAAACAAGTTTACAAGCAATATAAAAAACGTAACTGCACCTTTAAGAAACACAAATTTTGTCAAAATTTGAAATAACAGTGAAAAAAGGCAGTTACACTAACAAAATTTTTACAGTGTATGTAACAAGTTAGCAGAGCATTGCACCCACTTGCAAATGGATGATTAACCCCTTAATACCCAAAACTGAATAATAAAAGACAAAAACGTTTTTTTTTTTTTTTCTTTCAAACAGTCACAACAACTGCCACAGCTCTACTGTGGCTTTTTACCTCCCTCAAAAACGACTTTGAAGCCTTTTGAGCCCTCCAGAGATGTCCTGGATCATGCAGAGGGAAGCTGAATGTCTCTGTCAGTATTTTTATCTGCACAGAAAATCACTAAAAAAGGCCCCTCCCACTCATATTACAACAGTGGAAAGCCTAAGGAAACTGTTACTAGGCAAAATTCAAGCCAGCCATGTGGAAAAAAACTAGGCCCCAATAAGTTTTATCACCAAATACATATAAAAACGATTAAACATGCCAGCAAACGTTTTATATTACATTTTCATAAGAGTATGTATCTCTATTAATAAGCCTGATACCAGTCGCTATAACTGCATTTAAGGCTTTACTTACATTAGTTCGGTATCAGCAGCATTTTCTAGCAAATTCCATCCCTAGAAAAATATTAACTGCACATACCTTATTGCAGGAAAACCTGCACGCCATTCCCTCTCTGAAGTTACCCCACTCCTCAGAATATGTGAGAACAGCCATGGATCTTAGTTACTTCTGCTAAGATCATAGAAAACGCAGGCAGATTCTTCTTCTAAATACTGCCTGAGATAAACAGTACCCTCCGGCACCATTTAAAAATAACAAACTTTTGATTGAAGAATAAACTAAGTATAAAACACCACACTCCTCTTACGACCTCCATCTTGGTTGAGGCTTGAAAGAGAATGACTGGATATGACAGTTAGGGGAGGAGCTATATAGCAGCTCTGCTGTGGGTGATCCTCTTGCAACTTCCTGTTGGGAAGGAGAATATCCCACAAGTAATGGATGATCCGTGGACTGGATACACTTAACAAGAGAAATACAGCCTCAGCTTTACTAAGCCTTTTAATACACTTGATAGTTGCTATCATATAGCCTCTTTTCCCTTCTCTCCTCTAGGCTATATATATTTAGGTAATTGAGTCTCTCCTGGTACGTTTTGTTTTTTACACCATGTACCATTTTGGTAGCCCTCCTTTGCACAGATTCAAATGAAAGAGAAAGAAAGAGATAGAGATAGAGAGAGAGAGAGAGAGAGAGAGAAACAGAAGGCGAGCGAGAGAGGCATAATATCTAAAGCTATGTTTTTATTTCAGTTATTTTTTAGTAAGTTTTTTTTACCTGAAATGTTGAGCTTGAGGTATACATGATATCCAACTGGTACATGAAGATGACATCCCTGAGGAAGCTCAAAGCAGAACAGTTTGGTATTGTGATTTATATCTGTTTTTGAAACTAGTCTGCATTTCCTATAATAAAATCCTATAATAATAAAAAAAGACAAAATGTTAAATTAAAAATGTACTTACTACCTCAAATCAAAATATTATTTGCATTTATTAATATATATATATATATATATATATATATATATATATATATATATATACAGACTTATAATTGTTTCGCATCTATACATGTATTGTCATATGACTCACAAATGTACCTAAATTATATAGTGTCAGTCTGTAAAATGTAAGGAAACCATGGCAATTTTTAAAGCAGAATATACGTCTCTCTTAGTAAATTTTCCATATACGATTCAACTAATACAGAAGCTTACAGTTGTTGCCTGTAATTTTTCTATCTTAAATGGATATAAAAGTGAAAATAATATGGTCCAATATGTTAGAGCATCTTATTAGTACCCTATTGCTTGTATATAACTGTGTTTAACCATTACTATGGATGAAACACATAGTTAAAGGCAGCCCCAGAACAGCAATACCCTACTGAATGCTAGCAAAAATATCTAATGAGCCAATCACAAGAGACCAATATGTGTAGCCAAGTTCCAAGTAGTGCAGGAGAACAATAAAATGTAAAATGCCTTAAAACTACATGCTCTAAATCATACAAGCTTAATTTTGACCTTCCTATCCCTTTAAGTGTGGAATTGAATGGGTACTATTAATTTAACCAAATAACAAAATATAACTAACTTAGCAGTATACCATATTAAATTCACATGGTCTATTTAGAATAATATTTCACACCGCAAGAAATGTAGCTGGAAGGTATATTCAGTACTGTTGCAAACTCGAGAAGCAAATACTACAGTGTTAAATGGACATACAACTAAAAAGAAAATGCTGTGATGTGTTAGAGCAGTGTTTTAACTTTTTTGTAGCAAGTACTCCTGTAGGCATACAGAATGTACCCCAATTGTGGCACACATATTATTTAAGAATTTACTCTTTAGAAGTATTAGGACAGAGACTAATAAACACATAATAAACACAGATAGTCCACCGATATTAATAACTGTATACAATTAAAAGACTACTTAATACAGTAGAAACTTAATAATTGACAAAACTATACTATAATCGCGTGTGTAATGCGTCCGTCGCGGTCGTCAGTTGCGCGTGCAGCCAACATAATGTAAGCTGCGCGTGCAGCCAAATGAAGCATTAACAAAAAAATACCTAACTGCCTGCACGAAATATTAACAAAAAAACCTAACCGCATGCAAGAAGTATTAACAAGAAAACACCTAACCGCCCTCATGAAGTATAAACAAAAAAAACATAAGCCCCCGCACAAAGTATTAACAAAAAACCTAACCGACTGCACAAACTATTAACAAAAAAAACCTAAATGTCCGCACAAAGGGCTCGATTTATCAAGCCCCTACAGCTGCAAGTTCTCACAAGAACTTGCTCGCCGTAATTTATCAAGCAGCGGTCACCAGACTGCTGCTTTCCTAAGCTCTTCGCCACCTCTAAAGTGGCGAAATTCAATCTCCTCGGTCGAGTCCGACCGAGGAGATTGAGAGCTCCTGCCCGCGCGTGATTGGCTGTGCGGGCAGGGGGCGGGATTGCACGCGAGCGCAAAATTGTGCTCGTGTGCAATGTTGATTACCTGCGGGTAATTTCGCCCCGCCACAGGCGATCGGAGGCGTACAGGGGCACGAATACGTGCCCCTGTACGCCTCAGCTTTAATAAATCTAGCCCAAAGTATTAACAAAAAAAAAACACTTAACTCGCACAAAGTATTAACAAAACAAAAAAAAACTAAACGCCCGCACAAAGTATTAACAAACAACTAACGCATGCGCAAAATGTACCTGTTCAACCACCAACCCCCACATCACAAAATAATAAAGTGAGTACCCCTAATCTGCAAATTAAAAGCAAATAACATAATTAAAATATTAACACTTAAAACACCAAACCCCCACAACACTAACTACCTAATTACACTATTGACCCCTAAACCGCAAAAACCTCCACAATGCCAACTACCTATTTACAATATTAACCCCTAAACCGCCAATTCCCCACAAAGCAAAGATTTAATCTAATCACTAACCCTCCTAACCTAACACCCCCTAAATTAAAACCAACAGCATGAAATAAAAAAAAAACTATATTCTTAATAAATAAAAAATAAATAAAAAAAAACTAACATACAATTAAAATAAAAGAATCTAATATAACAAAAAATAAAAAAAATCTAAAATTACAGAAAAAAAACACACAAAATTATCCAAAAAAAAAAAAAACACATCATTTATGTAAGAACTTACCTGATAAATTAATTTCTTTCATAGTGGCAAGAGTTCATGAGCTAGTGACGTATGTGATATACATTCCTACCAGAAGGGGGCACCTCCTACCTCACTCATACCTCAGTTTAACGTATAGCCAAGAAGTGAGGTGTAAAAAAGAGAAACAGGATAAATAAAGTGCTTTATATATAAAAAAAAATCATAACCCCCAAAAATATTGGATGGGTCTCATGGACTCTTGCCACTTTGAAAGAAATGAATTTATCAGGTAAGTTCTTACATAAATTATGTTTTCTTTCATGTAAGTGGCAAGAGTCCATGATTTAGTGACATATGGGATATAATACCCAAGATGTGGAAGTCCACGAGTCACTAGAGAGGGAGGGATAAAATAAAAACAGCTATTCTCGCTGAAAAATTAAATCCAAATAATAATTAAGTTTTCTTAAACCTAGAAGAAGGGTTAAAAGAGGTACCAGGCTTAGACCATTCTTTAGCAATCACATTAAAGATAGCGTGAGGAGTAATAACAGTAGTCAAATACAGAATTCAGGCAATGACTAGCTTTATCATCAGGAGATTTAGACTCCTCAATATTCAAAGTAAACAAAACTTCCTTTAAGAGAGAACAAATATATTCTAACTTAAATAAAAAAGATTTGTCTATATCAGTCTCTGACGTGGCATCCTCTGAATCAGAGGAGACCCCATCAGTAGAGGATACGTCAGTATGCCGAAGGTCAGAACTTAATTCACTAAGTTTAGGAAAATATTGCAAAAACCTTTTATATTTATTTGAAGGCAAAATAGCAGTCATTGCCTTCTCTATAGCTGTAGCAATACAATCGTACATTTCTGCAGTAATGCTATGTACATTTAGACTGAGATGGAATAACAGTGTGTATATTTGTACTCATAGATATATTTAACAATTTGTTAAACAAAAGCCACATAATAGAGCTGAATAATTTAGATCAGCTTAATTACAACATGCATACTTAGTTTTGTTAAATAACTGTTTAGGCAGCTCAAATTCTATGGTAACATAAGAGGCAGGTTCAGTTTGAGACATAATTGCAAAAAAATAAATTAGAAAAAAATAAAAATAAATTAATTCTGCATATTTATATCCATGCTCCTATATATGAAATATATATAACAGGCTTGAGAGAATGGGAAACAGAGTGAAAAAAATGATAAAAAAGAAAACTGATTCATAAAATGCTGCATGAAAGCTCTCTAACGGAGTTTTGTCGGTAATGACCCGAAAAGCTAACGCCGGCTTTTTTCTGGCAGCACCATAAAAATAACTCTGGTATTGAGAGTCCACATAAAGGCTGCGTTAGGCTCCAAAAAAGGAGCGTAGAGCATATTTAACGCAGCTTCAACTCTCGATACCAGAGTTGCTTACGGACGCGGCCAGCATCAAAAACGTGCTCGTGCACGATTCCCCCATAGGAAACAATGGTGCTGTTTGAGCTGAAAAAAAACCTAACACCTGCAAAAAAGCCGCGTTCAGCTCCTAACGCAGCCCCATTGTTTGCTATCAGCCAATTGGATTGAACTTGATTCTGATTGGCTGATTCCATCAGCCAATCAGAATATTCCTACCTTAATTCCGAATGGCTGATAGAATCCTATCAGCCAATCGGAATTCGAGGGACGCCATCTTGTATGACGTCATTTAAAGGAACCGTCATTCGTCGTTCAGTCATCGGCCAGGATGGATGTTCCGCGTCTGAGGTCTTCAGGATCTTGCCGCTCCGCTCCGGATGGATGACCATAGAAGATCCCGCTTGGATAAAGACTTCAATCGGATGGAAGACCTCTTCTGCCCCGCTTGGATGAAGACTTCAGCCGGATCATGGAACTCTTCAGCCCCCCGCTTGGGCTTGGATCAGGACATCGGAGGAGCTCTTCTGGATCGATCGGTGAACCTGGTATGGTGAAGATAAGGTAGGAAGATCTTCAGGGGCTTAGTGTTAGGTTTATTTAAGGGGGGTTTGGGTTAGATTAGGGGTATGTGGGTGGTGGGATGTAATGTTGGGGGGGGGGTATTGTATGTTTTTTTTTACAGGCAAAAGAGCTGAACTTCTTGGGGCATGCCCCGCAAAGGGCCCTGTTCAGGGCTGGTAAGCTAAAAGAGCTTTTAACTTTAGTAATTTAGAATAGGGTAGGGCATTTTTTTATTTTGGGGGGCTTTGTTATTTTATTAGGGGGCTTAGAGTAGGTGTAATTAGTTTAAAATTGTTGTAATATTTTTCTTATGTTTGTAAATATTTTCTTATTTTTTGTAACTTAGTTCTTTTTTATTTTTTGTACTTTAGATAGTTTATTTCATTGTAGTTATTTGTAGGTATTGTATTTAATTTATTTATTGATAGTGTAGCGTTAGGTTTAATTGTAGATAATTATAGGTATTTTATTTAATTAATTTATTGATAGTGTAGTGTTAGGTTTAATTGTAACTTAGGTTAGGATTTATTTTACAGGTAATTTTGTAATTATTTTAACTATTTTAGCTATTAAATAGTTCTTAACTATTTAATAGCTATTGTACCTGGTTTAAATAAATACAAAGTTACCTGTAAAATAAATATTAATCCTAAAATAGCTATAATATAATTATAATTTATATTGTAGCTATATTAGGATTTATTTTACAGGTAATTTTGTAATTATTTTAACTATTTTAGCTATTAAATAGTTCTTAACTATTTAATAGCTATTGTACCTGGTTTAAATAAATACAAAGTTACCTGTAAAATAAATATTAATCCTAAAATAGCTATAATATAATTATAATTTATATTGTAGCTATATTAGGATTTATTTTACAGGTAAGTATTTAGCTTTAAATAGGAATAATTTATTTAATAAGAGTTAATTAATTTCGTTAGATTAAAATTATATTTAACTTAGGGGGGTGTTAGTGTTAGGGTTAGACTTAGCTTTAGGGGTTAATACATTTATTAGAATAGCGGTGAGCTCCAGTCGGCAGATTAGGGGTTAATAATTGAAGTTAGGTGTCGGCGATGTTAGGGAGGGCAGATTAGGGGTTAATACTATTTATTATAGCGTTAGTGAGGCGGATTAGGGGTTAATAACTTTATAATAATAGCGGTGCGGTCCGCTCGGCAGATTAGGGGTTAATAAGTGTAGGCAGGTGGAGGCGACGTTGAGGGGGCAGATTAGGGGTTAATAAATATAATATAGGGGTCGGCGGTGTTAGGGGCAGCAGATTAGGGGTACATAAGTATAACGTAGGTGGCGGCGCTTTGCGGTCGGCAGATTAGGGGTTAATTATTGTAGGTAGCTGGCTGCGACGTTGTGGGGGGCAGGTTAGGGGTTAATAAATATAATATAGGGGTTGGCGGTGTTAGGGGCAGCAGATTAGGGGTACATAAGTATAACGTAGGTGGCGGTCGGCAGATTAGGGGTTAAAAAAATTTAATCGAGTGGCGGCGATGTGGGGGGACCTCGGTTTAGGGGTACATAGGTAGTTTATGGGTGTTAGTGTACTTTAGAGTACAGTAGTTAAGAGCTTTATGAACCGGCGTTAGCCCAGAAAGCTCTTAACTACTGACTTTTTTCCTGCGGTTGGAGTTTTGTCGTTAGATGTCTAACGCTCACTTCAGACACGACTCTAAATACCGGAGTTAGAAAAATCCCATTGAAAAGATAGGATACGCAATTTACGTAAGGGGATCTGCGGTATGGAAAAGTCGCGGCTGAAAAGTGAGCGTTAGACCCTTTTTTTAATGACTCCAAATACCGGAGGTAGCCTAAAACCAGCGTTAGGAGCCTCTAACGCTGGTTTTCACGGCTACCGCCCAACTCTAAATCTAGGCCTAAGTGTTTACTGAGAACACTGAATGAGCTGGGGGTGGAGCTTATAACTGCAATTTTGGCGGGGGGGAAATTTGGTGGAAAAATTTACATTTTTGGTGTGAAATTTTTGGCGCCAACAAAATTGCACACAATGATGACACATCACTGTAACGCTCGTGGGATACTCCTCTATCAGACCAAACTCGGCCAGTAGTCTTGTTATCCCGGCGCCGAGACGGAATGATAGGGAATATCCCAGAGCAGAGAAAGGCGGCACTCACCACAGGCAGGACAGTCCCTAGCGGCAACAGCAGAGCAGTCCAAGGATGAACCTCTAGAATGGTCAGACAGGCAGGGTCTGGCAACAGCAAAGCAGTTCAAGGATAAAGCACTAGAATGGTCAGGCAGGCAGGGTCTGGCAACACTAAAGCAGTCCAAGGGCACACAACTAGAATGGTCAGACAGGCAGGGTTTGGCAACAGTAAAGCAGTCCAGCAGATTAAGGGTTAAGGCAGGTAGAGTAGTCAGACAGGCAGGTACAGCAACAGTAATCAATTCAGCAGATTAAGGGTTAAGGCAGGTAACGTAGTCAGACAGGCAGGTTCAGCAACAGAGATCTATAATAGGCAGTTATAAAGAACTATCTGTCACACCCAGGAGCACACAAAGTAACACCTATACTTGGGCAGTGAAAGATCGTTAGGGAAACATTTAAATAGGCGCAGGATTCGCGCCACTGAGCTCTGATTGGCATCAGGAGTGTGCGGTAATGATGTCAGCACCGCATGCATCCTGAGCCAACACTGCCCCTGGCAACGAGCAGGGAAGGAGACTGCTGCTTCCCTAAGCTCTTCGCCACCTCTAAAGTGGCGAAATTCAATCTCCTCGGTCGAGCCCGACCGAGGAGATTGACAGCTCCTGCCTGCGAGTGATTGGCTGTGCACGGGCAGGGGGCGGGATTGCACGCGAGCGCAAAATTGCACTCGTGTGCAATTTTGATTACCGATCTGAGGAGTACAGGGGCGCGTATACGTGCCCCTGTACGCCTCAGCTTTAATAAATCTAGCCCAAAGTATTAACAAAAAAAAAGACACTTAACTGCTCGCACAAAGTATTAACAAAAAAAAAACAACTAAACGCCCGTACAAAGTATTAACAAACACCCAACGCATGCGCAAAATGTACCTGTTCAACCACCAACCCCCACATCACAAAATAATAAAGTGATTACCCCTAATCTGCAAATTAAAAGCAAATAAAGCAATGGCTAGAGCGCCGCGGCGTGACAATCACCCTATGACATAAATAGCATCATCACATGCGTGAAATGCAAAGCTGAAGAGGATTTCTAATACACCTATCACTCTAAAAAGCAGGTAAGAATTTTGATTGTATATACAAAATAACAAAATGAACCAAAATAAAGCCTAATGGATAATTCAATTATAGCTGCATAAAATGTGATTATCAACATTCCATGAGGCTAACATAATACTTAGTAGCCTAATTTATAAATAAATTACTAGCTCCAAAAAAAACCTGTATGTTTCACAGACTCTACCAACCTTGACAAATATTTAGCCACAAATAAAGTCGCTAAAAAAGAGCAATGAATTACTGACTCAAGGCATGTATACAAACAATATATAACAACTTTACTTAAAAAGTGCCCAATCCGGGGGGGCAGAGCTAGCCGCAAGTCAGAGAGGACGCACATAGCTCCGTGACTAAAATCTCAAAAAAGCACATATATGAAGGATAAAAAGCTGGATGCTACAGGATTTCAGCTAGTTACTACAGAGCCATATGACAGACAACTGGAGTTAGCCTAGTGTTCGCTTTTTTTAGGCAGAACCAGAAGACTGCATTGGAAAGACCGCGGCTGCAGCCTAGAGAAAATAAAACTCGGGCATACATGCACACGGCTAACAGAGGAGATCTAATAATTAGCAATACAGTGTGCAGACAACTCAAAAGCAGCGACATCTGGCAGTACATCAGCAAAGGCTAGCCACCTTAACATGGAGGATCAAGGTACGATGCGAAACCGCCATTAACATATTGCGCATCTAACAACAGCCCTCACTGAGCTGCATTTAGGAGCTGAACGCACTTTACAAAGTTTATTGCTCCCCTTATACCCCGCAAATGGGTCCTTTATATAAATAACAAAACCCCCAAATCTAACCGAGAACGCCAGAAAGGCACCGGAAGGAAAACAGTTGGGAACGCTTATAAAGGACATTTGATCATATTTATCCCCCTTTATCTAAGCAGAAAGGGTACAATACAGTAAGGAATATACAAAATCTGATTGTTAAAATAGTGCAGAGCTAGGGATACTATCCCTGTGAATCAAGCCATATTAGAGAACTGCAATCCTTTAATACTCATAAGTAACATGGCTAAGCAAGAGGGTCATCTGAGCAGTAGCAGCGACACCTGAAGCAAAGACTAATGACTTAATGACATATCAATCCCTACATGCTATAAATTAGCTAGCACAGCATCTTAGAGGACACCATAAAGAAGCAGACAAACTTACATCCCCCCTACCCAGCTACAAGAGCTACAGAAATAAAACAGCAATATGAAGAACAAATCAAAAACGGTTATAAGACTGTTTTCACGGTCAAAGATGAAACAAAGAACATTAGAAAAATTCTTTAGCGCAAGCAGGAAGTAATTCCCTTTACCATCTGAAGATATAACGGAACTAACTCCATCAGTATCCACTAATAAAGAGCTATTAGCCAAATAAAAGTATTATTTTCAGTAAGAACTGAAAACTGCAAGATCTGAACTCAGACAAGACCATACTAGAAATAGGGGGCCCCGCACAGCGGAACTGGAAGAGAATCTAGACTAAGTAGTTGTTGAAATACCACATCTACACAATGCCATTCAAGATCAGTCATCACAAATCAAAAGACTGGAAGATCAAATAGAAGATCTTGAAAATAGATAGAGAAGGTCAAATCTCAGGATCCAAAACCTCCCAGAAAATTATACTAACCTTACAGACACAATCATGAAACTCTTCCGCCAGCTTCTGCCAGAAACAGATGACTCCATGTTGCTCATGGACAGAGTACATAGGGCTCTCTCTAGACCACCCACAACCGTCGATTGGCGAGAGATGTTATATTAAAAATGCATTATTTCCACATCAAAGACCAATTACTGACAGCAGCCAGGACTGCTCAAACAATAAAATTTGTTGAAGGACATTACTCTAAAAATTTTCAAGATTTAGCCCCCGATCACGTTGCGCAGAAGGCGAGAGCTCAAGCCTATCTTATCTATACTGAATAATATGCAAATAAGATATAGATGAAACTTTCCGTTTAGGTTGTCATTTAATTATCAAAACAACTCCTACTCCTGCACAACAATCGAAGAAGGACAAGACATTCTATGAAGGCTACATCTTTTACCAGAAATACAAGACAAAGAGCAGCAGCCTAAATCACAGAGAAAATCTTTTCAAAGGGAGTGGACATCAGCGGGTAAACAGAAAAAACTTTGAAAAGAACCCAAGAACCCAAGAACTCAAACTGGAATACACAGAATTCAGAGGAAGAAACAGAAGGACACCTGAACTAAAACGACAAACCCTTAAGATCTACTGTTTTCCACTGCTGAACTCTTTGAATAAGTAGGTTACTGTTCAACAAAGGCATCAAGGATATTGAAAATGTTTGTATAATCTCACTGTAATCTATTTAAGTTATTGAATTGTAAGGTCGTTAGTCAGACCAACTTGCCCACTCGGCCCTGGATAATGATGTCAAACACTGTGCCTTTATTATACACTGATTGTGCTGATGAGGCGTTCCTCATTGTCTTTCCCCAATCTCACCTAAGATAACACTTCTGTCCATATACACCTAATACACCCCTATTTCCACCCCTTTCCCGCCCATTTTCCCATTTCCTCTTCCCTCTCCCTCGCTTTCTTAATCATAGCATGAGGGTCATATTCACAGATTTAATTCACATGTTAGTTATTTTTAAGCTACTGTAAACTGAATGCTGTTGCTGTTTAGCTGTTTCATTCATATTGTTCAAAATGTTTATGTTTGTATTAATCAAAATGTTTTTAATAGTTGATAATCTATTGTACATTACACTACTCCCTCAAGCGTATAGTCCATAGACAACAGAAAAGTGAACCTAAACAGAAAATTTTGGGTGATTTTTTACTTGCAAAACTGTTCAAAATATGGGCGAGTAATGTGCATAGAAAGATACAAAAAAGATACAGGGGACTAACAAGAAACAAACAAGAGTATTGGCTAAATAAAAATGGACGCCATCCATGTCTAACTTGTGCTTATATAAAGACAGGATAATCTTTTATTTCTTTCTAAACACAGAATAGATATACAAAATTAGATATTGTTTGGATTGCACATCAAAATACATAGTATACCTTATTATTTGCTCAAGTTTTAATAAACTGTATGTGGGGTGCTCGAAGCCGTATGCTAAAGGACAGAGCTAGGGAACATCTAATGATATACAGGCAGATCCACCGAGGACAAGAGTAGCTAAACATTTTGCATGCATGCAAACCCCACTAAAGCATTTCAGGTACAAGCAATAGACTATATACATAGTTCACCTAGAGGAGGAATAGATTTAAAAATCTATTGTTTAAGGAGGACTAAGTGGATATTCTTTTTGCCAAACAAAGGAACCTAATGTATAAATGCTAGGTGGGAAGTGGACCTCTTTTTAGGTTAATCGCTTTAGGATAAGAAAGAATCCTCATTAAGTTCTGTAACTCTTTAATTGTTTTTATATACGTATGTAACATTGTCCCTTTAACAACTATTTTTCTGGTTCATTAATCCCTTCGGTTCAGAACCTTGTTTCTTTTTAATCATTAGGTTGAATTTCTAGATACTTTTTAGCAGGAGATAAAAACATTTACTCTTTCAAGGTAGCTCTTGATACGATTTGTTATATACTTAATTTGGAGCACTAGACACAATGTTGCGACAGATATTAAAAGCTCATAGAGCCGATGTTTTGACAGAAAATCTGCCTAGCAACAGCTGAGTATCTATCCTGCTTTTTTGAAATAGGGTAAGACATTACCAAAACGAGTCTTCCGTCTTTTGAATGGAAGTAATGTGATTAGAAGGGTGTTTAAAAAGCTGGCGGTTTAGTTTATACCACAGTCAATATTGAAAAAGCTATGGCGAAACGCTTCTAGTGACGCATCTCCAAGGGTCGGAGGTATCTAACATTGTACATGGTACCACTAATAGAAAACAATTCCAGGTCTGTAACATTTTATTTGAAGTTTTTAAATAAAAGCTATGTTTTATAATATATGAACTGGATGTACGAAGTGTTTTTCTATGAAGAACCTGTAATAGCAATTATGCTTAAAGTCGATATTTCTATGGCATTTGTGATATATCACCAAGTACAGGTTCCTTCAGTCAACCGTATTATCTTTCTATGCACATACTCTCCCATATTTTGAACAGTTTTGCAATTGGATAACACACTCCTGCAGCTCTTTGAAAGCAGGTAGTGTTTTAGTTATCGTATTTTTGTGCTACTTTAAGGGTTAAGCACGGGTGTGGTGCATACTGCAGCTGCATCAGGGAGTTTCTGGACTTTGTTTGATTTTTTACTTGATCACAATTTTATAGATGGTTGGAGAACCTTAAAACAAAGGTACGAGGGATTACACATACCATTCAACGGTTCATGACTCCCCGTCGAGAATTGACTATATTCTTCTAAGCCAAATTCTGGTTCCACTACTTGCACAAGCGAAAATACAAAATTGCACTTGGTCAGATCATGCTATAGTTGAGGTCACCCTACAGGGGATAATAAATCACAACAGAACTAAAACTTGGACATATATCCCTAAAATAATCGGAGATCCATTTATTAAACAGCGATTACTAAATGAACTCACCCACTTTATAACAGTTAATGACGGAACTACAGATAACCCATTACATCAATGGGGAGCACTTAAAGCATTCATAAGGGGATACCTAATAACTGAATCCGCAAAGCAACACAAAATCCACAAATCTAAACTAGAAAAATTAAGAACTGACATTACAAACCTTGAGAGAAGCAATAGCACATCCATGTTCCTCTACAAATAAACAGTTAAAACAAAAAAACAAAGAATTAGATAAGCTACCAAATCTATAAAGTTATTGGACACACACTACTTCATCCACTCCAACAAACCAGATAGGATGTTAGCAAATAAATTGAAGGAAATCACTAGAGCCACAGCAGTGCCTCAAATACATATGCAGACTGGAAAAGTGACAAATGATCCAATAGAAATTGCAAACACCTTTGCCGACTACTATTGAAATCTATATAACCTCCCAGCACCTAACACAAACCAGACAACAGACGAAGCACTTAATAAGTTTCTAGCAGACAGCACAATACCCAGCTTACCCCAAACCGACACTAAAATACTAAATGATCCCATATCAGTAACACAAGTTCTAATGGCAATAAAAGACCTCAAACCGAACAAGGCCCCAGGAATAGATGGTTGTTCGGGAACGTTTTATAAAACTTTTAAAGACATACTTGCCCCACAATTAGCCCATATATTTATCTCCATAATGAAGGGTAGAGAAGTCCCAAAAGAAATGCTGTTAGCTAGGATATCAGTCATCCCTAAACCGGGAAAAAATAAACAGCTGTGCCAAAATTACAGACTCATTTCCCTGATAAACCAGGACATCAAACTGTTCACAAAAATATTAACAAATAGACTAAATGAACCATTAACTAAATTGATACACTCAGATCAAGTTGGTTTCATTAAAACCAGAGAAGCATAAGATAATACCCGCAAAGTTATAGACCTGATAAACTATGCTGCAGTACATGGAGTGCCTTCTCTGCTTCTATCGTTGGATGCCGAGAAAACATTCGATAGGGTTAATTGGAACTATATGATGGCCTTACTAAACAAAGTAGGAATACAGGGAGAATTTTTGAACGCTATCTCTTTACTGTACTCAGCACCTGAAGCCTATATTAGACTAGCAGGTTACAACTCTAAATTTATAAAGATTCGAAATGGAACCAGACAGGGATGCCCACTTCCCCCCTGTTATTTGCTCTATGTATTGAACCCTTGGCAATTAAAATTAGGGAATGTCCAGACATCTCGGATATTAAAGTTGCTACTAAACAATATAAACTTGCACTTTTTGCAGATTATATCATTTTAACTTTAACAAAACCCACGCTCTCCTTACCTCCCCTATATAATATAATGCAACAATTTAGCACCCTGTCTAGATACAAGGTAAACGAGGATAAGTGGGAAGCCATGGGAATTAATTTACCGTCACATACTAAAAAACTTCGAGGCAAATTTCTCCTTTAAATGTGCAAACAAAACCATAAAATATTTAGGAATCCACATCACTAATGATGTTTACACCCTTTTCCGATACAACTATAAACCTTTATTTTCCCAACTGCGACAACTTATGTCCAAATGGACGAAATATAAAATATCCTTCTTAGGGAGAATTATAGTGTCTAAAATGACAATCCTACCAAAACTTCTAAACCTCTTTAGATCGTTACCTATTTCTATCCCAATCAGGGAACTACACAACATGCAAAACGATATTCTCTCTTTTATTTGGCAGAACAAAAAAGCAAGGATTAATAAGCAAATTATGACTAGGCATAGAGCTAGGGGCGTACTGGGTATACCCCACCTAATTTCATATCACAACGCTGTCAGATTGGTACAAACGGCTCTTTGGTGCAAGAGAGATAGAAACATGCAATGGGTACATTTAGAGGCAGACATAATAGGAATAAATAATATCGCCAAACTATTATGGACTTCAAAACAAAGTAGACCTCAGCAGGGGAAAAGGTTCATAACCATCACACACACTTTATTTATATGGGACAAATTAAAACTTCACCACCAAATCATAAATGCCAAATCTCCAATAACCCCTTTAATTAATCTTAACTCCTCCATAGATAAGATAGTACAAGATAAGTGGTCCAATAGAGGACTATACAGGTGGCCCTCGGTTTACAACGTTCAATTTACACTGTTTCAGTATAACAACCTTTTTTTCCAGTCATGTGACTGCTATTGAAAAACATTGAGAAGCAGTGCATTGATGAAAATAGCCAGTAGGTGGAGTTGTCCGATTGTGTTGCAGCAAAGCCAAGCAAGCTGAAATTAATCAGTTTAACCAGACCTGAGCTATAGAGCAGATTTCAAAGGAACTAGATCTTCCTGTATATAAATCAGTCCAGATTGGAATGCATAGAAAGAAATGTTTGCAAGTGAAGTGTGTTGTGTGATTATGTTATTAGGTTTATAATGCTGTTTAGCAAATGTTTTTGTTCATTTAACTTAGTTTAATTATATATTCTGTGTTGTGTGATTATTTTATTAGGTTTATAATGCTGTTTGGCATTTAAAGTCTTCATTTCAAAGCTTTAAAAATAATGTATTAGGTGTTACTTATGACAATTTTGAGAGGGCCTGGAACCTAACTCCCTCACTTCCCATTGACTTACATTATAAACTGGGTTTCAATTTACAACGGTTTCAATTTACAACCATTCCATCTGGAACCTAACCCCGGCGTAAACTGAGGGCTACCTGTATATAGGATAGCGGACACCCTCATTAATGGGACACTTCTGACACACAAACAATATAATGAATTAGACCCCTCAGACACACATACATGGTTTCATTACCTTCAACTCCACTCGAGAGTGCACAAAGCTATGCGTACGTTAACTACATACAATACTACCCCCCTTGAATCTTTATGTCTTTATAAAACAAGACCAAAAGGCTCCATAACGAAGTTATACCTGACATTCAATACACCTGACAGCACCACCAAAACACTGACAATAGGTAAATGGGAAGTTGACATGGGAAAGGAATGGCCAACCTCAGATTGGATCCAGACACTTAGACAGGGCACTAAGTTCACTGTTAACTCCACATTACATGAAAACTATCTGAAATCCACTTATAGATGGTATTTATAACTAGATATTGGAAAACTGAACCCCCAGGGTTCTATATCATAGAACAAAAAATAGAGTACTTATACAGAACGTCTAGTTCAGTAGCTGACTTAATGGCAACCAAAGACACATTTATAGAGATATGGGAACCTTGGATAATGTATACGGAAGCAAGACATAGAGAGCATATTGATACTACCCGAGCAGTCAGGCTCCATACCCCCCTCATACATAGTCTGAATGACTGAAAACATATTGACAACACTTCACCACTAAATCTAATAGCGTAATCAACAATTTTAGTGAGATAATACAGTAACAAATGTACATGTCAACTAGTTTTATTAATTAACCAATTGTTGTCCTTTAATATTTGTTATTGTTGTACAAGTTACGTAAAAATAATGGACCACAGATTTCATTGTTTAATAATTTCATTGTATTTTACTTGAATTTAAAAATTTGCAATTGTATTATGTTACATTTGATAATAAAAGCAACTTCGAGAAAAAAAAAAAAAAAAAAAAAGTGCCCAATCCATAGCTAAGAGTGTCTTATATAATAAAAGTATATACTTACCGTGTAAGACACCCATCCACATATAGCAGACAGCCAAACCAGTACTGAAACATATCAGCAGAGGTAATAGTAGAGGAGTATAATGTGGATCTGTAAAGGGAGGCAGCAGATGAATCCCTGCAACCGAATTTACAGAGAGTTCTAGAATAGATTTCCATAGGCAAAAACATGGTATCATCAGGCAATACTCCCTTCACATCCCTCAGACAAACACTGTACTTAGAGAGGAACTGGGCTTCAAAATGCTTAGAAGCACCTTTCACAGAAGAAATCAAGCACATCATGCTTCACCATCTTCTAAGGAGGCAAAGTTTGTAAAACTGAGGTATGAGTGAGGTGGGAAGTGTATTTATATGCATTTGAGGTTTGGGAAACTTTGCCCCCTTCTGGTAGGAATGTATATCACATACATCACTAGCTCATGGACTCTTGCCACTTACATGAAAGAAATTAAACCTAATATAATACCCCTATAAAAATAAAAAATCACCGCAAAATAAAAACACCCCCTAATCTAAAACTAAACTACAAATATCTCTTAAAAGGGCCTTTTGTAGGGTGTTGCCCTAAAACAATCAGCTCTTTTACCTGAATAAAGTACCAATAACCCCTAAAAGTAAACCCCCCACAATAAAAAAAGTCTAAAAAAAACCTAAGCTACCCCCCCCCCCAAGTCTAAACCCGAAATAGGTACTCACAATTCCTGAAGTCTGGAGGTGAAGGTCTTCTTCCAGGAGACTCTATCTTCATCCAACGCTGGGACATCTTCTGTCTTCATCTGGAGCTAAGGCGACACAGAGCAGAGATGGCCATGGAGCGGAGGTGGCTGCTAAGCAGAAACGGCGACCGTGCAGAGATCCAGTATGGATGATCCTCTTCATGCGATCGCTTCCGCACACTGAAGATTGAATGCAAGGTACCCCATTTAGGTACATTGCATTCCTATTGGCTGACATTTTTAAATCAGCCAATAGGATGAGAGATACTAAAATAAAAAAAAAATAAAAAATTGTCTGTTCAAATCAGCCACGCTCCGGATGAAGATAGAAGATGTTCCCGCACTGGATGAAGATGGAGCCGCCCGGAAGAAGACCTTCCCCGCCGGACTTCAGCAACTGTGATAACCCTATTTAGGGGTTAGACTTAGGTTTTTCTTGGGGTGGTTTTTTTTTTTAGATTAGGGATTTTTTATTTTTTAATGGGCACTAAAGAGCTGATTGCCCTTTTAAGGGCAATGCCCATACAAATGCCTCTTTAGGGGCAATGGGTAGCTTAGGTTTTTTATTTTGAGTGGTTGTGTGGGTGGGGGGGTTACTTTTAGGGGGCAATTTGTACTTTATTTAGGTTAAAGAGCTGATCGCTTTAGGGTAATGACCTACAAAAGGCCCTTTAAGGGCTATTGGTAGTGTAGTGTTAGAGTAGGGGGTGTTTTTATTTTTTTATAGGGGTATTAGTTTAGGTTTAAAAAATGTTATTTTGGATAAATTATTTTCTGTAATTTTAGATTTTTTTTAATTTTACCTCACTTTTAAAAATAGACTAAATTAATCCAATTTTCCCTTTCTCTGTATCATGTGACAGCCATCAGCCAATCAAAAAACATAATTTAGGTAAGAACTTAGCTGATAAATTAATTTCTTTCATAATGGCAAGAGTCCATGAGCTAGTGACGTATGGGATATACATTCCTACCAGGAGGGGGCAAAGTTTCCCAAACCTCAAAATGCCTATAAATACACCTCCCACCCAACACATACTTCAGTTTAACGTATAGTCAAGTAGTGAGGTGTAAAAAGGCGTAAAAAAGCATACAAAAAAGAGGAACTGGAAAATGATATTGTGCTTTTATACAAAAAAATATAACCACCAAAAACAGGGTGGGCCTCATGGACTCTTGCTATTATGAAAGAAAGAAATTTATCAGGTAAGTTATTACATAAATTATGTTTTCTTTCATGTAAATGGCAAGAGTCCATGAGCTGACATATGGGATAAAATACACAAGATGTGGAAGTCTACAGAAGAGTCACTAGAGAGGGAGGGATAAAATAAAAACAGCTATTTCCGCTGAGAAATTAAATCCGAAAAATAAGTTCTTAAAAACAGAAGAATCAAACTGAGACAGCTGCCTGAAGAACTTTTCTACCAAAGACTGCTTCAGAAGAAGCAAATACATTGAAATGGTAAAATTTTGTAAATATATGCAAAGATGTTGCTGCTTTGCAATTCTGATCAACTGAAGCTTCATTTTTAAAAGCCCAATAAGTGGCAACCGATCTAGTAGAATGAGCTGTAATTCTCTGAGGAGGAGACTGTCCCGCCTCCAAATAAGCCTTGTGAATCAAAAGCTTTAACCAAGATGCCAAAGAAATGGCAGAGGCTTTCTGACCTTTCCTAGAACCGGAAAGGACAACAAATAGACTAGAAGTCTTCCTGAAATCCTTAGTAGTCTCAACATAGTATTTCAAAGCCCTTACCACATCCAAAGAGTGTAACGATTTTTCAAGTAAATTCTTTGGATTTGGAAACAAGGAAGGAACAACAATTTCCCTACTAATGTTGTTAGAATTCACAACCTTAGGAAGAAATTTAAACAAAGTTCGCAAAACAGCTTTATCCTGATGGAAAATCAAAAAAGGAGACTCACAAGAGAGAGCAGACAATTCAGAAACTCTTCTAGCAGAAGAGATAGCCAAAAGAAACAATACTTTCCAAGAAAGTAGCTTAATGTCCAAAGAATGCATAGGCTCAAAAGGAGGAGCCTGCAAAACCTTCAAAACCAAATTAAGACTCCCTGGAGGAGAAATAGACTTAATAACAGGCTTAATACGGACCAAAGCCTGAACAAAACAATGAATATCAGGAAGTTTAGCAATCTTTCTATGAAATAAAACAGAAAGAGCAGAGATTTGTCCCTTCAAAGTACTTGCTGACAAACCTTTATCCAACGCATCCTGAAGAAAATGTAAAATTCTGGGAATTCTAAAAGAATGCAGAGGCAGCCTTCAAGGGCTTAGAAATTAGCATATGAGCCTACCTAGGTTTAGCCTTCAACAATACCTAGAGTACAAAGCAAATTTGATGAGAAAAGTAAATTGCAAAGTTGTTTAAAATTGCATGCCCAAGGAGAGTTCCGGTGGAGACGGAGCACAGGTGTCTGGTCAGGTGTTGCACCTCCTCTGACTTGCTTCTCCTACAAGCTAATTGGTGAGGAATGGCGCCTAAACCCTTAGACCCTGGGCGGCTTGTATAGCAGAAAACTATCGCTACTGGGACTCCATAGTTCCATAATAATGCACTAAAGCTGCGAGCTGCAGCACTTGTAAAGGACCCAACTCTCCCTTAAGCTTTTATGGAACATCTTGCTTTTGCAGTCTTGAGGTTATACTGGAGGGGGCAAAGACTGCGAGAAAAGCAGATTGGAAAACTGCTGTTGTACTTACCAGCTTACTTGTCTCCTGTTCACAGTCGCTGTGAGAAAGAGGTCGGACATTATCTGAGTCACTGTGGCTTTACTACCTGAGTGTTGGCCAGAAAGACAGGGGCCGCCTGGTGCCGGGGTGCCTCTGCTTCTTTGGAGTGCTTTCTCTGCCTAGGTCCTGTGGAGCGACCTGTACCCCGGAAGGAGGTCGTTGACTGGTGCTGTTGTGCCGGTCACAAACCCGGATCCGTTGGTTTGGCTGGTTGTCTGGCTGCGGACCTGGGACCGCCTTGTTTGATGTTCCTTGGGACTCGGTATCTGTCTTTCTTAGAAGGAATAACCCGGGAGCTTCTTCGAGACCTCCAGGATCTGCATTCTTCTCTTTGTTGTGCCCTCCCACCGATGCTGCGTGAGGGCTAAGGCTGGGCAGTGCTGCCTGGAGGTCCCTTTGGTCCTCTGCTTACATCTGCTGCCTTGCTTCATATAGAGCCGGCTACAAGACGGGCCTGGGCACTTGTTTGCTCTCTCTTTGCTTGGCGTCCCCCCTCCCACCGGTGTTGCGCGAGGGGGGACTACTTTCTAAGGAGGTCTTGTTTTTCCATCTGCAACCAGCAACCGGTAAAGGACAGGATGGGTAAAGTAAAGTAGAGTACTGGACAATCACTAATTTTATTTATCCCCTGTCACACAACTTTAATTGACTTTACCTGGCACCGGGCTCTTATTTGAATTGCTCCTACTCCTAGATGGACTTTTCTTCCTGCTCACTGGGTTATATGCTGTATAGTGTGCTGTCAATCTCTCCCATAACAAGGGTAATTAATTAAGAAGGGAAGGAGAGGGAGATAAGAAGAGGAGAAATTCAAGAGAGGTTTTTGATCTGTGTCTAAATGCTTTAAATATAAGCTGCAATTGAGTCATAATGGCTCTATGTACATAAATTTTTCACCTTTATAAGTTATCCTTGCTGCATTAGGCAAAATTTTCTTGTTTCATGTAAATTACTAATCTTCAATATAATCTCACTCTTACAAGATGTAACTTAAAAATCTCAATACTACTCATTTGTTACATTAATTCATCTTTGTAACATCTTTGTATCCTATATAAGATATTTTTTTATAAGTTATAGGACCTTAAAGCCCCGGTCTCATTGAGCTGTACATACTATTTGTGAAAAGGAGTGTGTAACAACAATTAGGTTGGGGCCTAAGATTCAATGTATTATGAGTGTTTTACCTCAGGAATGAAACCTCTGGTCTTTTTTGCTCTAGTTAATCTAACAATTCTAACTACCTCTTTCTAGGTTCTTGTTATTATACTAGTTAAGGTAACATATGAAAAGTCTGTTGTTGTCTCTATTCTCTGTTAATCTTTGCTAACTAGTTGAAGGAAAAGGGGGAAAAGAGAAAAAAAAAAAAAAAAAGACATCCTTGTCTGCAGGCCTTGGCCTTCGTGGAGGTAGTGTTTATATAAAATTTAGTATTGCAATTATATTACAATGATCCTAGGATTCTTGGTTTATAGTTCTATATAAAAAGTAAGATAAAGCTGTCAATCTAATAACAGGAACTTTATTTATTTTTATTTTTTTTGTCTCTTTAGTGACTTTATATTCTCTTTTGTCGCCGATATGACTGATTCTATCTCACTTAGTGCACATTGTTTTTTCTGGCTACTAATTAGATAAAAAAATAAAATATATATAATAATTTTTTTTTTCTCTCTCACTACCCCCACACACCCTTTCCCTTCCTTCTGGGGTTTCCTACCCCATTTATCACTTTTGGAACAGAGTAGTTTCCTCCTCTTATTTTTTTTACACTCTCACAGGCATATGGATAAATTTTTATCTTTGCAGTCTAAAAGTTCACCATCAGCCATGTCGGCTAGACAAAGGGATAAAAGACAGAAAGGGCTCACAGAGGTTTTTGGTGAGGTACAGCAGTCTGCTCATGACTCTTTAAACATACAAGAGCCTATTGATTTACAGTCCCTAGTTTTAAATATTTCTACGGATTTGGCACCTAAATTTGACTCTCTAAGACTAGAGATTAAACATGATATTGCACAATTAGCTACAGAGGTGAAACAATTTTCAGAAAGATTCTCTGAAATAGAACAGAGAGTATCTGATCTTGAAGATCTTACCTTAGCTCAAAATACCAAATTAGAAGTTAATTCCTCTGCCCTCCTTAAATTATAGAATAAGGTAGAAGATTTGGAAAATCGTGCGAGGCGAAACAATTTAAAAGTAATAGGGGTTCCTGAGGGAAAGCAATCTGAGGATTTAAATAAATTACTCAGACACTCCCGGCCCTACTTAAGATACCTGAAACTCACTCAGATATTGTCATAGAGCGGGTACTTGCATCTCCATCACAAAATATGAGGCGAAGACCAATCATAGCAAAATTTTTGAACTACCAAGATAAAATTGCCTTTTTACAAGCTTTTCGTAAAAATCAGTCCATATTTCTTGAAGGAACAAAAATATTGTTATTCCAGGACTATGCAATTGATACTGCTTCAAAAAGAAGGGAGCTAGTTCCAGTATGCACTAAATTCATACAGCAGGGATTGCGGGCAACGATTGTATATCCAGCTAGGCTTCTATTATTGTTTGACAATACCTCACACTTCTTTGATACTGCCTCTGCGGCAGAAGCTTTTTTTAATTAAAAACTGTACACCTGAGTAACTGGTTTCTTAAGATAATCAGCTCTTACTAGTAAAGGTAAGAATAGACCCATTACTCTGCCCACATGATGGGGTCCTTTCAGATTAGGGTAACAGATGGCCTAGCCATCTGTTTTATGTACTGTGTTTTGTCTTTCGTGTTCCCTTCCCTTTTGTTCCTTTCCCTTCCCCCCACTTTTTTTTTCTTTTTTTTTCTTCATCACTATCCTTCCTCTCGAGATCTAGATATTTTGTAATATGACTGGGATTAAATTTACCTCCTGGACCTGGAATATAGGAGGTCTTACATCTCCTATTAAAAGAAAAATGATAATTTCATATCTTAAGAAAATAGGCACTTCTATTGCTTTTTTACAAGAAACACACCTGAAGACTCAAGAAATTCTTAAGCTTAAATCCTCCTAGGTTAGGGAGGTTTTTATCTCTTCTAGTTGTAGGCGAAAAGGCGGAGTTGCCATTCTCCTGGGTAAAAAATTTCACTATGAGATACTCCAGAGTGAGTCAGATGAAGAAGGGAGATATATCATACTGAAAATCAAGATTGCTAATATTCTGTATACCTTATGTAACGTTTATGCTCCAAATGTCTTTGATTTGTCGTTTTGGGACTCACTACAGGCGAGGCTTATGGCATGTGCAGAGGGTCTGTTGATATTGGCTGGCGATTTTAATATGGGCCCGCAATATCCAATTGATAGAATGAGACAGCAGACGCTATCTAAAAAAACTAAAAGAGATAACCTTGAGGCAAAATTGTTTTCTAGGATTTTTCCAATTTAAAAGTAAGGGATATCTGGAGATCTCAGAATCCGGACTCGCGTGAGTTTACTTGTTTGTCAAAAGCGCATAAATCATTGTCTCGGATTGACCTATTCTTGATAGATGAGAGACTATGTAAGAATAAGATATCAGCTCAAATTTTGCCCATCGTGATCTCTGATCATGCTCCAATATGTTTTGAGCTTTTATCGTCTATTTCCCCATATAAGAACCCTCGCTTTTTTTTTCATAAATTTTTATCCTCGGATTCTAAGTTTAAAAATTTCGTGGAAACCAAGCTTGCGGATTTTGCGTTGTATAATGTTGAAGCTAAAAGTCGTTCTCCTCTATTCTGGGAGACCGCCAAATCAGTATTAAGAGGAGATATTCTTGCATACTCTATCATGCGGACTAAGAAATTTAAAAAACGAGAGAACGAACTTCTCCGGGCAGTTACAAATGCATATAACTCATATTTAATGGAAAAAACCCCACAGAAATGGGCTAAATATATTAATGCACTTGAGGCGAGAGATTCATTTTTGTTATATAGATCTACTCAAAAGGATATTCGGTTTTCTGCGAAATTACACAGATACGGGAATAAGACGGGAAAACTTTTAGCTAAGTTGGTCAAGCAGGATCTAGGCTCTCAGATGATAGATGTTCTAGATAGAGGTCAAATATTTAGTTCCCCTCAAGATCTTGTCCAAATTTGCCATGACTATTATAATGACATATACTCTGCTAGACCATCTAGTATTGGGGAGCGTCAGAAGTTCTGGGCAGAAATCTCCTTTCCATCGTTATCAGGGACCTCTATTGAGGAACTTGAGTCCCCTATCACTGATCTGGAAGTGGCCAAGGCAATTAATAATCTGGCATATAATAAAGCACCTGGACCGGATGCTTTACCCAACGAGTTTTATAAAATGGTATCTGCTACTGTAAAGCCTTACTTGACCTCGTTATTTAACCATATTTATATAAAGGGCAATGAACCTACGCCTAACTTTACAGCTTCATATACGTCCTTGACTTTAAAAAAAAGGAAAAGATGCAAAAATGATAGAAACTTATAGACCCATAGCACTTATGAATACGGATTATAAACTGCTGGCTACAATTCTTGCCCAGCGACTTCAGTCTCTCCTTCCCTCTATTATTAATTTGGACCAGGCTGGGTTCATGAAGAACAGGAACTCCGCGGCTAAAATAAGGGAACTTCTGCTCACTCTAGACTTTTTTTCGAATACACGACCTCTGATCAATCTCCGGAAGAAAGCAGTGTAGACTTGGCAATCCTAGCTATAGATGCCGAAAAAGCTTTCGACTCGGTCCACCATGACCATCTGTTATTCTCGCTAGAACAGTTTGGACTGAAAGGTAATTTTGTCAAGTTTATTGAAAAACGTTATCATGGGGCATCTACAAGAATGATAGTCAATGGTCTACTGTCCCCGGAGATAATCTTGCATAGGGGGACCAGGCAGGGGTGCCCTCTTTCTCCGCTCCTCTTTAATATTGCTATTGAACCCTTTGCCTTAATGATAAGACAAAAATTGGGGGGGGATTGGGGTTGCTGGGCAGGAGTTAAAAATAGCATTCTATGCTGATGATATTCTCCTCTACCTGTCCAATATTCGTAGGAATTTACCGATTCTCCTGTTAATTATACAACAGTTTGGCTCTTTCTCAGGATATAAGGTGAATATAAATAAATCTGAATTTCTCTGGGTTAGACAGACAGGTGATTCTCCTATAAATGTACCTTTTTCTATAGTAACTGACTCGTTTAAATATTTGGGTATAAATGTTTCAACTAGTCCCGACCGGTGGTATTCTCTTAATATTCTCCCTGTATTAAATAAAGTTAAAGCCGCCTTTAAAAATTGGCAGAATCTACCCTTATCATTATCTGGTCGTATAGCAGCATATAAGATGATTTTATTGCCTAAAATCTTTTACATCCTTCAGAATAATCCTTTGCTTTTAAAAAAGAAGGACATAACTCTATTTAATTTACAACTCCGTTCCTTTTTATGGCAGGATAGGAGGCCCAGAATATCTTTAGCAAAACTCTCTCTACCGATATTTGGAGGCTTGGCCCTGCCTGATTTGAGAGCATACAATTATGTGTTCTTGGCACGTGTTGTGGCGGATTGGTTATTCCAACGTAATTATGTCACAAATAATGACCTTGAGATTAGTATTACGTATCCTCTTTCACCGTCTGCGCTTATACATATGGAGACTAATCACATCCCATTTCAAATTAAAAGATACAGATCTATATATAACATAATGTTGGCTTGGAAAAAAATGTGTAACTTGCTAGGCATGGAATATCGTGTATAAAGTTACCTGCCATTCCTGTGGAATCCACATTTTCAATCCGGAGCACCATCCTCAATTTTTTTCAAATGGAATGCCCTGGGGGTTGTTAGGGCTCTTCAGTTACTCGATATACAGAATAGATGTCTTAAATCCTTTGATGCGCTTAGATTGGAATTTAATCTCTCGCAGAGAAACTTCTATGCCTATCTTCAAGCTAGACATTATGTTATGAAGCTTGTGAATGAATATGGATGGAATTGGTCATTGGGGCATTTGGAGAAGTGGCTCACGTTGGCTAAGAATGGAATCATGTCAATTTCCCCGTGCTATTCGTCTCTGGTCTCTATCAGAGGCGCAATTAATCTTGATAATATTAATGGCTATTAATTGGGCCAGACTGTTAATCAAAGAAGTAGATTCTAAAACACCTTCTCTCTCAATCCAAGAGGTTGCTCGGACAACTCTCTCGGCTACTTGGAGAGAATCCCATGTGAAGTTATTATATAGGACATACTTTACACCAGAAAAAGGATCCAGATGTGGGAATACGAACTTCACTGTGTGCTCATTTCCCTTGGCAGGCCTTCTGCACATGCTATGGACCTGCCCAAAAATTAAAAATATATGGGGTAAGGTTCAATTTTGGTTTTGTAAAGTTTTAAAGCTCCCTTCGTTAAATTTTCTAGACTCAAATATAGTCTTTCTTTTCCTGCAACCAGAGGATAAGCAGATTAATATTAAATTTATCAATATAACTATACTGGCAGTTAGATATCTTATTTTAAAAAAATGGAAAATGCGAGCAGTTCCTAGTATCTCAAAAATAAAAAATTGTATAAAAAAAACATAATTTATGTAAGAACTTACCTGATAAATTCATTTCTTTCATATTAACAAGAGTCCATGAGCTAGTGACGTATGGGATATACATTCCTACCAGGAGGGGCAAAGTTTCCCAAACCTTAAAATGCCTATAAATACACCCCTCACCACACCCACAAATCAGTTTAACGAATAGCCAAGAAGTGGGGTGATAAGAAAAAAAGTGCGAAGCATATAAAATAAGGAATTGGAATAATTGTGCTTTATACAAAAAAATCATAACCACCACAAAAAAGGGTGGGCCTCATGGACTCTTGTTAATATGAAAGAAATGAATTTATCAGGTAAGTTCTTACATAAATTATGTTTTCTTTCATGTAATTAACAAGAGTCCATGAGCTAGTGACGTATGGGATAATGACTACCCAAGATGTGGATCTTTCCACACAAGAGTCACTAGAGAGGGAGGGATAAAATAAAGACAGCCAATTCCTGCTGAAAATAATCCACACCCAAAATAAAGTTTAACAAAAAACATAAGCAGAAGATTCAAACTGAAACCGCTGCCTGAAGAACTTTTCTACCAAAAACTGCTTCAGAAGAAGAAAATACATCAAAATGGTAGAATTTAGTAAAAGTATGCAAAGAGGACCAAGTTGCTGCTTTGCAGATCTGGTCAACCGAAGCTTCATTCCTAAACGCCCAGGAAGTAGATACTGACCTAGTAGAATGAGCTGTAATTCTTTGAGGCGGAATTTTACCCGACTCAACATAGGCAAGATGAATTAAAGATTTCAACCAAGATGCCAAAGAAATGGCAGAAGCTTTCTGGCCTTTCCTAGAACCGGAAAAGATAACAAATAGACTAGAAGTCTTACGGAAAGATTTCGTAGCTTCAACATAATATTTCAAAGCTCTAACAACATCCAAAGAATGCAATGATTTCTCCTTAGAATTCTTAGGATTAGGACATAATGAAGGAACCACAATTTCTCTACTAATGTTGTTGGAATTCACAACTTTAGGTAAAAATTCAAAAGAAGTTCGCAACACCGCCTTATCCTGATGAAAAATCAGAAAAGGAGACTCACACGAAAGAGCCGATAATTCAGAAACTCTTCTAGCAGAAGAGATGGCTAAAAGGAACAAAACTTTCCAAGAAAGTAATTTAATGTCCAATGAATGCATAGGTTCAAACGGAGGAGCTTGAAGAGCTCCCAGAACCAAATTCAAACTCCAAGGAGGAGAAATTGACTTAATGACAGGTTTTATACGAACCAAAGCTTGTACAAAACAATGAATATCAGGAAGAATAGCAATCTTTCTGTGAAAAAGAACAGAAAGAGCGGAGATTTGTCCTTTCAAAGAACTTGCGGACAAACCCTTATCTAAACCATCCTGAAGAAACTGTAAAATTCTCGGTATTCTAAAAGAATGCCAAGAAAAATGATGAGAAAGACACCAAGAAATATAAGTCTTCCAGACTCTATAATATATCTCTCGAGATACAGATTTACGAGCCTGTAACATAGTATTAATCACGGAGTCAGAGAAACCTCTATGACCAAGAATCAAGCGTTCAATCTCCATACCTTTAAATTTAAGGATTTCAGATCCGGATGGAAAAAAGGGACCTTGTGACAGAAGGTCTGGTCTTAACGGAAGAGTCCATGGCTGGCAAGATGCCATCCGGACAAGATCCGCATACCAAAACCTGTGAGGCCATGCCGGAGCTATTAGCAGAACAAACGAGCATTCCCTCAGAATCTTGGAGATTACTCTTGGAAGAAGAACTAGAGGCGGAAAGATATAGGCAGGATGATACTTCCAAGGAAGTGATAATGCATCCACTGCCTCCGCCTGAGGATCCCGGGATCTGGACAGATACCTGGGAAGTTTCTTGTTTAGATGAGAGGCCATCAGATCTATCTCTGGGAGCCCCCACAATTGAACAATCTGAAGAAATACCTCTGGGTGAAGAGACCATTCGCCCGGATGCAACGTTTGGCGACTGAGATAATCCGCTTCCCAATTGTCTACACCTGGGATATGAACCGCAGAGATTAGACAGGAGCTGGATTCCGCCCAAACCAAAATTCGAGATACTTCTTTCATAGCCAGAGGACTGTGAGTCCCTCCTTGATGATTGATGTATGCCACAGTTGTGACATTGTCTGTCTGAAAACAAATGAACGATTCTCTCTTCAGAAGAGGCCAAAACTGAAGAGCTCTGAAAACTGCACGGAGTTCCAAGATATTGATCGGTAATCTCACCTCCTGAGATTCCCAAACTCCTTGTGCCGTCAGAGATCCCCACACAGCTCCCCAACCTGTGAGACTTGCATCTGTTGAAATTACAGTCCAGGTCGGAAGAACAAAAGAAGCCCCCTGAATTAAACGATGGTGATCTGTCCACCACGTTAGAGAGTGCCGAACAATCGGTTTTAAAGATATTAATTGATATATCTTCGTGTAATCCCTGCACCATTGGTTCAGCATACAGAGCTGAAGAGGTCGCATGTGAAAACGAGCAAAGGGGATCGCGTCCGATGCAGCAGTCATAAGACCTAGAATTTCCATGCATAAGGCTACCGAAGGGAATGATTGAGACTGAAGGTTTCGACAGGCTGTAATCAATTTTAGACGTCTCTTGTCTGTTAAAGACAAAGTCATGGACACTGAATCTATCTGGAAACCCAGAAAGGTTACCCTTGTTTGAGGAATCAAAGAACTTTTTGGTAAATTGATCCTCCAACCATGATCTTGAAGAAACAACACAAGTCGATTCGTATGAGACTCTGCTAAATGTAAAGACGGAGCAAGTACCAAGATATCGTCCAAATAAGGAAATACCACAATACCCTGTTCTCTGATTACAGACAGAAGGGCACCGAGAATCTTTGTGAAAATTCTTGGAGCTGTAGCAAGGCCAAACGGTAGAGCCACAAATTGGTAATGCTTGTCTAGAAAAGAGAATCTCAGGAACTGATAATGATCTGGATGAATCGGAATATGCAGATATGCATCCTGTAAATCTATTGTGGACATATAATTCCCTTGCTGAACAAAAGGCAATATAGTCCTTACAGTTACCATCTTGAACGTTGGTATCCTTACATAACGATTCAATAATTTTAGATCCAGAACTGGTCTGAAGGAATTCTCCTTCTTTGGTACAATGAAGAGATTTGAATAAAACCCCATCCCCTGTTCCGGAACTGGAACTGGCATAATTACTCCAGCCAACTCTAGATCTGAAACACAATTCAGAAATGCTTGAGCTTTCACTGGATTTACTGGGACATGGGAAAGAAAAAATCTCTTTGCAGGAGGTCTCATCTTGAAACCAATTCTGTACCCTTCTGAAACAATGTTCTGAATCCAAAGATTGTGAACAGAATTGATCCAAATTTCTTTGAAAAAACGTAACCTGCCCCCTACCAGCTGAACTGGAATGAGGGCCGTACCTTCATGTGAACTTAGAAGCAGGCTTTGCCTTTCTAGCAGGCTTGGATTTATTCCAGACTGGAGATGGTTTCCAAACTGAAACTGCTCCTGAGGACGAAGGATCAGGCTTTTGTTCTTTGTTGAAACGAAAGGAACGAAAACGATTGTTAGCCCTGTTTTTACCTTTAGACTTTTTATCCTGTGGTAAAAAAGTTCCTTTCCCACCAGTAACAGTTGAAATAATAGAATCCAACTGAGAACCAAATAATTTGTTTCCCTGGAAAGAAATGGAAAGTAGAGTTGATTTAGAAGCCATATCAGCATTCCAAGTCTTAAGCCATAAAGCTCTTCTGGCTAAGATAGCCAGAGACATAAATCTAACATCAACTCTAATAATATCAAAAATGGCATCACAGATGAAATTATTAGCATGCTGGAGAAGAATAATAATATCATGAGAATCACGATTTGTTACTTGTTGCGCTAGAGTTTCCAACCAAAAAGTTGAAGCTGCAGCAACATCAGCCAATGATATAGCAGGTCTAAGAAGATTACCTGAACATAGATAAGCTTTTCTTAGAAAAGATTCAATTTTTCTATCTAAAGGATCCTTAAACGAGGTACCATCTGACGTAGGAATGGTAGTACGTTTAGCAAGGGTAGAAATAGCCCCATCAACTTTAGGGATTTTGTCCCAAAATTCTAACCTGTCAGGCGGAACAGGATATAATTGCTTAAAACGTTTAGAAGGAGTAAATGAATTACCCAATTTATCCCATTCCTTAGCAATTACTGCAGAAATAGCATTAGGAACAGGAAAGACTTCTGGAATAACCGCAGGAGCTTTAAAAACCTTATCCAAACGTATAGAATTAGTATCAAGAGGACTAGAATCCTCTATTTCTAAAGCAATTAGTACTTCTTTAAGTAAAGAGCGAATAAATTCCATCTTAAATAAATATGAAGATTTATCAGCATCAATCTCTGAGACAGAATCCTCTGAACCAGAAGAGTCCAAAGAATCAGAATGATGGTGTTCATTTAAAAATTCATCTGTAGAGAGAGAAGATTTAAAAGACTTTTTACGTTTACTAGAAGGAGAAATAACAGACAAAGCCTTCTTTATGGATTCAGAAACAAAATCTCTTATATTATCAGGAACATTCTGCACCTTAGATGTTGAGGGAACTGCAACAGGCAATGGTACATCACTAAAGGAAATATTATCTGCTTTAACAAGTTTGTCATGACAATTATTACAAACAACAGCTGGAGGAATAGCTACCAAAAGTTTACAGCAGATACACTTAGCTTTGGTAGATCCAGCAGGCAGTGGTTTTCCTGTAGTATCTTCTGGCTCAGATGCAACGTGAGACATCTTGCAATATGTAAGAGAAAAAACAACATATAAAGCAAAATAGATCAAATTCCTTATAAGACAGTTTCAGGAATGGGAAAAAAATGCCAAACATCAAGCTTCTAGCAACCAGAAGCAAATGAAAAATGAGACTGAAATAATGTGGAGACAAAAGCGACGCCCATATTTTTTGGCGCCAAATAAGACGCCCACATTATTTGGCGCCTAAATGCTTATGGCGCCAAAAATGACGCCACATCCGGAATGCCGACATTTTTGGCGCAAAATAACGTCAAAAATTACGCAACTTCCGGCGACACGTATGACGCCGGAAACGGAAAAGAATTTTTGCGCCAAGAAAGTCCGCGCCAAGAATGACGCAATAAAATGAAGCATTTTCAGCCCCCGCGAGCCTAACAGCCCACAGGGAAAAAAGTCAAATTTTTGAGGTAAGATGATAATTTAAAGCATAATCCCAAATATGAAACTGACTGTCTGGAAATAAGGAAAGTTGAACATTCTGAGTCAAGGCAAATAAATGTTTGAATACATATATTTAGAACTTTATAAATAAAGTGCCCAACCATAGCTTAGAGTGTCACAGAAAATAAGACTTACTTACCCCAGGACACTCATCTACATGTTTGTAGAAAGCCAAACCAGTACTGAAACGAGAATCAGTAGAGGAAATGGTAAATATAAGAGTATAACGTCGATCTGAAAAGGGAGGTAAGAGATGAATCTCTACGACCGATAACAGAGAACCTTATGAAATAGACCCCGTAGAAGGAGATCACTGCATTCAATAGGCAATACTCTCCTCACATCCCTCTGACATTCACTGCACGCTGAGAGGAAAACCGGGCTCCAACTTGCTGCGGAGCGCATATCAACGTAGAATCTAGCACAAACTTACTTCACCACCTCCCTTGGAGGCAAAGTTTGTAAAACTGATTTGTGGGTGTGGTGAGGGGTGTATTTATAGGCATTTTAAGGTTTGGGAAACTTTGCCCCTCCTGGTAGGAATGTATATCCCATACGTCACTAGCTCATGGACTCTTGTTAATTACATGAAAGAAACAATGCATTCTTGAACAATATAATGTTAATGTTGATAATGACAAAGATATTATTAAGTTTTTCTTTAAGTGGTCAGCATTGCCTCTAGTTGAAAGGGACTATCTTCTATACTCTTTACGTAATACTGATCTAGTCTTGCTAGGAATGTGGTGATGGAGGTTTTTTTTCTTTTTTTTTTCTTTTTCCTCTTTCCCTCTTTCTTCCTGTCTTTGTTGTGTCTTGTTAGTTTTTTTTTGTGTGTTTGTTGTGTAAAAAAAAACCAAAAAAAAAAAACCAACAAGGTATAGTCTATGTAAATATTTGGTATACAAATATGCTGTCTTCTGAATGATGTGCCATTATATTTCCTGTCGATATTCTGTATGATGACGCATATTTTTGTGCCTTAGAACAATATTTAGTTAAAATTGTACTCAAAACTGCGCAACTAGAAGATACAGTTGATTGCTATCCATGTATATTTATTTTTTTACACCAACTGGACTCAGGGTTTTTTGATTGGGGGGGCTGTTTTTTTTTTTGTTTTTTTTTGTTTTTGTTTTGTTGTGCTTTTGTTTAGTCAACGAGTGTTTAATTGTTGTTATGTGTATCTAAAATGTAAAAACCCCAACTTTGAGTACAAATATATATATTTTTTTGTTTAAACAAATTTTTATTGACATTTTGGAAAATAACAAAGACATAGAATGAACAACAAAAAAACAGTAAATGCTTTTCAGTTACATTAAGACATTATAACATCTTATTGACCATTTCTTTCCCTTTTTTGAAAAAATAAATAAAAATAAAATTAAAAATAAATGCTAAGGGTGAGAGGGAGAGAGGTGGACTGAGGAAGGGTATGGAGAGGGTTAGGGCAAATAATAATAGGGATTAGTAAAAAGATATATAACGAGAGAAGGGATATATAGGGTGCGGGAGGGAAAGAGGAGGTTTGAGGAAGGATATGGAGAGGGTTAGGGTGGATAGTGATAGGGATCAGTAGGATGATATATAGCAAAAATAAAGGTATACCAGGGTACATTATGTCATGATATAATACAATACAATATAATTCCCTTGCACTTGTCTTTTTTAGGTGTAACATAGATAAATAATTAGATAAAATAAATCAGTGAAAGTTTTACAGCTACATTGAGTCTCTGTCGTATCCTAAAGCAGGAGGGATGGGGGAAGTCAGAGGGGGAATATGAAAGGGGTTCAGGCAGGTAACGGTAAGGGATAGGGGGAAGGAGACAAATATAAAGATATGTAAAGATATATTATAGAGTAATATAGTATAATGTAATGTGATTCAATGTAGTTCCTTTGCAGTTAATCCTTACATAGAGAAAAACACATACTTCGAATGATTATAGAGCCTATTGTGTATAGCAGTGAAGAAGGGTCGTCCATGTAGAGTCATAGTGTTCTTTGTTCCCATAAGAAAATTACATCTAATATAAAATCTCTCTTTCCTACGAAACAATAATGTCTCTTCTCTAGAGCTAGTATGTGTGTGACTTCTGTCACCCAATGTTCATAATTAGGGTGATGAGCCTGTTTCCAATACCGAGGGACTATACGTCTGGCACATGTTAACATCAGCTGAAGGAGTTTCCTCCGGTAGACACATTCCAATTTAGGGATTTGGTTTAGTAAGATCATAGTTGCCGAAAGGGATATCTGTGTGTTCAATATAAGATTGATGCAACACTCGATTTGAGCCCAATAAGTGGACATTTTGTTACAAGACCACCATATGTGGGAAAGTGTGCCCACTTCACCACATCGCCTCCAGCAGCTCGAGTTAGCTCCTGGATATATTTCATTCAATTTTTGAGGTGTGAGATACCAGCGTGAGATAATCTTATAGTTAAGTTCAGTTAGGATGAGTGAGGAGGAAGAGGAGTGGACTGTGTTAAAACATTGTAGCCAGGTATCTTTTGGGAGCTGAACCCGAAGTTCAGTTTCCCACTTGGTGGTATACGAGGGTAGTTTGACTGTGTGTATAGCTCTTAAGAGTTTATGTGTGAGAGAGAGATGGGATTTTTGAATGTCTTTTGTATTGCATAGCTTCTCGAATGGGGTAAGCGGACGGAGGCAGTCATTTTTATGAGGGTTATCCATAATTGCTTGTCGAATTTGGAGATAGGGAAACCAACAGTGGAAAGGAGAGCCTATTGATTCTCTTAAGGCAATTCTATCCCTTATTTGGGAGTTTTCTGTGAGTAAAAATATAGGCATATTTTTCAGGGAAGAATCTTCTGGTTCAAATTTAAACTGGTGTTGGGATAAAAAAAGGGTGTTGTTTAACAGTGGAGTCATTGGGGAGATTGGGGTAGAGAGAGTGTTCGAGTTTCGAATAAGAGAGTCCCATATGGTTAAGGTAGTTCTTATACATTCATTAGCCTTAGTTATAGGGGGTCTGGATGATTTAGGAAGCCAACATAGATCTCGCATTCCACTTAAGCCGAGGGAGGCTGCTTCCATTTGGATCCATAGTTTGGAGGTGGGGTTATGAGACCATGAGACTATTCGTGTTAAATGTGTCGCTTTGTGGTACTGCGTTAAATTTGGGACATTTAGGCCACCTTCCTCCCTACCTAAATACATGGAATTCCTTGATACCCTTGGTTTTTTGTAAGCCCAAATAAAAGAATCTAGCATCTTTTGTTGTGTGCGAAGGTAGTGTCTCGGTAATGATATTGGTAGAGCCTGGAATATGTATAGATATTTAGGGAGTATCATAATCTTTATTGTGTTTATGCGGCCTATCCAGGAAAGGTGTCCTTGCTTATGCCATGTATGTAATAGGGAGAAGACATGAGTTTGAAGTGTTGTATAGTTCTCTTGGAATAAATTCTTAGGGTTCTTTGGTATATTTAGTCCTAGTTATCTAAGGGTATTTACGACAGGGAAGGGAGTTTTATGTAAAATATAGTCCATTTCCATTGAGGTCATGTGGATGGGAATAATGCTCGATTTATTCATGTTAATTGAGTAGTTGGAAAATTGTTTATAACTCTCCAGATCTCGTATCAGGGCTGGTATGGAAATTAATGGTGCCTGCAGAGTGAAGATAATGTTGTCTGCAAACAGGAGACATGTTTGTTGGATGTTGCCTACCCTAATCCCCAAAATATTTGGATTGATTCTGATTTGAATAGCCAAAATTTCTACCGTGAGAGCGAATAGGAGAGGGGATAACGGACACCCCTGCCTGGTGCCATTAGAGATAGGGAAAGATTGTGATATTATGTCATTAACCTTAATAGTGGCTCGAGGGTTATGATATAGGGCTTGTACTCTGGACAAGAATATGTCTGAGAGACCAAATTTTGACAGGGCCGACCACATAAAATGCCAGTCGACCCTGTCGAAGGCCTTCTCAGCGTCTGTAGAAAGCATCACTAGGGGGCTTGTTTGTTCGTGTGAGGTTAATAATGTATGTAGGAGTCTGGTGGTATTATCTTTTGCTTCACGGCCACTAACGAATGCCACCTGATCAGGGTGGATGACCTTCGGTAGGACACGGGCAAGACGATTAGCTAAGATCTTGGCGTATATTTTAATATCTACATTTAATAGAGAAATCGGTCTATAGTTGCCAACAAGATCTCTAGGTTTATCTGGTTTCGGAATCACTGTTATCATAGCATTTAAAAGAGATTGGGGGAACGTAAGACCCTGGTCTATGGAGAGAAATAGCTCTTGTAAATGTGGGGCAAGATTACCTACTAATAACTGGTAAAATTTGGTTGTAAGGCCATCTGGGCCTGGTGATTTTCCATTGGACATGGATTTAACCGTGTTGACCACTTCTAGTAAAGAAATGGGGGAGTCTAGCATAGACATATCTTCTTCAGGAATAGAGGGAACATCTATAGAATCTAAATACGCTTGTAGTTTGTCTCTGTTCCCCTGATCATTTGTGTTGTTTATGTTATATAGTGAGGTATAGTATGTGACGAAGCTATCAGCTATATCTTCGTTTTTAGTGCAAATTACTCCTGTGCTTTGTTTAATGGATTGAATATAAGAGGAAAGTCTCAGTTTTTTTAAGAATCTGGCTAACATTTTCCCGGCTTTGTTTGATTCAGCATAGAATTTAGCTTTTGTTGTCAGGGCGTGCATATGTGCATTTTCTACCAAGAATTTATTAAGGCTTTCCCTAGCTTCCGTTACTGCGGACAATTTTTGTGGGGATTTTGGGTCTTTTTTATGTATATCTTCACTTTTCTCTAGAGAGTTAGACAAGGTATCGAATTGAGCAGATCTCTGCTTTTTAAGTTTCGCTGTTAGCTGTATGATAACTCCCCTAATATAACACTTGTAGGATTCCCAATTGTTTGCGGTGTTCGTGTCTGCAGAGATATTAAATACAAAGTATTCGTTTGTATATTTGATGAGTTGGTCTATGATTTCATTGTCTGTGAGGATATACTCATTTAATCTCCAGTTTAGTCTGTGACTGGGTTTACTCGTCCATTTAAAGATAGATTTGACTAGACTATGGTCTGACCATGTAGTGTGTGAAATTTTTGAGTCAACCAAATTCGTCAATGAGGCTTGGTCACAGAATATGTAATCGAGTCTGGTATAAGATTTTTGCGGGTGAGAGAAAAATGTGTAATCTCTGATGGAGGGGTGTACCGTTCTCCAGGTATCAAATAGTTTAAGTGTGTGGAGAGATGCATTGTTATTCTGTGAATTTCTTAGATAGGAGTGACCTGTTGAAGTGTCTAGTAGAGGGTCCGAAGGGTAATTAAAATCCCCACCTAGTATGATTGGTCCTTTGGCAATATCTTGGAGTTTGTTGATAACTTTTCGAAAAAAACAGGGGGTGGGTCTGATGGGGGCGTATATGTTTGCAAGAGTAATAGGCTTACCATAATAAAGTCCTACCAGTATTAAAATTCTACCTTCATGATCATTGAATTGTTGCAATAGGTCAAAGGAGGTATTGCGTCTAAATAGAGTGCAGACACCGTTATGTCTGGTCAGGCCTGAGCTGTAGTAGTGTTTATCATAATATTTGGACGAGAGTGTGGGCTCATGGTTTCTCTTAAAATGAGTTTCTTGAATCATAATGATATCAAGATTTCTCTTGTAAAAGTCATGAAGAGCAATTGAGCGTTTTTCAGCTGATAGGAATCCCTTCACATTTTGGGTGGCTATAGATATTGATCCTTCATATAGATGGGTAGGCATTGCAAAGGATATGTGTGTATATGTCTTCTAAAATAAAGGAACCAGAGGTTTGTACAAGGGAACCAATGTGTGAAAATGAAATGGGAAATGTATGGCTAAGAGCCTAATAAGGTGGTATAGAATAGGGATTAGAGGAATTGAATTGATGGAGGCTTCTGGGCAAGCTGGGCAAATGCCCACTGGTGCATTGTGATGAGCGTGTAGGAGGCACATGAGATGGTAAGAGGACAGATGGGGAGAGGGGGGGAGGGGAGGAGGGGAGAGGGGGTCAGGGGTATACTATGAGTATACTGTCATATTTGTTCAGATCTAATCAAAACTTTCCATATAACATATATCTTTATAGCTGCATCGTGAAAAATATAGAAATTTCTGTAGAACAGGACATTTCTGGAGTTTTATATCCACTCAAGGGGACTAAGGTGGCATAATTCGCTTCTACAGTGCATCCCTCACATTTATAAACTCAGGGGAATTAGTGATTCCAATGAATAGCTCTGTATTATTGTTATCTAAGGGTAGCTTTTGTTTCACAAAACAGAGTTTGTAGTTAATGGATAGGTTATTGTCTAATTGGCTTCTGGGGATTAAGACATTTAAGGGGCTACTATCCATGATTGAGGAGTATTAGTGAGTGAAATAGAAAATAAATGGGGCCTTTATATTAAGTCGTGGTTGAGATTGTTCCTGTCCCAACAGTTAACAGCTAGCTCATGGGGTCATTCAAAAACTCAATCATAAATTATTATATCGTATGACTGAATATAAACATGACTATTATCACAAAATTACATAGATATATATGTGCAAAATATGTGGGCTATTAATTACAAAATAACTGGACAAAACACATCGAAACATGATGAACATCTAGGAACTTTTTCCTCAAAACATAAATGAGAAATCCCTTAAACACACAAAGTCTAGTGTAATAGAACTTGAAGGGTGATTGGAAACAGTTCTCTTTAAACCTGAAATAAAAGGAGAGAAAGTCTACAAACAAGTGTTGCATTATCAGCATAGACAATCACACATAGTTACGTGTCTCCTTCAAGGTGGTTGAATCTTATCATCTTCATTACTGGTTTGTCGCCGCTTATTTAGAGGGGTTGTAGTGTCCATCCAGGGTCTTCTTTGCGATTTAGAGGTTTCCTGTTTGCTTGATGTAGAGGATTGCGCAGTTGAGGTTTGGGGGTCAGGCAACGGTATCCCCAACTGTTGGTAGAATTGCTCTGCATCTGGTGGGTAAGAGCATTCGATTTTTTTCCCATTTTTAACAGCAATAACTGAAGTTGGGAATCCCCATCTGTACTGGATCTTCAAAGCACGTAGATGGGAGGTTAAAAAGGAAAAATCTCTTCTCTTTTGGAGTGTTCTTGCTGATAAGTCTTGGAATATCTGTATTCGGTGACCCTGGAACTGGATAGAAGACTGTTTCCTTGCATAGTTGTAGATCGTCTCTCTATGGTGAAAGTTTTGAAAATGCACAATAATGTCCCGAGGAGGTAAGTTATCTGATGGCTTGGGACGTAGGGCTCTATGTGCTCTGTCCAAGATGATGTCCGATAGAGTGCCAGAGTTGGTCTTTACCAGGTCTGCAAAAAAGGACTGTAAATAATCTTGTATCTCATTGTTTTGTATGGTCTCAGGAATTCCCCTGAAGCGTAGATTGCTCCTTCTGGAGCGATTTTCTAAATCATCTAATTTATCCTCTAGGTCTGTCATACGATGATGGTGTTGAAAGGCTTTAGAGGACAGGTTTGCAATCTTCTGAGATGATATGTATTCATGCTCTTCTAAAGTATCAACTCTATAGCACAAGTCTGAAATGTCCTTCTTCAAACCTGCGCACTCATTTTTAATGCAAGTCTTAACCTGCTCTATCAGAGCTTCCATAGCGCCATAAGTGATAATATCATCTTTTCCAACATTTATAGTTGTAGGCTGTATGTCTGATGTGGCGTCTGCAGCTTCACAAGAGCTTTCATCATGTGAGCTTAGTATGGTATCTGGATCTTTATTGCCTTTTTGCTTTTCAGCTTGTTTGAAAAAAGAGTTCATGGCTCCCTGAGTTGTTAAAGGCAGTTTTTGAGATTTGTCACTTCTGGTTAATTTTCTCTGTGACATCATGGAGGTGTTTTGTAAGTTAGAGCAGGTGATCAATTATGTGTATTATATAGTAAGGATGAGTCTAATTAAATAGGAACACCGCTCTCTGGGGTTTTTGCCCCCACAGAGCGATCTCGGGAAAGGGTAGTGGATTTGACCCACTGCTACTAAGAACAGTGGGAAGAGGGATAGGAGGGTGTTCTTCTCAGCTATGAGTACAAATATTTTTTTATAAGGGTATTATTGAGTCTGCAAGAGAAAGTGAAATTTGTTCTGAATTTTTCTCGTTTTGTTGTACATTATGTTATACCTGGCCCTGCGTGGCACAAAAAGGTTGAATTTATCTGATTGTATACATGGTTGGATATAAATAAATAATTAAAAAAAAATAAAAATTGCATGCCCAACCTGAATCATGAAAATTTCATTTTGACTAGACTGTCCCTGTAAGTGATTTTTTTCTTAACTTTTATCATTTTACTGTTTTTTCAGTCATTGGCCTCTATTTATCAAGCCGTCGACTTTCTTGCATTCAACGGCACCAATACGCTTGCCTAAGATCGCCTAACATCGCCGCTGCGGACCTGAATACGCTCTCCAAAATTATCAAGAAAGTTGTCAAAAAGTCGCACACCAAGTACGGAGCGATGAGCAGCGGACTGTTGTTAACTAACAGTCATCGATCTCGCTGCTCTTCAGGTTTTTAACAGCTTTCTTGCTATACTGTCACTAAGCACCCACACTATACTATACTGTTTACCCCCTATACCGCTGCTCCCGGAGCCCCCCCGCAACTCTAATAAAATGTATTAACCCCTAAACCGCCACTCCCGGACCCCACCGCAACTAAATAAAATGTTTAACCCCTAAACCGCCGCTCCCGGACCCCGCCGCAATGAAATAACAGAATTTATGCTTACCTGATAAATTACTTTCTCCAACGGTGTGTCCGGTCCACGGCGTCATCCATAACTTGTGGGGAATATCTCTTTCCCAACAGGAAATGGCAAAGAGTACAGCAAAAGCTGTCCATATAGTCCCTCCTAGGCTCCGCCCACCCCAGTCATTCGACCGACGGACAGGAGAAAAAACAGGAGAAACCATATGGTGCCGTGGTGACTGTAGTTAAAGAAAGAAATTCATCAACCTGATTAAAAAAACCAGGGCGGGCCGTGGACCGGACACACCGTTGGAGAAAGTAATTTATCAGGTAAGCATAAATTCTGTTTTCTCCAACATTGGTGTGTCCGGTCCACGGCGTCATCCATAACTTGTGGGAACCAATACCAAAGCTTTAGGACACGGATGAAGGGAGGGAGCCAATCAGGTTGCCTAAACGGAAGGCACTACGGCTTGCAAAACCTTTCTCCCAAAAATAGCCTCCGAAGAAGCAAAAGTATCAAATTTGTAGAATTTGGCAAAAGTGTGCAGGGAAGACCAAGTCGCTGCCTTACATATCTGATCAACAGAAGCCTCGTTCTTGAAGGCCCATGTGGAAGCCACAGCCCTAGTAGAGTGAGCTGTGATGCGTTAAGGAGGCTGCCGTCCGGCAGTCTCGTAAGCCAATTGGATGATGCTTTTCAGCCAAAAGGAAAGAGAGGTAGAAGTAGCTTTTTGACCTCTCCTCTTGCCAGAATAAACGACAAACAGAGAAGACGTTTGTCTGAAATCCTTTGTAGCTTCTAAATAGAACTTTAAAGCACGAACTACATCTAGATTGTGTAACAAACGTTCCTTCTTTGAAACTGGATTCGGACACAAAGAAGGCACAACTATTTCCTGGTTAATATTCTTGTTGGAAACAACCTTTGGAAGGAAACCAGGTTTAGTACGCAAAACAACCTTATCTGAATGGAACACCAGATAGGGCGGATTACACTGCAGAGCAGATAACTCAGAAACTCTTCTAGCAGAAGAAATAGCAACCAAAAACAGAACTTTCCAAGATAACATCTTGATATCTATGGAATGTAGAGGTTCAAACGGAACCCCTTGAAGAACTGAAAGAACCAAATTCAGACTCCAGGGAGGAGTCAAAGGTCTGTAAACAGGCTTGATCCTGACCAAAGCCTGAACAAAAGTTTGAACATCAGGCACAGCTGCCAGTCGTTTGTGTAATAAGACAGATAAAGCAGAAATCTGTCCCTTTAGAGAACTCGCTGATAATCCCTTATCCAAACCTTCTTGGAGAAAAGAAAGGATCCTAGGAATTTTGATCTTACTCCATGAGAATCCCTTGGATTCACACCAACAGATATATCTTATCCATATTTTATGGTAAATCTTCCTAGTTACAGGTTTTCTGGCTTGTATCAGAGTATCTATTACAGAATCCGAAAACTCACGCTTAGATAAAATCAAGCGTTCAATTTCCAAGCCGTTAGCTGAAGGGAAACTAGATTTGGATGTTCGAATGGACCATGTACTAGAAGATCCTGTCTCAAAGGTAGCTTCCATGGTGGAGCCGATGACATATTCACCAGGTCTGCATACCAAGTCCTGCGTGGCCACGCAGGAGCTATCAAGATCACCGAGGCCCTCTCCTGCTTGATCCTGGCTACCAGCCTGGGAATGAGAGGAAACGGTGGGAACACATAAGCTAGGTTGAAGGTCCAAGGCGCTACTAATGCATCCACTAGAGTCGCCTTGGGATCCCTGGATCTGGACCCGTAGCAAGGAACCTTGAAGTTCTGACGAGACGCCATTAGATCCATGTCTGGAATGCCCCATAATTGAGTCAACTGGGCAAAGATCTCCGGGTGGAGTTCCCACTCCCCCGGATGGAATGTCTGACGACTCAGATAATCCGCCTCCCAGTTTTCCACTCCTGGGATGTGGATCGCAGATAGGTGGCAGGAGTGATCATCCGCCCATTCTATGATTTTGGTCACTTCTCTCATCGCCAGGGAACTCCTTGTTCCCCCCTGATGATTGATGTAAGCAACAGTCGTCATGTTGTCTGATTGGAATCTTATGAATCTGGCCTTTGCTAGTTGAGGCCAAGTCCTGAGAGCATTGAATATCGCTCTCAGTCCCAGAATGTTTATCGGGAGAAGAGACTCTTCCCGAGACCATAGCCCCTGAGCTTTCAGTGAGTTCCAGACCGCGCCCCAGCCCACTAGACTGGCGTCGGTCGTGACGATGACCCACTCTGGTCTGCGGAAACTCATTCCCTGGGACAGGTGGTCCTGGGTTAGCCACCAACAGAGTGAGTCTCTGGTCTTCTGATCTAATTGAATCACTGGAGACAAGTCTGTATAGTCCCCATTCCACTGTTTCAGCATGCACAGTTGTAATGGTCTTAGATGAATTCGCGCAAAAGGAACTATGTCCATTGCTGCAACCATCAACCCTACTACTTCCATGCACTGAGCTATGGAAGGACGTGGAACAGAATGAAGAACTTGACAAGCGCTTAGAAGTTTTGACTTTCTGACATCTGTCAGGAAAATCTATGTTCACTTTCCATCCGTGAGATCTGAGAAAGGCCAGAACGATGTCTGTGTGAGCCTTTGCCTTTGAAAGAGACGACGCTTGTATCAGAATGTCGTCCAAGTAAGGTGCCACTGCAATGCCCCTTGGTCTTAGAACCGCTAGAAGGGACCCGAGTACCTTTGTGAAAATCCTTGGAGCAGTGGCTAGCCCGAATGGGAGAGCCACAAACTGGTAATGTTTGTCCAGAAAGGCGAACCTTAGGAACTGATGATGATCTTTGTGGATAGGAATATGTAGATACGCATCCTTTAGATCCACGGTAGTCATAAATTGACCCTCCTGGATTGTAGGTAAAATCGTTCGAATGGTTTCCATTTTGAACGATGGAACCCTGAGAAATTTGTTTAGGATCTTTAAATCCAGAATTGGTCTGAAAGTTCCCTCTTTTTTGGGAACCACAAACAGATTTGAGTAAAACCCCATTCCTTGTTCCACGGTTGGAACTGGGTGTATCACTCCCATTTTTAACAGGTCTTCTACACAATGTAAGAATGCCTGTCTCTTTATTTGGTTTGAAGATAAGTGAGACATGTGGAACCTTCCCCTTGGGGGTAGTTCCTTGAATTCCCGAAGATAACCCTGAGAAACTATTTCTAGTGCCCAGGGATCCTGAACATCTCTTGCACAAGCCTGAGCGAAGAGAGTCTGCCCCCTACTAGATCCGGTCCCGGATCGGGGGCTACTCCTTCATGCTGTTTTGTTAGCAGCAGCAGGTTTCTTGGCCTGCTTACCCTTGTTCCAGCCTTGCATCGGTTTCCAAGCTGGTTTGGTTTGCGAAGCATTACCCTCTTGTCTAGAGGCTGCAGAGTTGGGGGCCGTTCCGTTCCTGAAATTGCGAAAGGAACGAAAATTAGACTTATTCTTGGCTTTGAAAGGCCTATCTTGTGGGAGGGCGTGGCCCTTACCCCCAGTGATGTCTGAGATAATCTCTTTCAATTCTGGCCCAAAAAGAGTTTTACCCTTGAAAGGGATATTAAGCAATTTTGTCTTGGAAGATACATCCGCTGACCAAGACTTTAGCCAGAGCGCTCTGCGCGCCACAATTGCAAACCCAGAATTTTTCGCCGCTAATCTAGCTAACTGCAAAGCGGCATCTAAAATAAAGGAATTAGCTAACTTAAGTGCGTGAACCCTGTCCATAACCTCCTCATACGGAGTCTCTCTACTAAGCGACTTTTCTAGTTCTTCGAACCAGAACCACGCTGCTGTAGTGACAGGAATAATGCACGAAATAGGTTGCAGGAGGTAACCTTGCTGTACAAAAATCTTTTTAAGCAAACCCTCCAATTTTTTATCCATAGGATCTTTGAAAGCACAATTATCCTCGATAGGAATAGTAGTGCGCTTGGCTAGTGTAGAAACTGCCCCCTCGACCTTAGGGACTGTCTGCCATAAGTCCTTTCTGGGGTCGACCATAGGAAATAATTTCTTAAATATAGGAGGGGGAACAAAAGGTATGCCGGGCTTCTCCCACTCTTTATTCACTATGTCCGCCACCCGCTTGGGTATAGGAAAAGCGTCGGGGTGCACCGGAACCTCTAGGAACTTGTCCATCTTGCACAATTTTTCTGGAATGACCAAGTTGTCACAATCATCCAGAGTAGATAACACCTCCTTAAGCAGTGCGCGGAGATGTTCTAATTTAAATTTAAATGTCACAACATCAGGTTCTGCCTGTTGAGAAATTCTACCTGAATCTGAAATTTCCCCATCTGACAAAACCTCCCTCATGGCCCCTTCAGATTGGTGTGAGGGTATGACAGAGCAATTATCATCAGCGCCCTCCTGCTCTTCAGTGTTTAAAACAGAGCAATCGCGCTTTCTCTGATATGCAGGCATTTTGGATAAAATATTTGCTATGGAGTTATCCATTACTGCCGTCAATTGTTGCATAGTAATAAGCATTGGCGCGCTAGAAGTACTAGGGGCCTCCTGCGTGGGCAAAACTGGTGTAGACACAGAAGGAGATGATGTAGAACTATGTCTACTCCCTTCATCTGATGAATCATCTTGGGCAACTTTACTATCTGTGGCAGTACTGTCCTTACAGTGGCAGTACTGTCCTTAATTGGACGCTATGGCACAATTATCACACAATTTTGAAGGGGGAGACACATTGGCTTCCATACATACAGAACATAGTTTATCTGAAGGCACAGACATGTTAAACAGGCTTAAACTTGTCAATAAAGTACAAAAAACGTTTTTAAACAAAACCGTTACTGTCTCTTTAAATTTTAAACAGTGCACACTTTTTTTACTGAATATGTGAAAAACTATGAAGGAATTGTACAAATTTAACCAAATTTTCACCACAGTGTCTTAAAGCATTCAAAGCATTGGACCCCAAATTTGAGACCTTTAACCCTTAAAATGAAGAAACCGGAGCCGGTTACAGTTTTAACCCCTCTACAGTCCCAGCTACAGCCTTTGCTGCGACTTTACCAAACCCAGGGGGTATACGATACCAAATGAAGCCTTCTAGGAACCTTTTCAACTACTTTCAGACCCACACACATGCAGCTGCATGTCCTGCTCTCAAAAGTAACTGTGCAGTAATGGCGCGAAAATGAGGCTCAGCATACTACAGGGAAGGCCCTTCCTGACTGAAAAGGTGTCTAAACCAGTAATCACCAAAAGATAACGGCACAGGTGTAAAACTTAAAAATTATCTTTATTAATTCTTCTTAAAACATAGCATATTCTTAAAAACACAGCACAAATCTGATAGACATGTCTAACATGTTTCGGCTTCAGTTAGCCTTAATCATAGACTCTACTTGTCATAACCAATTGGTGTCTTTTATTTCACTCCCTTTGTGTTGATTGGTTGTCTGTGTTAAGTATTCCTAATTTCTTTTCCCTATTTGTCTGAGGAAACTGGTTGCTTACTGGTGCTCACCTAAAGGATATTTTATTATATAAACCGATTGAAATACTATTTAGTAATGTTAGATAAGATAACATATATGCACAATTCATTTGCAATGATTGCCAATGCTTCTAACTGATTAGCAATGTTGTAAAAATACATTGTTTGCTTTTATTTTATTTTTACAACTCCCATTGCTACCTTTAGCATTCTATCTTCCTACTCTCATTACATATATTTCCAAAATTTGACATAACTCAATCTTATATATGTTCCTATGTATTTGTACACACATATTCCCCATTGTTATTATTATTATTGTGGGTTTATCAAACAGAATTACTGTTCAGGTATCAAAGGTGGGGGCATCTTCTAATCCCTCCTAGTTGTTATCAGTGATGTCTATTATGATGTTACCCTTAGAGTAGTGTTTTTTATCTATTTGTTGGCATAACTTAGGGGCTGATTGGAAAATACAAATGGAACACAGTACCTTTGTTATATATTAGATTCTCAATTTATTTATTGCCAGTGATTAATGAGATCAGTCTCAATATTTAGGCCATTCGGCATTCGTGTGTTCAATTTGAAGATCCAGAAAGCCTCCTTTTTATATAGCTCCTTTGCTCTACTGCCTCCTCTAGGTTTGTTTTTGATAATATCTATAATCATCCAGGTAAATGTTTTGACACTACCTCCATGTTCATAGATAAAGTGCTTAGATGCCCCTGTTGCTGTTCTCCCTTTCTCAATGTCATTCAAATGTTCACGTATCCGTTCACGTGTCTCTCGTGTCGTGCACCCTATATACTGCTTCTGACAAAATGTGCAGGTGATTGCATAAATTGCAAATTCAGAACGACAATTAGTACAGTAGTTACAGTCAAAAACTCGTTGCGTGTAGCATGACTGAAACACCTTACCACATGTAGTATATCCACATGCAGTGCAGCCATGTGATCCACATTTATAATGTCCCTTACAGCTAAGCCAACTGCTTTCCTTCTGTGATTTCTTAAGGGCACTGGGTGATACAATGTTGCCTATTGTTAAGTTTCTTTTTGAAACAAATTGGCAACCTTTATCTATCACTCCTTTCAATGCTTCATCTGCCCTTAAGATTGGCAAATTTTTCTTGATAATCTCACAAACCTCCCTGTACTGATTTGAGTAGTTGGTCACAAATGTAATCTCACTTTGCCTTTTTGTTGCACCTGATGCTTTTGGCTTGAGTAGATCTGCCCTAGAGATTTTTTGTACATCATAGTAGGCCTTTCGTAAAGGCCCATCTGGGTAACCCCTGGCCTTAAGTTTTTTCCATAACAACTTACTTTCTACTTGATAATCTACTTCTCTAGAGCAGTTGCGTTTCAGCCTTATGAACTGTCCCTTTGCCACTCCATAGTTCATATGGCGTGGATGACAGCTCCTCGCATGGAGGAATGCATTAGCCGTAATTGGTTTTACATACAGGGTAGATATTACTACACCCTCTGCTCTATCCCCTTCCAATTCAACATCTAAATATGGTACTTTCTTGGTATCAAAGGCATAAGTAAACTGCAAACCAGCTCTATTGCAGTTTAGGTATTCCATAAAGGATACACTCTCTGCTTCCGTACCTGACCAAACCATTATCAAATCGTCAATGTAGCGCTTGTATGCTACAATTGAGTCTCTGAAGGGATTGTCATCTGCATAGACGTGGGACAGCTCCCACCAGCCCATATAGATGTTTGCAAAGGCCGGGGCAAATTTTGCCCCCATGGCTGTCCCACGTCTCTGCAGATAAAACAAGCCATCAAACTCAAAATAGTTATGAGTTAATAGAAATAGGAGTGTTCGCAAAATATAACTTTTAAGGTTGGTGTCGTAATCACTGAAGCTGTCTAACATATATTTAACAGCTTCAAGGCCTTCCTTGTGGGGGATAGCTGAATACAGTCCCACCACGTCTATGGTGAGCCAGTTATAATTTGACTCCCAAGCCAATTCTTCTGTTAAATTTAACAAGTGCTTGGTATCTCTTAGAAATGATGGCAGTTTCCAGACGACGGGCTGGAGCAGGGATTCTATCCAGTTAGACAGGTTCTCAAAAAGAGAACCTATACCAGACACTATTGGGCGTCCCTTGACATCCTCCAAGGTCTTATGCACCTTTGGCAAATGGTGGAAGATCGGAGTGACCGGCTCCTCCACCATTAAGTAATCAAAGGTATCCGGATCTATTATCCCAAGCTCCAGCCCGTCGTCCAGCAAACTCCTCATCTCTTTTTGGAAAGACAAAACCGGGTTCCCCCGTAACACAAGGTACACCTCCTCATCATTGAGTTGTCTCAATGCCTCTTGGACATAGGAGCTTCTATCCATGATTACAATGGAGCCTCCCTTGTCCGAATTCTTTATTACCACATCAACCCTTTGCTTCAGAAGTTTTAGACCAGCTTTCTGTCTAGCTGTAAGGTTCTCTCTATGGCTTCTTCCCTGTGACTTCAATGCCACTAAGTCTTCCTCCACTCTCTTGTGAAATTGTTCTAATATATTCCCTCTGTTTCTGGTGGGGTAAAATGTAGACTTAGGTCTATAGCCTATGTGTGAGTTTTTGGTGTTTTCGTGTATATTACTATCCTTTTCCAACTGGTACAAAGATAGAAAATCCACTGCATCCTTGACCTGAAAATAATCATTTTCCACCCGTCTATCAACACTGACTTTAATCTGTGCAGCATCTGACTCAACCAATTCTGTATTGAAAAACTTTTTTAATGTTAGTTTGCGAACCAACTTGTTCACATCAAGTAAAGTCTCGAAAACATCAAAATCTACTGAGGGTACAAAGTTGAGACCCAACCTGAGTACTTCTAACTCTGATTCTTCTAGTGTGACAGATGATAGGTTTATTATTTTCAAACTTTGTATTTGTTCTTCCTCCCTTTCCTTAATGTGTATCTCTCCCTCTGAGCCTGGGGCTGCTCTCCTCCCTGCATTATTTGGGGTCTGTGTATCCCACCTCTCCCCCTTCCGCCCCCTCCCTGTCCGGCTGCGGCCTCGTGAAAAACCTGCGGCTGCTCTATGTTTACCCCTTGTTTAGGGTGTCCATCTTTCTCTAAAGCTCTACCATTTCTATTTTTGGCAATCATTGCAAATGAATTGTGCATATATGTTATCTTATCTAACATTACTAAATAGTATTTCAATCGGTTTATATAATAAAATATCCTTTAGGTGAGCACCAGTAAGCAACCAGTTTCCTCAGACAAATAGGGAAAAGAAATTAGGAATACTTAACACAGACAACCAATCAACACAAAGGGAGTGAAATAAAAGACACCAATTGGTTATGACAAGTAGAGTCTATGATTAAGGCTAACTGAAGCCGAAACATGTTAGACATGTCTATCAGATTTGTGCTGTGTTTTTAAGAATATGCTATGTTTTAAGAAGAATTAATAAAGATAATTTTTAAGTTTTACACCTGTGCCGTTATCTTTTGGTGATTGCTGCAATATGGCATAGGAGAGTGCCGTCCGGCCAGGTTCAAGCAAAACTTTTTTGTAAAACAAATCCCAGTGGCATCTGGGTTATCCCACAGGATTTCCAAAGTGGGCCGCCAGGACCAGTGACACCCCAATCGAAGAAAAAATTCCCTAGATCATACGGAACGGAGGATTCTGCAACACCCCGACACCAGAGGCAGAAAGGAAGTCACATGACCGAACAGGCCGGGTGACGTCAGACGCCGTAACACTGGTGAGGGGAGAGGAGGCTGAGGCTGAGCGGCAGTAGTCGGCACCTTCAAACCGAAGTATTGGAGTGGATAAGCCGTGAAGAGCCGCTGGGAGCCGTCTAGCTGCTTTTGTCCTTCCGAATACGAGAGAGGGAGATCGAACGATCCGGATACAGATCGGAGAAGATGGGGTGCCACTGAGAGCGGTAAGATTCCTTTAGCTCACTACATAGTGTGCAACTTTTTCCGTGTCTAAACCAGTGCCTGACGTTAAAAAACGTTCCCCAAAATTTATAAGTGTGAATATCAACATCAAGCTTTATAAAATGCCCAAATAAAGCAATCGATCTTGCCCATAAAAGTGTCTACCAGTTTTATAGCCCACATTAAGCCTTTTATTCTGTTTGTTTTAGACTAAGAAAAATGGCTTACCGGTCCCCATGAGGGGAAATGACAGCCTTCCAGCATTACACAGTCTTGTTAGAAAAATGGCTAGTCATACCTTAAGCAGAAAAGTCTGCTAACTGTTTCCCCCAACTGAAGTTATTTCATCTCAACAGTCCTATGTGGAAACAGCAAACGATTTTAGTTACTGCTGCTAAAATCATATTCCTCTCACAAACAGAACTCTTCATCTTTTTCTGTTTCAGAGTAAATAGTACATACCAGCACTATTTTAAAATAACAAACTCTTGATAGTAGAATAAAAAACTACAACTAAACACCACATACTCTTCACTATCTCCATGGAGATGTTGCCTGTGCAACGGCAAAGAGAATGACTGGGGTGGGCGGAGCCTAGGAGGGACTATATGGACAGCTTTTGCTGTACTCTTTGCCATTTCCTGTTGGGGAAGAGATATTCCCCACAAGTTATGGATGACGCCGTGGACCGGACACACCAATGTTGGAGAAAAAATGTTTAACCCCTAAACCGCCGCTCCCGGACCTCGCTGCAACTAAAGAAAATGTTTAACCCCTAAACCGTTACTCCCGGACCCCGCCGCAACTAAATAAAATGTTTAACCCCTAAACCGCCGCTCCCGGAGCCCACTGCCACCTACATTACATTTATTAACCCCTAATCTGCCCCCCCTACACCGCCGCCACTATATTAAATGTATTAACCCCTAAACCTAAGTCTAACCCTAACTTAAATATAATTTAAATAAATCTAAATAAATATTACTATTATTAAATAAATTATTCCTATTTAAAACTAAATACTTACCTATAAAATAAACCATAAGATAGCTACAATATAATTAATAATTGCATTGTAGCTATTTTAGGGTTTATTTTTATTTTACAGACAACTTTGTATTTATTTTAACTAGGTAGAATAGTTATTAGTTATTAACTATTTAATAACTACCTAGCTAAAATAAATACAAAATTACCTGTAAAATAAAACCTAACCTAAGTTACACTAACACCTAACACTACACTATAATTAAATAAATTAAATTAATTAACTACAATTACCTAAATTAAATAAAATTAAATAAAATTAACTAAAGTACAAAAAACAAACCCCCACTAAATTACAAAAAATAAAAAAATAATTACAAGAATTTTAAACCAATTACACCTAATCTAATCCACCTAATAAAATAAAAAAGCCCCCCAAAATAATAAAAAGCCCTACCCAACACTAAATTACAAATAGCCCTTAAAAGGGCTTTTTGCGGGGGAATTGCCCCAAAGTAATCAGCTCTTTTACCTGTAAAAAAAGAAATACAACCCCCAACATTAAAACCCACCAGCCACACACCCAACCCTACTCTAAAACCCACCCAAAACCCCCCTTAAAAAAACCTAACACTAACCCCCTAAAGATCACCCAACCGGGCCTAAGTCCGAACCAGGGCGAAGTGGTCCTCCAGACGGGCAGAAGTCTTCATCCAGACGGCATCTTCTATCTTCAACCATCCGACGCGGAGCATCCATCCAGACCGACGACTAACGACGAATGACGGTTCCTTTAAATGACATCATCCAAGATGGCATCCCTTGAATTCCGATTGGCTGATAGAATTCTATCAGCCAATCGGAATTAAGGTAGGAAAAATCCTATTGGCTGATGCAATCAGCCAATAGAATTGAAGTTCAATTCTATTGGCTGATCCAATCAGCCAATATGATTGAGCTTGCATTCTATTGGCTGATTGGATTAGCCAATAGGATTGAACTTCAATCCGATTGGCTGATTGCATCAGCCAATCGGATTTTTCCAACCTTAATTCCGATTGGCTGATAGAATTCTATCAGCCAATCGGAATTCAAGGGACGCCATCTTGGATGACGTCATTTAAAGGAACCGCCATTCGTCGTTACTCGTCGGTCTGGATGGATGCTCCGCGTCGGATGTCTTCAAGATGGAGCCGCTCCTCATCGGATGGATGAAGATAGGAGATGCTGCCTGGATGAAGGACTTCTTCTGCCCAGATAGGATGAAGACTTCTGCCCGTCTGGAGGACCACTTCGCCCGGCTTCGTTGAGGACTTAGGCCCGGTTGGGTGAAGACGGCTCAAGGTAGGGTGATCTTCAAGGGGTTAGTGTTAGGTTTTTTTAAGGGGGGTTTGGGTGGGTTTTAGTGTAGAATTGGGTGTGTGGGTGGTGGGTTTTAATGTTGGGGGGTTGTATTTCTTTTTTTACAGGTAAAGGAGCTGATTACTTTGGGGCAATGCCCCGCAAAAAGCCCTTTTAAGGGATATTTGTAATTTAGTATAGGGTAGGGCTTTTTATTATTTTGGGGGGCTTTTTTATTTTATTAGGTGGATTAGATTAGGTGTAATTTGTTTAATATTCTTGTAATTATTTCTTTATTTTTTGTAATTTAGTGGGGGTTTGTTTTTTGTACTTTAGTTAATTTTATTTTATTTAATTGTAGGTAATTGTAGTTAATTAATTTAATTTATTTAATTGTAGTGTAGTGTTAGGTGTTAGTGTAACTTAGGTTAGGTTTTATTGTACCTAGTTAAACTAAATACAGAGTTGCTTGTAAAATAAAAATAAACCCTAAAATAGCTACAATGTAATTATTAATTATATTGTAGCTATCTTATGGTTTATTTTATAGGTAAGTATTTAGTTTTAAATAGGAATAATTTAGTTAATAATAGTAATATTTATTTAGATTTATTTAAATTATATTTAAGTTAGGGGGGTGTTAGGGTTAGACTTAGGTTTAGGGGTTAATACATTTAATATAGTGGCGGCGGTGTAGGGGTTAATATGTATAATGTAGGTGGCTGCGAGGTCCGGGAGCAGCGGTTTAGGGATTAAATATTTTATTTAGTTGCGGCGGGGTCTGGGTGCGGCGGTTTAGGGGTTAAACACTTTATTAGAGTGGCGGTGGGCTACGGGAGTGGCGGTTTAGGGGTTAATAAGTATAATGTAGGTGGCGGCAGTGTAGGGGGGGGGCAGATTACGGGTGTTTAGACTCGGGTACATGTTAGGGTGTTAGGTGTAGACATTTCCCATAGGAATCAATGGGATATCGGGCAGCAGCGAACATGAGCTTTCGCTGCTGTCAGACTCCCATTGATTCCTATGGCATCCGCCGCCTCCAGGTAAAAAAAAAAAACCAGGTACACTGGGCCGGAATAGTGGCGAGCGTACCTGGTAGTTCTTTGATAACTTCCAAAAGTAGTCAGATTGTGCCGAACTTGCGTTCGGAACATTTGTAGTGACGTAAGCATTGATCTGTGTCGGACTGAGTCCGCCGGATCATATGTTACGTCACTATATTCTACTTTTGCCGGTCTGTAGGGTTTGATAACTACGGCGAATCAGGCTCGCCACAAATACGCTGCAGAATTCCAGCGTATTTGCGGTTGACAGCTTGATAAATAGAGGCAATTGATTGAGAAAATGCTAGTTTTCTAGTTTGTCAAGGTTTTGATCTGAAATCATGAAGAACAGCAGGGGAAATTATTTTCTATCAGAAGAAACTGATCTCATCTTCTATAACAGGATGTGAACAATTCCCTTTCTGTAAATCTTGAAAATGCTAAATGACGATTTAAAAATATTGACAAAAGTTCCAAACCTCACTATACAGAATGAAGTTTGGCTTTGCTAAATTTCTATTACTGTAGGAAGATAGCAACACAATGTTCTAGATGATTACTGTAACTTACAATCATGAAAATGTGACTATAAAATAAAAATAAAGTGTAAGAATGCAATTGCTAAATACCATTTCAAAATATCACTGTTGTGATTTGCGTATTCTAGTGTTTTGTGCAGATCTCATTAGCTTAACACAATATCACGTATGTGTGTTAAATACATATACATATGTAAATGTCTGTCATGCCCACGACTGAGGGACTGTGTAATGTTGCTGAATATAGGCTTAATGAATCCAGACCATAAATTAATTTATACTGCCTTCATTTTAGAGTTTATTGCACATGGGCAAGATAACATCATTATTCCTAATTGTCTTGGAATTCTCACAAACATGACAAAAAGGCTAGTTTTGCATTTTGTGTGCTGAAATCAATGTGCCCATTTTTTTGTTGAAGTATAGTTAAAAACTCATGGTCGGGGCAATTGTGATTGCCAAAGCTAATGTTGTCAATGAATCATATGGGGGATTTCCCAATATCCACTATACCAATATACTCTTATTGTTTGGATTGTGATTGTTCTGACCTTGCAAAAACAGAATTTATGTTTACCTGATAAATTGCTTTCTCCAACGGTGTGTCCGGTCCACGGCGTCATCCTTACTTGTGGGATATTCTCTTCCCCAACAGGAAATGGCAAAGAGCCCAGCAAAGCTGGTCACATGATCCCTCCTAGGCTCCGCCTTCCCCAGTCATTCGACCGACGTAAAGGAGGAAAATTTGCATAGGAGAAACCATATGATACCGTGGTGACTGTAGTTAAAGAAAATAAATTATCAGACCTGATTAAAAAACCAGGGCGGGCCGTGGACCGGACACACCGTTGGAGAAAGCAATTTATCAGGTAAACATAAATTCTGTTTTCTCCAACATAGGTGTGTCCAGTCCACGGCGTCATCCTTACTTGTGGGAACCAATACCAAAGCTTTAGGACACGGATGAAGGGAGGGAGCAAATCAGGTCACCTAGATGGAAGGCACCACGGCTTGCACAAAACCTTTCTCCCAAAAATAGCCTCAGAAGAAGCAAAAGTATCAAACTTGTAAAATTTAGTAAAAGTGTGCAGTGAAGACCAAGTCGCTGCCTTACATATCTGATCAACAGAAGCCTCGTTCTTGAAGGCCCATGTGGAAGCCACAGCCCTAGTGGAATGAGCTGTGATTCTGTCAGGAGGCTGCCGTCCGGCAGTCTCGTAAGCCAATCTGATGATGCTTTTAATCCAAAAAGAGAGAGAGGTAGAAGTTGCTTTTTGACCTCTCCTTTTACCAGAATAAACAACAAACAAGGAAGATGTTTGTCTAAAATCCTTTGTAGCATCTAAATAGAATTTTAGAGCACGAACAACATCCAAATTGTGCAACAGACGTTCCTTCTTTGAAACTGGATTCGGACACAAAGAAGGTACGACTATCTCCTGGTTAATGTTTTTGTTAGAAACAACTTTCGGAAGAAAACCAGGTTTAGTACGTAAAACCACCTTATCTGCATGGAACACCAGATAAGGAGGAGAACACTGCAGAGCAGATAATTCTGAAACTCTTCTAGCAGAAGAAATTGCAACCAAAAACAAAACTTTCCAAGATAATAACTTAATATCAACGGAATGTAAGGGTTCAAACGGAACCCCCTGAAGAACTGAAAGAACTAAATTGAGACTCCAAGGAGGAGTCAAAGGTTTGTAAACAGGCTTGATTCTAACCAGAGCCTGAACAAAGGCTTGAACATCTGGCACAGCTGCCAGCTTTTTGTGAAGTAACACAGACAAGGCAGAAATCTGTCCCTTCAAGGAACTTGCAGATAATCCTTTCTCCAAACCTTCTTGAAGAAAGGATAGAATCTTAGGAATTTTTACCTTGTCCCAAGGGAATCCTTTAGATTCACACCAACAGATATATGTTTTCCATATTTTGTGGTAAATTTTTCTAGTTACAGGCTTTCTGGCCTGAACAAGAGTATCAATGACAGAATCTGAGAATCCTCGCTTTGATAAGATCAAGCGTTCAATCTCCAAGCAGTCAGTTGGAGTGAGACCAGATTCGGATGTTCGAACGGACCTTGAACAAGAAGGTCTCGTCTCAAAGGTAGCTTCCATGGTGGAGCCGATGACATATTCACCAGGTCTGCATACCAAGTCCTGCGTGGCCACGCAGGAGCTATCAAGATCACCGATGCCCTCTCCTGCTTGATCCTGGCTACCAGCCTGGGGATGAGAGGAAACGGCGGGAATACATAAGCTAGTTTGAAGGTCCAAGGTGCTACTAGTGCATCTACTAGAGTCGCCTTGGGATCCCTGGATCTGGACCCGTAGCAAGGAACCTTGAAGTTCTGACGAGAGGCCATCAGATCCATGTCTGGAATGCCCCACAGTTGAGTAATTTGGGCAAAGATTTCCGGATGGAGTTCCCACTCCCCCGGATGAAATGTCTGACGACTCAGAAAATCCGCTTCCCAATTTTCCACTCCTGGGATGTGGATTGCAGACAAGTGGCAGGAGTGAGTCTCCGCCCATTGAATGATTTTGGTCACTTCTTCCATCGCCAGGGAACTCCTTGTTCCCCCCTGATGGTTGATGTACGCAACAGTTGTCATGTTGTCTGATTGAAACCGTATGAACTTGGCCTTTGCTAGCTGAGGCCAAGCCTTGAGAGCATTGAATATCGCTCTCAGTTCCAGAATATTTATCGGTAGAAGAGATTCTTCCCGAGACCAAAGACCCTGAGCTTTCAGGGGTCCCCAGACCGCGCCCCAGCCCACCAGACTGGCGTCGGTCGTGACAATTACCCACTCTGGTCTGCGGAAGCACATCCCCTGTGACAGGTTGTCCAGGGACAGCCACCAACGGAGTGAATCTCTGGTCCTCTGATTTACTTGTATCGTCGGAGACAAGTCTGTATAGTCCCCATTCCACTGACTGAGCATGCACAGTTGTAATGGTCTTAGATGAATGCGCGCAAAAGGAACTATGTCCATTGCCGCTACCATCAAACCTATTACTTCCATGCACTGCGCTATGGAAGGAAGAGGAACAGAATGAAGTATTTGACAAGAGTTCAGAAGTTTTGTTTTTCTGGCCTCTGTCAGAAAAATCCTCATTTCTAAGGAGTCTATTATTGTTCCCAAGAAGGGAACCCTTGTTGACGGAGATAGAGAACTCTTTTCTACGTTCACTTTCCATCCGTGAGATCTGAGAAAGGCCAAGACAATGTCCGTGTGAGCCTTTGCTTGAGGAAGGGACGACGCTTGAATCAGAATGTCGTCCAAGTAAGGTACTACTGCAATGCCCCTTGGTCTTAGCCCCGCTAGAAGGGACCCTAGTACCTTTGTGAAAATCCTTGGAGCAGTGGCTAATCCGAACGGAAGTGCCACAAACTGGTAATGCTTGTCCAGGAATGCGAACCTTAGGAACCGATGATGTTCCTTGTGGATAGGAATATGTAGATACGCATCCTTTAAATCCACCGTGGTCATGAATTGACCTTCCTGGATGGAAGGAAGAATTGTTCGAATGGTTTCCATTTTGAACGATGGAACCTTGAGAAACTTGTTTAGGATCTTGAGATCTAAGATTGGTCTGAACGTTCCCTCTTTTTTGGGAACTACGAACAGATTGGAGTAGAACCCCATCCCTTGTTCTCCTAATGGAACAGGATGAATCACTCCCATTTTTAACAGGTCTTCTACACAATGCAAGAATGCCTGTTTTTTTATGTGGTCTGAAGACAATTGAGACCTGTGGAACCTCCCCCTTGGGGGAAGCCCCTTGAATTCCAGAAGATAACCTTGGGAGACTATTTCTAGCGCCCAAGGAACCAGAACATCTCTTGCCCAAGCCTGAGCGAAGAGAGAGAGTCTGCCCCCCACCAGATCCGGTCCCGGATCGGGGGCCAACATCTCATGCTGTCTTGGTAGCAGTGGCAGGTTTCTTGGCCTGCTTTCCTTTGTTCCAGCCTTGCATTGGTCTCCAGGCTGGTTTGGCTTGAGAAGTATTACCCTCCTGCTTAGAGGACGTAGCACTTGGGGCTGGTCCGTTTCTGCGAAAGGGACGAAAATTAGGTTTATTTTTGGCCTTGAAAGACCTATCCTGAGGAAGGGCGTGGCCCTTGCCCCCAGTGATATCAGAGATAATCTCTTTCAAGTCAGGGCCAAACAGCGTTTTCCCCTTGAAAGGAATGTTAAGCAATTTGTTCTTGGAAGACGCATCCGCTGACCAAGATTTTAACCAAAGCGCTCTGCGCGCCACAATAGCAAACCCAGAATTTTTCGCCGCTAACCTAGCCAATTGCAAAGTGGCGTCTAGGGTGAAAGAATTAGCCAATTTGAGAGCACGAATTCTGTCCATAATCTCCTCATAAGAAGAAGAATTATTATTGATCGCCTTTTCTAGCTCATCGAACCAGAAACACGCGGCTGTAGTGACAGGGACAATGCATGAAATTGGTTGTAGAAGGTAACCTTGCTGAACAAACATCTTTTTAAGCAAACCTTCTAATTTTTTATCCATAGGATCTTTGAAAGCACAACTATCTTCTATGGGTATAGTGGTGCGTTTGTTTAGAGTAGAAACCGCCCCCTCGACCTTGGGGACTGTCTGCCATAAGTCCTTTCTGGGGTCGACCATAGGAAACAATTTTTTAAATATGGGGGGAGGGACGAAAGGTATACCGGGCCTTTCCCATTCTTTATTTACAATGTCCGCCACCCGCTTGGGTATAGGAAAAGCTTCGGGGGGCCCCGGGACCTCTAGGAACTTGTCCATTTTACATAGTTTCTCTGGAATGACCAAATTCTCACAATCATCCAGAGTGGATAACACCTCCTTAAGCAGAGCGCGGAGATGTTCCAACTTAAATTTAAATGAAATCACATCAGGTTCAGCTTGTTGAGAAATTTTCCCTGAATCTGAAATTTCTCCCTCAGACAAAACCTCCCTGGCCCCCTCAGACTGGTGTAGGGGCCCTTCAGAACCAATATCATCAGCGTCCTCATGCTCTTCAGTATTTTCTAAAACAGAGCAGTCGTGCTTTCGCTGATAAGTGGGCATTTTGGCTAAAATGTTTTTGATAGAATTATCCATTACAGCCGTTAATTGTTGCATAGTAAGGAGTATTGGCGCGCTAGATGTACTAGGGGCCTCCTGTGTGGGCAAGACTGGTGTAGACGAAGGAGGGGATGATGCAGTACCATGCTTACTCCCCTCACTTGAGGAATCATCTTGGGCATCATTTTCTCTAAATTTTGTGTCACTTAAATCACATCTATTTAAATGAGAAGGAACCTTGGCTTCCCCACATTCAGAACACAGTCTATCTGGTAGTTCAGACATGTTAAACAGGCATAAACTTGATAACAAAGTACAAAAAACGTTTTAAAATAAAACCGTTACTGTCACTTTAAATTTTAAACTGAACACACTTTATTACTGCAATTGCGAAAAAGTATGAAGGAATTGTTCAAAATTCACCAAAATTTCACCACAGTGTCTTAAAGCCTTAAAAGTATTGCACACCAAATTTGGAAGCTTTAACCCTTAAAATAACGGAACCGGAGCCGTTTTTTTTTATTTAACCCCTTTACAGTCCCTGGTATCTGCTTTGCTGAGACCCAACCAAGCCCAAAGGGGAATATGATACCAAATGACGCCTTCAGAAAGTCTTTTCTATGTATCAGAGCTCCTCACACATGCATCTGCATGTCATGCTTCTCAAAAACAAGTGCGCAATACAGGCGCGAAAATGAGACTCTGCCTATGATTAGGGAAAGCCCCTAGAGAATAAGGTGTCCAATACAGTGCCTGCCGGTTATTTTACAAAATTCCCAAGATTAAAATAATTCCTCAAGGCTATGGAGTATAAAATATGTTTATATATAAATCGATTTAGCCCAGAAAATGTCTACAGTCTTAAAAAGCCCTTGTGAAGCCCTTTTTTTCTGTCTGTAATAAAAATGGCTTACCGGATCCCATAGGGAAAATGACAGCTTCCAGCATTACATCGTCTTGTTAGAATGTGTCATACCTCAAGCAGCAAAAGTCTGCTCACTGTTCCCCCAACTGAAGTGAATTCCTCTCAACAGTCCTGTGTGGAAACAGCCATCGATTTTAGTAACGGTTGCTAAAATCATTTTCCTCTTACAAACAGAAATCTTCATCTCTTTTCTGTTTCAGAGTAAATAGTACATACCAGCACTATTTTAAAATAACAAACTCTTGATTGAATAATAAAAACTACAGTTAAACACTAAAAAACTCTAAGCCATCTCCGTGGAGATGTTGCCTGTACAACGGCAAAGAGAATGACTGGGGAAGGCGGAGCCTAGGAGGGATCATGTGACCAGCTTTGCTGGGCTCTTTGCCATTTCCTGTTGGGGAAGAGAATATCCCACAAGTAAGGATGACGCCGTGGACCGGACACACCTATGTTGGAGAAATATGTATTTGGAGATAAAAAAAAGCTCCACAGCAGAAATTCACTACTGGGAGCTAGCTGAACACATCTGGTGATCCAATGAAAAGAGGCATATGCAAGTAATTACAAATAGCTCCCAGTAATGCATTGTTGCTCTTGATTTTACCTATGAATGCTCTTCAGCAAATGATACCAAGAGATTTAATTGTGGAAGTAACTTTTATTGGGACTAGATAGATAGATAAATAGATAGATAGATAGACAGATAGATATATGTGTGAAAGAAGAGTGATATTGCTTACATTCAGATTGATTAAGTAATTATATTAGCTCATTCAAAAGTGTTATTAAGAATGTGGTAACTGTATATTTGTGAGAAGTATACAGAAGTAAATAAGGGGAGTATTCTATGCAACAGAATGACTTGAAAAATATGTAAACATACTATAAGTTTCATCAAAATATATTAAACACAATTAAGTTGCTAAAGATGTTTAGGTAATAGAGAAATATCATTAGCAAGCATTGAAATAATTTGTGGGGACTGAGGGTGTTTAGTATAACCGTAACGCCTCAAAGACAAGAGAAAAAGAACAGAATACATAGAAATGGTAAACTAATTTTTAATTGACATAAAAAGACATGCTTTTCACATGGTGTGCTATATATTAACGCAATTAGTTGATATAAAAATGTATAAATCTAAAATTGAGACATCCTCTTTAAAATGAGTTGTTTTATATTATAGTTATATATATATATATATTTACAATAAGATCAGCACTCACCAGCATCACCAACCCCTCTGTGCACGGCCAGGAGATCAATCCAACGCAGAAGCAGCTTGCAGAACAGGATTCCGGTGAAAAATCCCAGTGTATCCACAGCAGCATACAAAACCAGCTCTGGTGCTGTGGATACACTGGGATTTTTCACAGGAATCCTGTTCTGCAAGCTGCTTCTGCTTTATATATATATATATATATATATATATATATATATATATATATATATATATATATATATATATATATATATATATGTATAGAATTAAGTAGAATGTTACCATTCAGTGTCAGTGAGTGGAAACAGGCGTTACTCAAGTAAATGCGCTAGTCAGAGGTATGAAAATCTCATAGAGCAGCTATGAAGGTACAAATATTGTATGATAGACTAAGTCTATACAATATAGGAAAAATAGGAGTCAAAGGGTAAACAGCGCTTATGGAGATTCTTAAAAACTGAATAATATTAAAATCTCGGCAGTGTTGGTGGGTAAAGAAAACAAAAAAAAAAAAAAAAAAAAAAGGGAAGAGAAGTATATGAATATACGTATATATATTAGAGTCTTTGATAGGATATTGGAATCCTAGTGTAATGAAGGCGTAATAGATACCCTTACCAAAAGTTACCTCAATCCTATGAGGTAAGTTTGCCGCATTGGAGGATGTATCTAGTGGTTGAATGAATCCTGGATGTTCTGGTCTGTATAAAATCGCTGCCTCTTGGAGTAGAATGGGATGTGGGTCCCCTTTGTGCTGGTTTCTTTAGGAAACTTCCTGTATTTATTGCCTCTTGGAGCTTGGTTTTCTTGTCTTGGTATGAACTTTCTTGTCCAGATATATACCCTACAGGATGTCAGAGCAGGTGACGTGGTTACAGGGTACTTATTTCTTTTTTCTTTTCTTATTTTTTCTTCATTTTCCTTAGAGTTGTGTCAGCAGATACAAAACTCACGTCTGTGGTACACAAAGATATTTCCTTCCTTCCTAGTACTGTGTGCATAAAATATTTCCAAGCACGCCACTCACAAATTTCCCTTTTCCGACTCGGAGTCGGAAAAGGGAAATTTGTGAGTGGCGTGCTTGGAAATATTTTATGCACACAGTACTAGGAAGGAAGGAAATATCTTTGTGTACCACAGACGTGAGTTTTGTATCTGCTGACACAACTCTAAGGAAAATGAAGAAAAAATAAGAAAAGAAAAAAGAAATAAGTACCCTGTAACCACGTCACCTGCTCTGACATCCTGTAGGGTATATATCTGCACAAGAAAGTTCATACCAAGACAAGAAAACCAAGCTCCAAGAGGCAATAAATACAGGAAGTTTCCTAAAGAAACCAGCACAAAGGGGACCCACATCCCATTCTACTCCAAGAGGCAGCGATTTTATACAGACCAGAACATCCAGGATTCATTCAACCACTAGATACATCCTCCAATGCGGCAAACTTACCTCATAGGATTGAGGTAACTTTTGGTAAGGGTATCTATTACGCCTTCATTACACTAGGATTCCAATATCCTATCAAAGACTCTAATATATATACGTATATTCATATACTTCTCTTCCCTTTTTTTTTTTTTTTTTTTGTTTTCTTTACCCACCAACACTGCCGAGATTTTAATATTATTCAGTTTTTAAGAATCTCCATAAGCGCTGTTTACCCTTTGACTCCCATATATATATATATATATATATATATATATATATATATATATATATATATATATATATATATTTATTGCATTGTTTGTGAGTTATATTAGTTGATGTAGTACTCTTGAAAACATCACTTTTATAAATTGTTCTTGCGCTGATGAGAATCAGTTGCAGGGTCATGGTGTTCTTCATTTGAAATGTGACCTGTAACTTTTCTATTGCTTTCTTGCAGAGTTAAGTATACCTTTCTCCTGTGCACAAAACATTATTTGTTATTTCTACTGTAGGAAAACAACCATGGTGACATAAATAGGAATCCTTACTGTTACAAAACACCAGTTAAGTGTCAAGGAAAACTGTTAATTTATCTTAGTATTTAAAGGGATAGGAAAGTCAAAATTAAACCTGCCTGCCAGTCGTGCAATGCTGTTTCTTCAGCTAAGGATAACAAGAGAATAAAGCAAAGTTGATAATAGAAGTAAATTGGAAACTGTATGTTCTATATAAATCATGAAAGAAAATGTTGAGCTTTCCTGTCCATTTAAAGCTAAAAAAAAAGTACTCAAGTGAGCTAAACCATTTATAAATAAGCTTTTATATATAAAAATGTTTTAACAAAATCGAAGTTTGCACCAGTAACCTGAATTCATGAAATTGAATAATAATAATAATGGATACTTGTATAGCGCACAACCTCAGACTTAACTGACTTGCGGCACTGATAACAGGTGTTATTAGACGCCTTTAAAAAAACAAAAACAGTCCTTAAACTTTGAGTGCTAAGTAATTTCCCACCTGGGTTGTTTTTCAGACACCCAAGACTTATACCATTGGTTAGGAGATTACCTTTCAAACGGTGGGTCTTGGAGGTCTGTAGCTGCTTAGATGCCTGAGATACAGGTTTCTAAGCAGCATGTCCCCATTTCCCTATACTGTCCCTATACTGTAATTTTTAAATAAATTTGCGAGGTGACGCCATCACGCCATTGTGCGTGACGTCACTGTGAAAAACGTGAAGCCCCGGCGATGCCTGTCACTATACATGCCAGATCGTCAGGGTGGGAGCCCCCAGATTGCCCTCAAGGTGGGTGAGTGCTAGCAACGGCGCTGAGCCGTCATCAGCACCTGACTGGGACAATTTGTGACGGCTCAAAGCCGTCGTTAGCACTCAAAGGATTAAAGGGACAGTCTAGTCAAAATTAAACTTTCATGATTCAGATAGGGCATGCAATTTTAAACAACTTTTCAGTTTATGTTTATCATCAAATTTGCTTTGCTCTCTTGGTATTCTTTTTTGAAAGCTAAACCTAGGTAGGCTCAAACTGATTTCTAAACTGTTAAAAGCGACCTCTTAAATCTCAGTGCATTTTGACAGTTTTTCACAATTAGACAGAACTAGTTCATGTATGTCATAGATAACATTGTGCTCACTTCCGTGGAGTTATTTAAGAGTCTGCATTGATTGGCTGAAATGAATGTCTGTCAAAAGCACTTAGATAAGGGGGCAGTCTCCAGAGGCTTAGATACAAGGTAATCACAGATGTAATAAGTGTATTAATATCACAGTGTTGGCTATGAAAAAATGGGGAATGGGTAATAAAGAGATTATCTTTTTAAACAATAAAACATTTCAAGTAGACTGTCCCTTTAAATGTACTTGAAAAACAGAATTTATGTTTACCTGATAAATTTCTTTCTCCTACGGTGTGTCCGGTCCACGGCTTCATCCTTACTTGTCGGATATTCTCTTCCCCTACAGGAAATCGCAAAGAGAGCACACAGCAAGAGCTGTCCATATAGCCCCCCCTTTGGCTCCGCCCCCCACTCAATCGACCGACGGTTAGGAGAAAAAGGAGAAACTATAGGGTGCCGTGGTGACCGTAGTGTACAGAATAAAAATTTTAAACCTGACTAAAAGCCAGGGCGGGCCGTGGACCGGACACACCGTAGGAGAAAGAAATTTATCAGGTAAACATAAATTCTGTTTTCTCCTACATTGCTGTGTCCGATCCACGGCTTCATCCTTACTTGTGGGAACCAATACCAAAGCTTTAGGACACGGATGAAGGGAGGGAACAAGTCAGGTTACCTAAACGGAAGGCACCACGGCTTGCAAAACCTTTCTCCCAAAAACAGCCTCCGAAGAAGCATAAGTATCGAATTTGTAAAATTTGGCAAAAGTATGCAGAGAAGACCAAGTCGCTGCCTTACAGATCTGATCAACAGAAGCCTCGTTCTTGAAGGCCCATGGGGAAGCCACAGCTCTAGTAGAGTGAGCTGTAATTCATTCAGGAGGCTGCCGTCCGGCAGTCTCATAAGCCAATCGGATGATGCTTTTCAGCCAAAAAGAAAGAGAGGTAGCAGTAGCTTTCTGCCCTCTCCTCTTACCAGAATAAACGACAAACAAGGATGATGTCTGTCTGAAATCCTTTGTTGCTCCTAAATAGAATTTTAAAGCACGGACCACATCTAGGTTGTGTAACAAACGTTCCTTCTTCGAAACTGGATTCGGACACAGAGAAGGAACAACTATTTCCTAGTTAATATTCCTGTTGGAAACCACCTTTGGAAGAAAACCAGACTTGGTGCATAAAACTACCTTATCTGTATGGAATACCAGATAGGGAGAAGCACACTGCAAAGCAGATAATTCAGTAACTCTTCTAGCAGAAGAAATAGCAACCAAAAACAGAACTTTCCAAGACAGTAACTTAATATCTATGGAATGCATGGGTTCAAGCGGAACCCCCTGAAGAACTGAAAGAACTAAATTTAGACTCCAAGGAGGAGTCATAGGTCTGTAGACAGGCTTAATTCTAACTAGTGCCTGTACAAACGCCTGTACATCTGGCACGGCTAACAAAACAGACAGAGCAGATATCTGTCCTTTTAAAGAACTAGCTGACAAACCTTTATCCAAACCCTCTTGAAGAAAGGAAAGAATCCTAGGGATTTTAATTTTACTCCAAGAGAATCCCTTGGATTCACACCAACATATATATTTTTGCCATATCTTATGGTAAATTTTCCTAGTTACAGGTTTTCTGGCTTGAACCAGAGTATCTATCACTGAATCTGAAAACCCACGCTTAGATAGAATCAAGCTTTCAATTTCCAAGCAGTCAGTTGCAGAGAGACTAGATTTGGATGTTTGAATGGACCTTGAACTAGAAGATCCTGTCTCAAAGGTAGCTTCCATGGTGGAACCGATGACATATTCACCAGGTCTGCATACCAGTTCCTGCGTGGCCATGCAGGAGCTATTAGAATCACAGAGGCCTTCTCCTGTTTGATCCTGGCTACCAGCCTGGGAAGGAGAGGGAACGGTGGAAACACATAAGCTAGATTGAACGACCAAGGCGCCACTAATGCATCCACTAGTGTCGCCCTGGGATCCCTGGATCTGGACCCGTATCGAGGAACTTTGAAGTTCTGACGAGACGCCATCAGATCCATATCTGGAGTGCCCCATAGTTGAGTTAACTGGGCAAAGACCTCCGGGTGGAGTTCCCACTCCCCCGGATGGAAAGTCTGACGACTCAAATAATCCGCCTCCCAGTTGTCTACTCCTGGGATGTGGATTGCAGATAGGTGGCAGGAGTGATCCTCCGCCCATTTGATGATCTTGGATACCTCTCTCATCGCCAAGGAACTCTTTGTTCCCCCCTGATGATTGATGTACGCTACAGTCGTCATGTTGTCCGACTGCAATCTTATGAATCTGGCCTTCGCTAGGTGAGGCCAGGCCAGGAGCGCATTGAATATCGCTCTCAGTTCCAAAATGTTTATCGGGAGAAGGGACTCTTCCCGAGACCATAGACCCTGAGCTTTCAGGGAGTCCCAGACCGCACCCCAGCCTAAGAGACTGGCGTCGGTCGTGACGATGACCCACTCTGGTCTGCGGAAACTCATTCCCTGAGACAGGTGATCCTGAATCAACCACCAGCGGAGTGAGTCTCTGGTTACCTGGTCTACTTGAATCTGGGGTAGACAAGTCTGCATAATCCCCATTCCACTGTTTGAGCATGCACAGTTGCAATGGTCTTAGATGAATTCGAGCAAAAGGAACCACGTCCATTGCTGCAACCATTAATCCTATTACCTCCATGCACTGAGCTATGGAAGGCTGAGGAATAGATTGAAGAACTTGACAAGCGTTTAGAAGTTTTAATTTTCTGACCTCTGTCAGAAAAATCTTCATTTCTACCGAATCTATTATTGTTCCCAGAAAAGGAACCCTTGTGGACGGGGACAGGGAACTCTTTTCTACGTTCACCTTCCACCCGTGAGACCTGAGAAAAGCTAATACAATGTCTGTATGAGCCCTTGTTTTGGAAAGGGACGACGCTTGGATTAGAATGTCGTCTAAGTAAGGTGCTACAGCAATGCCCCTCGGTCTTAGAACCGCTAGAAGGGACCCTAGCACCTTTGTGAAAATTCTGGGAGCAGTGGCTAAACCGAACGGAAGAGCCACAAACTGGTAATGTTTGTACAGAAAGGCGAACCTTAGGAACTGATGATGATCTTTGTGGATAGGAATATGTAGGTACGCATCCTTTAAGTCCACGGTAGTCATGTATTGACCCTCCTGGATTGTTGGTAAAATCGTCCGAATGGTTTCCATTTTGAATGATGGAACTCTGAGGAATTTGTTTAGAATTTTTAAATCCAGAATTGGCCTGAAAGTTCCTTCTTTTTTGGGAACTACAAACAGGTTTGAGTAAAAACCCAGTCCTTGTTCCGCTGGTGTATCACTCCCATCTTTAATAGGTCTTCTACGCAATGTAAGAATGCCTGTCTCTTTATCTGGTCTGAAGATAAGCGAGACATGTGGAACCTTCCCCTTGGAGGAAGTTCCTTGAATTCTAGAAGATACCCCTGAGAGACTATTTCTAGTGGCCAGGGATCCGGAACATCTCTTGCCCAAGCCTGAGCAAAGAGAGAAAGTCTGCCCCCTACTAGATCCGGTCCCGGATCGGGGGCTACCCCTTCATGCTGTCTTGGTAGCAGCAGCAGGCTTCTTGGCCTGTTTACCCTTGTTCCAGCCTTGCATTGGTTTCCATGCTGGTTTAGGCTGGGAATTGTTACCCTCTTGTCTAGAGGCTGCAGAGTTAGGAGACGGTCCGTTCCTGAAATTGCGAAAGGAACGAAAATTAGATTTGTTCTTAGCCTTGAAAGGCCTATCCTGTGGGAGGGCATGGCCCTTTCCCCCAGTGATGTCTGAAATAATCTCCTTCAATTCTGGCCCGAAAAGGGTCTTACCTTTGAAAGGAATATTAAGCAGTTTTGTCTTGGACGACACATCCGCCGACCAAGATTTTAGCCAAAGCGATCTGCGCGCCACTATTGCAAAACCTGAATTTTTCGCCGCTAATTTAGCCAATTGAAAAGCGGCATCCAAAATAAAGGAATTAGCCAACTTTAGTGCGTGAATTCTGTCCATGACTTCCTCATATGGAGTCTCCTTATGGAGCGAATTTTCTAGTTCCTCGAACCAAAAAGACGCCGCCGTGGTGACAGGAATAATGCACGAAATTGGTTGGAGAAGGAAACCTTGCTGAACAAATATCTTTTTAAGCAATCCTTCCAATTTTTTATCCATAGGATCTTTGAAAGCACTACTGTCCTCAATAGGAATAGTTGTGCGCTTGGCCAACGTTGAAACTGCCCCCTCAACCTTAGGGACTGTCTGCCATGCGTCCCTTCTGGGGTCGACAATGGGGAACATTTTCTTAAATATAGGAGGTGGGACAAAAGGTATACCTGGCTTCTCCCACTCCTTAGTCACTATGTCCGCCACCCTCTTGGGTATCGGAAAGGCATCAGCGTGCACAGGGACCTCTAAGAATTTGTCCATTTTGCACAATTTCTCTGGAATCACCAAAGAGTCACAATCATCAAGAGTAGTTAGCACCTCCTTAAGCAGGGCGCGGAGATGTTCTAACTTAAATTTAAATGCCACAATATCAGGTTCTGCCTGCTGAGAAACTTTTCCTGAATCAGAAATTTCTCCCTCAGACAGACCCTCCCTCACTGCCAATTCAGACTGGTGTGAGGGTATAACAGATAAATTATCGTCAGCGCCCACTTGCTCATCCTCTGTATTTAAAACTGAGCAATCACGCTTTCTGGGAAATGCTGGCAGTTTGGATAAAAGATTTGCTATAGAATTATCCATTACTGCAGTTAATTGCTGCATAGTAACAAGCATTGGCGCGCTAGATGTACTAGGTATCGCCTGCGCGGGCAAAACTGGTGTTGACACAGAAGGAGAGGATGATGAGCTATCCCCACTATCTTCATTTGAAGAATCATCTTGGGCAACCTTATTAAATGTGACAGTACTGTCCTTACTTTGTTTGGACGCCATGGCACAATTTGAACATACATTTAAAGGGGGAACCACCTTGGCCTCCATACACACAGAACATATGCTATCTGAAGGTATAGACATGTTAGACAGATTTTGGCAGGCTATTAATGCAAAAAAAAGATTTTAAACAAAACAGTTACTGTCTCTTTAAATAATAAAAAGAGCACACTTTATTTCTGAATGTTTGAAAAACTATGAAGGAAATATCCGATCTTTACAAAATTTGCACCCCAGTGTCTTAATGCTTTGAAAGTATTGCACACTAAATTTCAAGTCTCTAAACCCTTAAATGAGCAAACCGGAGCTAATTGTTCAATTTACCGGTTTAAACACACTACAGTCCCTGCCACAGACCTTGCTGCGGCTTTTACCTTCCTTGGGGGTTATTCACCACAGAAATAAGCCTTCTTGAATTCGTTTTTATGGCCACAGGACCCTCTCACATGAAGCTGCATGCACTGCCTATGGAAGTAACTGCGCAACAGAGGCGCGAAAATGAGGCCTCCTCCCTCTGCATATCAGAGTGAAGGGGCCTTCCTGACTAGATTAGGCGTCTAAACAATTGCCAGGCGTAATAAAAACGTTCCCAAAAGTGTTTCAAAGTCACAAAACACTCCAAAAGTCATATAAATATGATATAAATCAATCGATTTAGCCCACAATAGTGTCAACCAGCATAGAGCCCATTTATAAGCCTTCATTCTGTTATGAGTCTAAGAAAATGGCTTACCGATCCCATAAGGGAAAACTGACAGTCTTCTAGCATAACTATGTCTTGTTAGAAAAGAGACTAGTCATACCTGGAGCAGAAAAGTCTGCAAACTGTTCCCCCCAACTGAAGTTCTCTGGTTTCAACAGTCCTGCGTGGGAACAGCAATGGATTTTAGTTACTGGTGCTAAAATCATACTCCTCTTTTAACAGAACTCTTCATCACTTTCTGTTGTAGGGTAAATAGTACAAACCGGCACTATTTTAAAATAACAAACTCTTGATAGAAGAAATAAAAACTACAACTAACACCACATACTCTTTACCATCCCCGTGGAGATGCTACTTGTTCATAGCGGCAAAGAGAATGACTGGGGGGCGGAGCCAGAGGGGGGCTATATGGACAGCTCTTGCTGTGTGCTCTCTTTGCCATTTCCTGTAGGGGAAGAGAATATCCCACAAGTAAGGATGAAGCCGTGGACCGGACACACCAATGTAGGAGAAAACAATTTTTCTTTCATGGTTGAGGTAGAACATATTTTAAACAGCTTTCATTACATTACATGTAAGATGCACGGGCTTCAAAAATGACAGACCCTGGAGAATTAAACACAGAAGGGTCACTCACAATCTATCGGCTATTTGCTCCCGATAATAATAATAAGTTTTCTTTTTTGGACGAATAAGTCAGTTTGTTTTTATCACAATAAAATTTGTGCATTAATAGCCCACAACCACAAATGTGTTTTTAACAGGGAAATACTCATTTACATGTTTGATATTAACCTATTGTAATCCAAACACATTCTCATCACTGGCAAACAATATGAACGCTATTTATATCTAGGCATGGTGTGTATACTGAGCATGTTTGCTCAATGACTTTATTGACAGTTTTAATATTTTAAAAGTATTGTTTTTGAATTTAAGATCATTGTTTTTCCAATTTACCTTGATATACATCTAAAAACAAAAAGATAGGTTTCTATTAGAAGGACTTATGCCGGATTTTAACAGAAACTGTGAAATGTGAAACTGCTCCATTGCAATACTGTGGCCTCAAAAAAACATGTTCAAAGGAAATTGTACCTTTTGTGATTTGGTTTTTAAAATGAAACGTTCCTTGATGAGGGCAAAGTGTAAACACATTCACGTTGCGCCTACATAATTGGATTCTCAAATGGCATTGAGCCTTTGTGTACAATACTGTAGGCGCAAGAACTGTACAATGCATTGTTGTGAATGTGTTGGGACTTTGTGCTCATGAAGATACAGCCCTGTTTGAAAATATTTTTGAGACTACATTATTGAAATGGAACAGTTGAACATTTTATAGTTCAGCCCATGGCTTTCTCAATGTTGAATTGTCAGTCTGCAAATGAATGATTCATTTGCAGACTGACAATTCAACATTGAGAAAGGCTAGTTATTAGCCAAAACACGTTTGTTTTAATCTTAGAACCACAGAGTCACTCAAGATACCTGATGCCAATGTTTCCTGTTATCGGCCAGGAAACAGAAGAGTGACTCACGGTACTCTTAGTTGCACAGTTTGTGTTGTGGGTATTCTATTGGGAATTTTTTAGGGATGTCTATCCCATTTTAATCACATATATTAAAGTATTATTTTTAATTATTGTTCTATATAATAGTAAGTGTGAAAATATTAAAAGAGACAGTCTAGTCAAAATCAAACTTTCACGATTCAGAGAAATGCATGATCCGATTTGAGAGCCCATTTATGAAGAAGCCTGTACGGATAGTGACAATCAGGACAAGGCAAATATGACTTATAAACAGACAATAAGAGAAAGTGATTGCAACACACAATTTCTAGATGTCGGGTCCTGATCTCACTTTTCCTGAAAATCTCTTTAGCTGTACAGGACATTAAATATTCCATAAATAGGCATATGTAAATGAATATTTACATATGTAAAGGTGTGCCCTGCCCACTGCAGATGGACTACACAATAGTGATGAATAGCGCTTTAAAGGGACATAATACTCATATGCTAAATCACTTGAAACTGATGCAGTGTAACTGTAAAAAGCTGACAGGAAAATATCACCTGAGCATCTCTATGTAAAAAAGGAAGTTATTTTACCTCACAATCTCCTCAGCTCAGCAGAGTAAGTTCTGTGTAAAAAGTTATACTCAACTGCTCCCAACTGCAGGTAAAAAAAATAAAAATAAATGAAGAAATGAACAGCAGCCAATCAGCATCAGCAGTGCTGAGGTCATGAACTTTTACTGTGATCTCATGAGATTTGACTTGACTCTCATGAGATTTCATTGTAAACTTCCTTTACCTGATTGGTGAAATAAGATGAGAGTGCACGATGCTCATCCCTTCAGCTGTCCTAGGACAGACATACTAATATGCTGCTTAGAAATACTTTACAATGGGAGGGGGCTACTGAGGAACTTTTGAGGTAAAATATCTTTCTTTTTTACATAGAGATGTTCAGGAGATATTTTCTAGTCATCTTTTTACAGCTATGCTGCATCATTTTCAAGTGTTTAAACATTTGGGTATTATGGCCCTTTAATGAAACTATACCATGTATGCAAATCTACCTCTACAATGTCATCTTTGGCCATGTCAGGGTGTCTTGAACGTGTGTAACATACAAACAAATTATATGTCTTGGGATGCTTGTAAAGATGTCCAAAGGCCATTTCAGGGCTTTATCAAGTGCCTTTAGGTGTTAAATTAGAAACGGCAAAAATCGCCTTGAAAACCTGTTGAAAACCTGTTGAAAAGTATCTTGAAATTGGATTGTGATTGCAGAGAACTTTACGGCTCCATGTTAAAAATAGAGTTTTTCTTGAGGAGCAGAAAATGTGGTTGTGGCTGCGGGAAATAGACAAAAATTCTGATCAAGTTGAAACAAAATGTTTACTCTTCTGGGTAAACAACAGCTGAAAACAAGCCAGACAATAGAGTGTAATCTACCTCAGAGTCTATTTATTTGCCATTTCCAAATAAAATAACTGTCTTTTGAAGGATGCATAGAATATTTGTATACACTAGAAATGGGTACAGTTACTCATATGAAAGGGATACATGGTATCAAACCTGGAAGAAATATACAACTAAAACTACATTTTAATTTTCAGAAATCAGAAACTAGAAAATTAATTATTACTTATCTCACATAGGCATATACCTCTCTCTAAATTTAATATGATATTACTTTAAAAAAATAAATTCTAAAAAAAAAAAGATACTTTAAAATTTCACATGTACCAGCAGTACACATGCAATAGCTTTAAGTGTCATTCATAGGCATTACATTTGTAATTTTTAATGTCCCCTTAAATGCATAAAAAAACTGCTATACACATTCCCCTTGTGCTTTTTCCTCCTAATCCTAAGTCAGTCTCCATAGGATGCCCTGACTGGGGAAGATACTGAAAGTATAGGAAACTCAGTAGTTACAATGTACCATAACAAAACAAAATTAACCAGCATACTAGGACTTAAGCTTCATGAAAAGACTCCAAGACTAATAACTATAGTTGATTCAGATTCAGGTTGATTTATCTATAGCTTTTGTAGGCATTCCAGGATTCTCTGCCTCATAGGACATATACAGTACATTGGCAGAAACTCATAATACATAAGGAGAAATCCCAAGCTCATTGTGTGAGGTTTCCTCTGAAATCACAGCAGCATTATATACATCCCTAAGATTAATCAGCATTTCTGCAACAATAAACCTAGCTTTAACCCTTTGCAGTCCTTTGTTGGAATATATCCAACAAAGGGTTTTAACGCATGCGCTCAAATGTGGGATATATTCCGACTTTGCTGCTTTTGAATTTCACAGCTAAATAGCGACATCTAGCTGTGACTTGCTATTTAGTTGTGTAATTCAGAAAAATTGCTGCGAAAATTAAATAAGACCTGCCGGACGCACAAATGAAACATTTAAAGGACCGGAAAGGGTATTAAAGACAGCACAGGAAATCTATAAGGCTATTCCATTATGAAAAAACAATTTATGTAAGAACTTACCTAATAAATATAATAATAAATTATTAATAATAATAATAATAATTTCTTTCATAATGGCAAGAGTCCATGAGCTAGTGACGTATGGGATATACATTCCTACCAGGAGGGGGCAAAGTTTCCCAAACCTCAAATGCCTATAAATACACCTCCCACCACACATATACTTCAGTTTAAAGTACATCCAAGCAGTGAGAAGTAAAAAGGAGTAAAAAAGCATACAAAAAAGGAACTGGAAAATAATATTGTGCTTTTATACAAAAAAATATAACCATCAAAAACAGGGTGGGTCTCATGGACTCTTGCCATTATGAAAGAAATTAATTTATCAGGTAAGTTCTTACATAAATTATGTTTTCTTTCATGTAAATGGCAAGAGTCCATGAGCTAATGGCGTATGGAATAAAATACCCAAGATGTGGTAGTCCACAGAAGAGTCACTAGAGAGGGAGGGATAAAATAAAAACAGCTATTTTCGCTGAGAAATTAAATAAAAAAAAAAAGTTCTTATAAAAAGAAGAATCAAACTGAGATAGCTGCCTGAAGAACTTTTCTACCAAAGACTGCTTCAGAAGAAGCAAAAACGTCAAAATGGTAAAATTTAGTAAATGTATGCAAAGAAGACTAAGTTGCTGCTTTGCAAATCTGATCAACTGAAGCTTCATTCTTAAAAGCCCACAAAGTGGCAACTGATCTAGTAGAATGAGCTGTAATTCTCTGAGGCGGAGACTATCCCGCCTCCAAATAAGCCTTATGAATCAAAAGCTTTAACAAAGATGCCAAAAGAAATGGCAGAGTCTATCTGACTTTTCCTAGAACCAGAAAAGACAACAAATAGACTAGAAGTCTTCCTGAAATCCTTAGTAGCCTCCACATAGTATTTCAAAGCTATTACCTCATCCAAAGAATGTAACGATTTCTCAAGAGAATTCTTAGGATTCGGACACAAAGAAGGAACAACAATTTCCCTACTAATGTTGTTAGAATTCACAACCCTAGGAAGAAATTTAAACGAAGTCCGCAAAACAGCTTTATCTGATGGAAAATCAGAAAAGGAGACTCACAAGAGAGAGCAAACAATTCAGAAACTCTTCTAGCAGAAGAGATAGCCAACAGGAACAACACTTTCCAAGAAAGTAGTTTAATATCCAAAGAATGTATAGGCTTAAAAGGAAGAGCCTGCAAAGTCTTCACAACCAAATTAAGACTCCATGGAGGAGAAATAGACTTAAAGGAACAGTCTAGTCCAAAACAAACTTTCATTATTAAGATAGGGAATGACATTTTAAACAATTTTCCAATTTACTTCTATTACCAATTTTGCTTTGTTCTCTTGGTATTCTTAATTAAAAGCTAAATCTAGGAGGTTCATATGCTAATTTCTAAGCCCTTAAAGGCCGCCTCTTAGATCATGGCATTTTGACAGTTTTCACCACTAGAGGGTGTTAGTTCATGGAGTTCCTATGAACCAGCACTGATTGGCTACAATGCAAGTCTGTCAAAATAACTGAAATAAGGGGGCAGTCAGAGGCTTAGATACAAGATAATCACAGAGGTAAAAAGTGTAATAATATAACTGTGTTGGTTAAGCAAAACTGGGGAATTGGTAATAAAGGGATTATCTATATGTTAAAACAATAAATATGCTGGTGAAGACTGTCCTTTTAATAACAGGCTTGATATGGACCCAAGCCGGAACAAAACAGTGAATATCGGGAAGTTTAGCAATCTTTCTATGAAATAAAACAGAAAGAGCAGAGATTTGTCCCTTCAAAGTACTTGCAGACAAACCTTTATCCAAACCGTCCTGAAGAAACTGTAAAATTCTAGGAATTCTATAAGAATGCCAAGAGAATTTATGAGAAGAACACCATGAAAACAATTTATTCTTACCTGTTAAATGTATTTATTTCTTGACACGGTGAGTCCAAGGATCATCTTAATTACTATTGGGAATATCACTCCTGACCAGCAGGAGGAGGCAAAGAGCACCACAGCAAAAGCTGTTAAATACCACTCCCCCTACCCAAGGCAGTACGCAGAACTACCTTATCAGAGTGAAAAATAAGAAAAGGCGATGCATACTGTAAGGCTGAAAGCGCCAAAACTCTTCGACCCGAAGAAATAGCCACCAGAAACAAAACCTTCCAAGATAACATCTTAATATCCAAAGAATGCATAGGTTCAAACGGAGCCTGTTGAAGGACTCTAAGAACCAAATTAAGACTCCAAGGTGGAGTAGTAGACTAAAACACAGGCCAAATTCTAACCAAGACCTGACAAAAATAATGAACATCTGGCACATCCACCAGTCGCTTGTGCAATAAAATAGATAAAGCAGAAATTTGACCCTTCAGAGTACTAGCAGATAAACCTTTCTCCAAACCCTCCTGGAGAAAAGACAAAATTCTAGGAATCCTAACTCTACTCCACGAGTAGCCTTTGGATTCACACCAATACAAATATTTATGCCAAATCTTATAATAAATCTTCCTAGTCACAGGCTTATGAGCCTGAATAATAGTCTTAATGACTGACTCAGAAAAACCACGCTTAGAAAGAATCAAGCGTTCAATGTCCAAGCAGTCAGCTTCAGGGAAACGAGATTTGGATGAAGGAAGGGACCCTGAAGAAACAGGTCCTTCCTTAATGGAAGACGCCAAGGTGGAAGGGAAGACATCTCCACAAGATCTGCAAACCAGATTCTGCAAGGCCACACCGGAGCAATGAGAATCACTGATGCCCTCTCTTGTTTGACCCGAGCAATGACCCGAGGAAGAAGAGCAAACGGAGGGAACACATATGCCAGACTGAAAGTCCAAGGAACTGCCAGAGCATCTATCAGAACAGCCTGAGGATCATTTGACCTCGACCCGTACCTCGGGAGCTTGGCATTCTGACAAGATGCCATGAGATCAAACTCTGGCTGCACCCAACTGAGAATCAAGCTGGAAAATACCTCTGGATGAAGTTCCCACTCCCCCGGATGAAAAGTCTGTCTTCTCAGAAAATCCGCTTCCCAAATGTCCACCCCTGGAATATGTATAGCAGGCAGACAACAGTTGTGAATCTCTGCCCACTGAAAAATCTTGGCTACCTCTGTCATGGCCAAGGAACTCTGAGTTCCTCCCTAATGATTGATGTAAGCCACTGACGTTATGTTGACTGAAAATCCTTAAATAAACTGCACAATAAATATTGCAGCAACAATTTTTCACAAAATGAATGCAAAGAGAGACAGAAACGTTAAAGTCCCTGAAATTCAGACAGAAACTTAAATATAAACAGAGCAACAGCCCCACAAAAAAAAACAACAGGCAACCTCCACACCTCAGCAAGCTCTGCTGAGGTGCCTACCTGACCTCCTTGCTGCCGGAAACAAAGTCAGAAAATGATCCGGACCCCCATACAGCCTCCCCGGAGAGAACGCTGAACCACCTCTGAGGAGCTATGCAACAGAGCTGCAACATCCAGGTACAACAGGAAACAGCTAAAAGGGCGCCAAAAAATTCCTTGCTATCTTAGATAAGCCCGCCTATTGTGATCGTGGCCTAACAAACCTCCCAGTAGCCATTAATACACAAACAAAAAAACATGTACACCAAAGTGAAAACATAATAAACTGAGCCAAACATCCCCAGTGCCTGCAAAACTGCCATACAATAAACCGCTAACCTAGAAGGCTGATTGTATATTTAGACAGAATTAACTGTCAAAGTGCCAGATTCTCCTACATAAAAACAGAGAAAGAAATAGGCACTTACCTCAAAAAATCTGTCCGGCAGCAGGACAGCTCACTTGGTATGAGAGGGGCTTCCTACCTCACACCTACCTTTCTTACCTGTGGAAAAAAGAAAAAACTGAGTAAACTTACTCAAACTTTCAATCAAGGGCAGCATGAAATTTCTTGGGAGGCCCAGTGGGGATTATACCCCACAAGTTCCCAAATGCGTAAAAGCCACCACGCTCTACTGAAGAGACTGACATGGACTACGGCTAAACCCCAAAGAAAAACTCTGCTTAAAAAAATAACAAACTCTTGATTGAAGAATCATACACCTATCTTTACCCCTCCTTGTAAATGATACAAGCAAAGAGAATTACTGGGGATTGTGGGTAGGGGGTGATATTTAACAGCTTTTGCTGTGGTGCTCTTTGCCTCCTCCTGCTGGTCAGGAGTGATATTCCCAACAGTAATTAAGATGATCTGTGGACTCACCGTGTCATTAGAAAGAAATATAGGTTTTCCATACCCGATAATAAATCTTTCTTGAAACAGACTTAAGAGCCTGCAACATTGTATTGATCACTGAGCCAGAGAAACCTCTATGACTAAGCACTAAACGTTCAATTTCCATACCTTCAAATTTAGTGATTTGAGATCCTGATGGAAAACAGCCCTTGAGACAGAAGGTCTGGCCTTAAAGGAAGGGACCAAGATTGGCAACTGGACATCCGAACAATATCCGCATACCAAAACCTGTGAGGCCATGCTGGAGCTATCAGAAACACATGCGATTGTTCCATTGTGATCTTGGAGATCACCCTTGGAAGAAGAACTAGAGGCGGAAAAATATAAGCAAGTTAATAAGACCAAGGAACTGCTAAAGCATACACCATATCCGCCTGAGGATCCCTGGATCTGGAAAGGTATCTGGGAAGTTTCCTTTTTATATGAGAAGTCATTAGATCTATTTCTGGATGACCCCATATCTGTACAATCTGAAAAAACACATCTGTATGGAGAGACCACTCCCCGGGATGCAAAGTCTGACAGTTGAGAAAATCCACTTCCCAATTGTCTACACCTGGGATATGAATCGCAGAAATTAGACAAGAGTTGGATTCCGTCCAAGAAAGTATCTGTGATACTTCTTTCATTGCTAAAGGACTGCAAGTCCCTCCCTGGTGATTGACATATGCCACAGTTGTGATATTGTCTGTCTGAAAGCGAATGCAAAGTTCTCTCTTTAATAGAGGCCAAGCCTGAAGAGCCCTGATAAATTCATTTCTTTCATATTGGCAAGAGTCCTTGAGCTAGTGACATATGGGATATACAATCCTACCAGGAGGGGCAAAGTTTCCCAAACCTCAAAATGCCTATAAATACACCCCTCACCACACCCACAATTCAGTTTAACGAATAGCCAAGTAGTGGGGTGATAGAAAATGGAGTAAAAAGCATAAAAAAAGGAACTGGAAATATAATTGTGCTTTATACAAAAAACATAGCCACCATAAAAAGGGTGGGTATCATGGACTCTTGCCAATATGAAAGAAATTAATTTATCAGGTAAGTTCTTACATAAATTATGTTTTCTTTCATGTAATTGGCAAGAGTCCATGAGCTAGTGACGTATGGGATAGTAATACCCAGAGAAGAGTCACTAGAGAGGGAGGGATAAAAATAAAAACAGCCATTTTCCGCTGAAAAAATTAAATCCACATCCAAAAATATAAGTTTTTCTCATAAGCAGAGGAATCAAACTGAAACAGCTACCTGAATAACTTTTCTACCAGAAACTGCTTCCGAAGAAGCAAATACATCAAAGCGGTAGAATTTAGTAAATGTATGAAAAGAAGACCAAGTTACTGCTTTGCAAATCTGATAAACTGAAGCTTCATTCTTAAAAGCCCACAAAGTGGAAACTGATCTAGTATAATGACCTGTGATTCTCTGAAGCTGGGCCTGACCCGACTCCAAATAAGCCTGAGGAATCAAAAGCTTTAACCAGGATGCCAAAGAAATGGCAGAAGCTTTCTGACCTTTCCTAGGACCATAATAGACAACAAATAGACTAGAAGTTTTCCTAAAATCTTTAGTAGCTTAAACATAATATTTCAAAGCTCTTACAACATCCAGAGAATGTAAGGATTTCTCCAAAGAATTCTTAGGATTAGGACACAAAGAGGGAACAACAATTTCCCTATTAATGTTGTTAGAATTCATAAATTTAGGTAAAAATTTAAATGAAGTCTGCAAAACTGCTGCATCCTGATGGAAAATCAGAAAAAGAGACTCACAAGAAAGAGCAGATAACTCGGAAACTCTTCTAGCAGAAGAGATAGCCAAAAGGAACAACACTTTCCAAAGAATGCATAGGCTCAAAAGGAGGAGCCTGTAAAGCCTTCAAAACCAAATTAAGACTCCAAGGAGGAGAAATTGATTTCATGACAGGCTTGATACGGACCAAAGCCTGCACAAAACAGTAAATATCAGGACGTTTAGCAATCTTTCTGTGAAATAAAACAGAAAGTGCAGAGATTTGTCTCTTCAAGGAACTTGCAGACAAACATTTATCCAAACCATCCTGAAGAAACTGTAAAATTCTAGGAATTCTAAAAGAATGCCAGGAGAATTAATGAGAAGACCATGAAATATAAGTCTTCCAAACTCGATAATAAATCTTCCTAGAAACAGATTTACTAGTATGTAACATAATATCAATCACTGAGTCAGAGAAACCTCTATGACTAAGCACTAAGCGCTTAATTTCCATACCTTCAAATTTAACGATTTGAGATCCTGATGGAAAAACGATCCTTGAGACAGACGGCCAGGTCTTAACGGAAGTGGCCAAGGTTGGCAAGTGGACATCCGGACAAGATCCGCATACCAAAACCTGTGAGGCCATGCTGATGCTACCAGAAACACAAACAATTTTTCCATGATGATCTTGGAGATCACTCTTGGAAGAAGAACTTGAGGCAGAAAGATATAAGCAGGATGTTAAAACCAAGGAACTGCTAACGCATCCACCAACTCCGCCTGAGGATCCCTGGATCTGGACAAGTAGCTGGGAAGTTTCTTGTTTAGATGGGAAGCCATCAGATCTATTTCTGGAAGACCCCAAAAACGCATCTGGATGGAGAGGCCACTCCCCCGGATGTAAAGTCGGACGGCTGAGATAATCCACTTCCCAGTTGTCTACACCTTGGATATGTACCACAGAAATTAGACAAGAGCTGGATTCCGCCCAAGAAAGTATCTGAGATACTTCTTTCATAGCTAGGGAACTGAGAGTTCCACCCTGATGATTGACATATGCCACAGTTGTGATATTGTCTGTCTGAAAGCATGGAGTTCTAAAATATTAATTGGTAACTTCTATGCACATAGAAGTCTGTTCTCTGATTACAGAGAGTAGGGCACCGAGAACCTTTGAAAAGATTCTTGGAGCTGTCGCTAGGCCAAATGTCAGAGGGACAAATTGGTAATGCTCACCTAGAAAAGAGAATCTCAGAAACCGATAGTGGTCTGGATAAATCGGAATGTGAAGTTAAGCGTTCTGTAAGTCTATTGTGGACATGCAAAGACCTTGCTGAACAAAAGGCAGAATAGTCCTTATAGTCACCATCTTTAAAGGTGGGACCCTTACAAAACGATTCAAAAACTTCAGATCCAGAACTGGTCTGAATGAATTTTCTTTCTTTGGGACAATGAATAAATTTGAATAAAAACCCAGACCCTGTTCCTGAAGTGGAACAGGTATAATCACCCTGAAAGCTCCAGATCTGTAATACACTTTAGAAAAACCTGAGCTTTCACAGGATTTGTTGGAAGGTGAGAGAGAAAGAATCTTCTCACAGGAGGTCTTACTCTGAAACCTATTTGATAAACTTGAGAAACAATGCTCTGAATCCACTGATTCTGAACAGAATCTGGCTAAATGTTTTGAAATAATTTCAATCTGCCCCCCACCAGTTGAACTGGATTGAGGGCCGCACCTTCATGCAGTCTTGGGGGCTGGCTTTGGTTTCTTATAAGGCTTGGATTTATTCTAACTTGAATATAGCTTCCAATTGGAGCCAGAGTCCTTAGGGAAAGGAGTGGTTTTCTGTTCTCTATTCTGACAAAAGGAACGAAAACGATTAGAAGCTTTTGATTTACCCTTAGACTTTTTATCTTGGGGCAAAAAAACTCCCTTCCCCCAGTGATAGTGGAAATAATAGAGTCTAACTGAGAACCAAATAAATTATTACCCTGGAAAGATAGAGATAGTAATCTAGATTTAGATACCATGTCAGCATTCCATGATTTAAGCGATAAAGCTCTTCTAGCCAGAATAGCTAAAGATGTAGATTTAACATTAATCTTGATGATATCAAAAATAGCATCACAGATAAAATGAATAGCATGTTTAAGCAAATGAACAATGCTAGACAAATCAGGATCTGTTTCCTGATTTGATAAGCTAACCAACCAAAAAGCTGATGCAGTCGCAACATCAGCCATAGAAATGGCAGGCCTGAGAATATAGCCAGAATGTAGATAAGCTTTCCTTAGATAAGATTCAATCTTCCTATCTAAATGATCCTTAAAAGAAGTACTATCTTCCATAGGAATAGTGGTACGTTTGGCAAGAGTAGAAATAGCCCCATCAACCTTAGGGACTTTTTCCCAAAACTCCAAATTAGCCACTGGTAAAGGATATAACTTCTTAAACCTAGAAGAAGGATTAAAAGAAGCACCAGGCTTAGACCATTCTTTAGCAATCACATCAGAAACCGCATCTGGAACAGGAAAAACCTCAGAAGTAATCACAGAATTTAAACGTTTACTGGTTATCAAGAGGATCAGACTCCTTAATACCCAAAGTAAACAATACTTCTTTCAACAAAGACCGAATATATTCAATTTTTAAAAGATAAGAAGATTTATCAATGTCTGACATAGGATCTTCAGAAGCAGAAAGATCCTCTTCAGAGGAGGATATGTCAGTATGTTGTTGGTCATCACAAATTTCATCAGTTTTATGAGAAGTTTTAAAAGACCTTTTACGTTTATTACAAGGTGGAATAGCAGACATAGCCTACTGTATTCCATCAGCAATATAATTTTTCATTTCAACAGGGATATCATGTACATTAGATGTTGAAGGAACAACAGGTGCTGTACTAAAAATACTAATAGAAACATTATCGGCATGCAAAAGCTTATGATGACAACTGTTACATAATATAGCCGGAGATATAATCTCAGCTTGCTTACAACAGATACACTTATCTTTGGTAGAACTGTGTTCAGGCAGCATGGTTCCTACAGTAGCTTCTGAGAAAGGATCAGACTGAGACATCTTGCAAAATGAGAAAGAAAAAATAACATTAAAACAAAATATCCAATTTCCTCATATAGCAGTTTCAGGAATGGGAAAAAATGCATATGCTAAATAAGCAGAAAAGAAAACAGCATAGCCCTCTAGAATATAAAGAGAGCAGGGAGCATAAAGGAAGTGGGGCAATATAACCAAAAAAATATGTGGTGCCCAGTATGACGCAGTGAAATTTTTTTGGCGCAAAACATTATCCGGAAATGACACAACTTGCATCATAACAAGCGCTACTTCGCACCAAACAACTAACGTCAATAAAGACGCAGGTAATGACAAAACTTGCAATACTATAGACACAAATTTCCGGTTAAAAAAAATGCGCAAAAAATGACGCAATAAATAACAACATTTTGCCCCCTCGCGATCCTAGATTTGCTCACAAATTTTAAGTAAAAAAAACCTAAACTCCAGATAATTTTTTTTTTTTTTAAATAACTTCCTTAAACATGATTCTCATACTGAAACTGTTAGACTGCAAAGGGAAATACACATAGACCTGACTCATGGCAAATATAAGTAAATACATATAATTAAAACTTTATATTAATACATTAAGCACCAAAAATAGCTGAGAGTGTCTTAAATAATGATACATACTTACCAAAGATACCCATCCACATATAGCAGATAGCCAAACCAGTACTGAAAACTATCAGCAGAGGTAATGGTATAAGAGTACATCGTTGATCTGAAAAGGTAGGTGATGAATCCCTATGACCGATAACAGAGAACCCTTGAAAAGATTTCCCATGAGTGAAACCATAAAAATCAACAGGCAATACTCTCTTCACGTCCCTCTGACAAACACTGTACTCAGAGAAGAATTGGGCTTGAGAATGCTTAGAAGTGCTTATCATAGAAGAAATCATAAAAATCAAGCACAAACTTACTTCACCACCTCCAAAGGAGGCAAAGTTTGTAAAACTGAAGTATATGTGTGGTGGGAGGTATATTTATAGGCATTTGAGGTTTGGGAAACTTTGCCCCCTCCTGGTAGGAATGTATATCCCATACTTCTGTAGCTCATGGACTCTTGCCATTTACATGAAAGAAATAATTACTAAAATGCAACTTGGCAATTACAAAAACACATTTAAACAGAAGGAAAATGAATAATAGCATTAAGTGCAAAGTGGAAACAGGAACTTGCTGCAAGACATATGCAAACACATTGCTAATATAAACACATAAAATGATGGGAAATAAAAAAAAAAACACCAAAATGACAATGTTGCTGATGTTACAAAATCTACCTCTGCTTCCTTCCTACAGGTCCTGAAATATACAAAGTAAAGAGCATATAGATTGCACGCACCAAACATTTATAGGAATGGAAATATAAAGTTGTGGTAGTAACTAGGCAGAAACTAGAAAAGATGAAGCAGCAAACACATTGAGGCATACATTCACAAACCCCAATTATCCCCACAATTACTACAGATGAAAGAAACATAAACTTGATTTCTAGTAAGTATTCTGGAGAGAGACAGGGCTATCTCATTATTCACAGGGTATAACAGATAAGACATACAGTGCAGATCATGCTGGAGAACCCTCAACACTAGTCTGCATGTTCCAGGAGTACTCCTGGTTAAGGGTAACTGGTATTGGCTACCCTCAGAGGCACAGTCCAGGAAAGGAACATGTCAACTGTCAAGGAGAATGTATCACGAACTAACAAATACTAAACTTTCTTCCTTCATTTGTACAATATAACAATGGGGTGGGGTTTATGGTGCAAGTTCCAACCCCCTCAATCCTCTCTAGACTACATTGGTCAGAGAACATACACTTAATGGCCAAAAGTATATGGGCACCCTTAGTAAAGTTTAGGTGCTTAAGCCACACCCATTGATAACATCTGTATAAAATCCAGCACATAGCCGCAAAATCTCCATATACATACAAGGACACTACAATGAGCCATGGCACTGTCATAGGATGCCACCTTTGCCACATTTCTGCCCTAGTCAACTGTAAGTGCTATTATTGTGAAGTGGAAACATCTATGAGTGACAACATCCCAGCCATGAAGTGGTAGAGCATGCAAACGCACAGGGCTGTCGAGTACTGAAGTGTTAATGGAGTAAAAATGTGCTATTGTCTGTTGCATCACACAGTCAGGAGCTTCATGAAATGGGAACACATCAACATGCGAACTGCCAATCTTCGGATGAAGTAGTGTAAAAGCATGCCACCACTGAACTCTGGAGCAGTGGAATTTTTTTTAATTTTTTTTTAATACATTTTTTTTTATTTAATTACAAAAATTGCACTGCATACAGGAGAAATTAAACAACATTTTTATATATACTTAAGTTTTTACATCATAAAATATAATTCAGTTATACAAGCTATTCAGAACTGTAATTAAATGGTAAAATATTTTTGTAAGCTTAGAAAAAACTAATTCTTAAACAGGACCATGAATTTAGCCATTTCAACAATGGGATTATGCTGGCAATATATTGTTGAGTCGCAATTCTTTTTGGGGTCTTGCAAAGTGATGTAGGTTTTGCAAATACACATGAAGTTTTTGCATTAACTAACAAGGTACACACATTCTCTAGTCTCCCCTCTTTGGAGGGGGCTATACAGCTTATTAAAAAGGTTGTATCTGCCAAATCATAAAGATTAATGAAGTTCTGCACATGCAAAGTCATATAGGTGTAACTTGCTGGTGCCATGGTAAACTGCTATTATGTTAAAAGAGACAGAAAGGTAAAACATGAAATGTGTAAGGGTGGATTTCAAATTGAAATAGAAGTATCTATGCAATAGATGTCCATTAGACAAAATGCCTCTAGTAAAAGTCACTGTCTCCCAGCAGCACACGCATACATCCTGTGAAGGCACGCGCACCCGCACTCAAACACCACGCCTGCTCAGAGAGTCATCAGTGGCACCTGTGACAGAAATAAATGTTTTATGAAGCAATATACACCACCACCAGCTGTCTGAGAAGGCGCAGTGACCAAATACCGGTGCATGGGTCCCCACAGGACATGCACGCTCCCTGCTGAAAAACAGCAATCCCCACTAGAAGTATCCTTGCCAATGGAAGAATACTGAAAAAATGTTTCTATTTCAAATTGAAATGCACATTTTATTTTTAACCTCCATCCCTTTAACCCCTTCCCACCCTTAGGACATTCTATGCTGTCCTAACCACACTGGGCTTTAAATGCCCTTAGGACGGCATAGGATATCCTAGCCTTTTGGCTGTACCTAAGCCAAAAGGCACTTCCTGACTGGGATCTTGGGCTGGAGGGTGCGCCTAGCATCATAGGCACTCCTCCCACACAATAACATTATTGAAATCATGCAATCGCATGATTTCACTTTTTAATTTATTTGTCTACATCGGAACTGTTCCGATGCAGACAAATAAGTCCGGGCAGGAAGAAGTTTAAAGTAGCACTGCAGTAAATTTCTGCTGAAGCCAACTAGTCTGAAGTACATCAGAACATGGCAAGGTCATATGCACTAGAAAATAAATCTATAATGTCTGCAAAAAACAGACATCACCTTTGCAAAAACTGAAGTTATTTACACCACACAAGCAGCCTTAAGAAGAAAAGCTTGTCCCACCATTCATAATTTTCACTATGAAGATATTTCTGTATTTTTACCTAGACTTTAAACAAGCTAAGGATCCGAAGTTAAGAAGTAAATAGAATAAGGAAAGAAACTCATTGTTACATGCACAAAAATAACTTTAGTGTTAAGTGAGCATTTTGCCAAACCAGCCTCACACTGCATAATGAGTGAGCAAACCTGTCCACAGGTCTACCAACAGGTCATGTTTCGAAGATATCACAAACTGATAACGTAACACATTGATTACCTACTTGTTCAACAAGGGACAACAGAAATCCTGCCCTTTAAGTGATGTGGACATTGCTACATTTAAAGTGGGTAGCCCTTTTTCAGGAAATAACACACAGAAAGCTTTGTGAGTTTGTCTAAGTTTCCTATACATCATAGTGCCTTCCAGTCAATAGGTTCCTTGCCCAAGTCTTGCAGAAATGAGTTTGTCTTCAAGAAATGACGACAACCGAAGAACCCTCTGTGAGCTGAAAGAGGTGAAGGGTGCACAGTCTGTAAAACATGGTGACGTTTTCTGTCAATACTGCAGCCTTTCTTCTGGGCATAGGCTCCCCACAACATGAAGACCACACCATCTAGGTTCTTGTCTAGCCAAGACACAACAGCATCAGTAAATTGCTTTCAGCCACAATCCTTGTGAAAGTTAGCATTATGTGTCCAGACAGTTAGCACAGCATTTAGGAGAACTCCTTGTTTAGCCCAGCCAGTAAGATCACCATGCCTTGGGTGAACGAAACCCTCTATATCCTTTTCCAGTTCTTTGTACATATTCTCCAAGCTTGGTGGAGGTGGCCTGGTCCATGGTAAGGATCCTGTCCCAAAATAACTACTTTAACATCTCTGATATCACTCATTTGTGTCCAGGTAAATACTTGGTGTGGAGGAGGATATACTGAATATCGCTTTCTCTCTTCTGCAACAAATGCATATAACTTTATAAAGTAAGGTTTAGAAAACTCTGCATTGAGTTCTTGTCTCCAACTCTCCCCAAACCCTTCTGGCACATAGCGTGCAGCAAGCTTTTGCAGGGCAGCAGCCTTGTTCTTCTGGATTCGCTCCACCTGTTCTGGACTTAATGGGAGAGAAACTACCGGAGTGATCTGCTCATCTTCTGACAGCTTCGTCTTTTTCACTGGTGTAGTCTCTCCATTACAAGCCTCTGCTCCCTTCTCCCATGCATCTGATGATGACCTCTTTTTGGCCACGGGCGTGAAGAACGAGTTGATAGTCTTTTGTCCGATCATTGTCCTGCAGACCTTGATAACTTTACCGGAGCTCGGTCTGTCCGTCCTGATATTATGATTGTCGGAGCAGTGGAAATTTGTTCTCTAGAGTGATGAATCGTGCTTCACTTTCTGGTGGTCGGACCAGAAAAAATGGGAACACATCAACATGCAAACTGCCGATCGTCGGATGAAGTAGTATAAAAGCATGTCGCCACTGAACTCTGGAGCAGTGGAAATGTGTTCTCTGCAGTGATGAATCGTGCTTCACTTTCTGGCGGTTGGACCAGAATCTGGGTGTGGCCCTGAAAATGCTACATATTGGAATGTATAGTATTAACTGTAAAGTGGAGGAGGGATAATGATCTGAGGCTGTATTTAGGGTTTGGGATAGGCCCCATAGTTTCAGTGAAGATTTATCTTACTGCTACAGGATACAAAGAGATTTTAGACAATTGGGTGCTTCCGACTTTGAGGAAGACCCTTTTCTGTTCATCATGACTGTTCCCCCGTGCACAAAGGGAGGTCCATGAAGACATAATTAGACGATTCTGGTGTGGAAGAACTGGAGTGGCCTGCACAGAGCCCTGGCATCAACCCCACTGAACACCTTTGCAAGCAAGACCTTCCTGTCCAACATCAGAGCCTGAATTCCCAAATGTTCTATTGGCAGAATGGGCACTAATTCCCTCAGACACACCACAAAATATTGTGGAAAGTCTTCCCAGAAGAGTTGTTATAGCCACAGTGGGGGGGCAACTAACGCTCACGGTGTCACGCCGCGCCGCTCCTTTATTCTCCGTTGTGCCACTCTATTTCTATGGCTGTTGCCATAGAGACACAGCGGTTGCTGTGAGCTTGCGGCAATGATGACATCGCTGCACGTCAATTCCCCTCTCTTGCCGGTTGGATCCCCAGAGTCTCCTTGGCGCGAATCGGCACCTATGTAAGTACCTACTTAACTTTCACACACTGCCCAAGTATAGGACTTACTCTGTGTGCTCCTGGGTGCTATTTTTTACTGTTGCTTGGTTACCTTATCGTTGCTGAACTTTGCCTGTCTGACCACTCTGTTGTTTAAACCCTGAACTGCTGTATACCTTGTTGCTGAACTTTGCCTGTCTGACCACTCTGCTGTTTAACCCGTGAACTGCTGAATATCTTGTTGCTGGACTTTGCCTGTCTGACCACACTGTTGTTTAACCCCTAAACTGCTAGATATCTTGTTGCTGGACTTTGCCTGTCTGACCACTCTGCTGTTTAACCCTTGAACTGCTGGATATCTTGTTGCTGGACTTTGCCTGTCTGACCACTCTGTTGTTTAACCCCTGAACTGCTGGATACCTTATTTTTGCTGAACTTTACCTGTCTGACCACTCTGCTGTTTAACCCGACCTGCTGTATTGTCTTATTGTTGCCGAACCTTGCCTGTCTCTGACCTCTCTGCTGTTTTTTCCTGTACTGCTAATTTTAAGGACTGCCCTGTTTTCCGTGAGTACTACTTACCACATTTTATACCTTTCATTCTGTTCAGGGATATTTCCTTATCCTTCCACTTGACGCTGGGATAAGAAGACTACTGACCAAGTTTGGTCTGATAGAGAAATATCTCATGAGCATTACATATTGTTTTGGAATGGGATGTCTAACAAGTAGTTCATATGGTCTGAGGGTCAGGTGCCTACATACTTTTAAGCCATATAGTGTATATCCCACCAGTATTAATATAGTTATTCTAAGGATGTGTTATAAATTTGTTAAACTGCTATTTGAACCATGCTTTTAGATAAGTATATATGTATGGCTTTATTAAGTAAATGTAAATAAAATAAAAAAAGCACTGCTTATGGATTACACTACAACAATCCACAAACCTCTATACAATTGTTTCAAAACAATAGATAAGTAAAACATTGTTTCTATATTTCACAGCTAATGGAGACTAAGTAAACTAGTATTTTTTTTTCCTTTTGATAAACCACAGAAATACTTGTCTTCCCCTGCTAATATGCAGTAGAAAATGAAAAATCTACTTTGTCACCAAGAAATAAGAAACATATCCACACATTATATTGATATAAAATTGTCATATGATTGTGCACAGATCTTTGTCATTGCCAAATTAAAAATACAAGGATAGCAAGCATACAGCACTATTCTTTCAGGCAGTGTATAAATAGAAGAAAATATTTAACAATTATTGACACCATTGTAATGTTTTTCAAAGATGCACATTACGAATGACCTCCTCGATAGTAGCATTAACTAAGCAGTTAGATAACCATGTAACCACACGTGGAAAGATTCTTTATAGTTTGTCTTCAATGTCAAGTCAGAATTCAGAAAAGTTGAAGACTGATGGTAATATAAGACATGCTTCTTGAAGAGGAGTTTATAAAGCCTGTTTCTGGTTATATTAAGCTATTGTCCATCAAGTCCAGCAGCAGAACTAAAAAATACTAAATTATAACAATGCTGCTATTAATAGCAACTCAGTTAGCAATTACTTGCAGTTCTTGCCAGTTATAGTACCTCTTCACAAGTTATCAAAATCCAGGTGCTAAATAATTCAGCTACAACCCTGCAGTAACAATTAATTGTGATTGTCAATCAATGTTCCTTCTAATATGTTTGAGCAGTATGTGCAAAAATGTATGCTTGTGCAATTTTTGGTCAAGTGACTAAAATGTCTGCATACTTTAATATAGAGTACTGTCAAGCCTTAAAGGTAGTAAGCAACTCATGAAAGCGTCACACGACTACTGTCTAGTATGCTGTTCTCTCTTTAAATGAGAAAGGAATAAACACATTCCCACTCTCTCTTTTACACACACACTCACTCACTATAAAACACTAACACTACAACACACACCCTCACACTCTCCCTAATACACACACACACTAACACACACTCAAACATACACTCTCACTCTGGCCTTGATGATCAAAATAAATACAAAAGGGATCTGACACAATGTTGAGAAAGCCGGTAAAATATTCCAAGAGGCTGACGTCATTGTTTAAAGGCAGCACCATTGAGAGGTGGTTTACTATACATCTCAATGGGTGGAGATGCTGGAAAAATATTTCAAGCAGCATCAGCACTGACATTGGTGATGTAAAGGATCCCTTTTAAAAAGATCACCAAGACAAGACCAAGGGGACATCAAGCACAGATTATGTTATCTAGAGTTCACTGGAGTGATGCTTGTGCTTAACTGGTGACTGTGCGCAGTAAGCTGTTACAGCAAGTGGGTGGGTAGGAAAATGTGAAATAAATATCAGTTACATTCCCTGTGATTTGTCTCTGAAAGCTTTCCCCAGACCATGTCTTTGACAGTGTCACTTTCACTGCGTTGTTCGTGATATCAGCGGGCCGCCACTATTTAAGCTAAAAAAAATATATAAATAAAATTTAAAAAAAAAAAACATCTTCAAATTATCTGTGCGCATTTTCAAACTAACTGCATGCTAGGCTGAGAAGAGGTGTGCTCGTGCACAAGTGCACAACTTAGAGGGAACGGTGCTTTCTACACAGGTTGATACAAAATGATGCTGACTATAAAACAGCCAGTTTCACTGCAGATAAGAGGACTTAGCATGTGAGGATTGGAAGTAAATTACATCAAATAGCTACTGTAAAAATAACCTCTTCTCCGATCTATTTACATACAGTCAGGTGGAGCTGGGATTTATAGCGCTCTTCCACTACTAACTAACCTATTATGGAACAATTTTCATCTTTATAGATACATGATGGGTAAAAGGTTCTAATAGAAATAACTTTTAGCAACAGGATTCTAAATTAGCCCAAAGCATTAAAGAAATTGTGCAGAAAATTACTTTGCATAGCTTCTAAAAAAATCACATTAAAATGTGATCATTATTGTTCCTTAGTGTAACTTTGCAGTATGTATCATTCACTCTATGCGTTCTGCTGTACAAGATGAAATACATTACTATACATTGGTATATGAAAGACAATGTAGGTAGACAAGGCATTTTCTATCAGGTGATATTTACATCTTACACAAGATTACATCCACATTAAACTATTAGAGTTGCCATCATTTATAACAACAAAAAATGACCATGCCAATCTGATTTTGAAGCATAACTCAGAAGCTAAAGCTGATTGGACTAGTTTTTTTTTTTTGCAAGAATTTTAATTATAACAAGTCTTTCAGTTGTAAATTAATTTTTTGTTACGAACATGGACATGAGCCTTAAAAATTATCACAAGCAGGGGTGGAACTACCATTGGTGCAGCAGGTGCATTGGCACGAGGACCCAAGTGCTGGGGGGTCATAGCAGCCAGTCTAACGCAGGGGAGCCTTTAATCAGTGTAGGTTGCAGGTCCATCTATCTATCCATCCATCTGACTCTACCCCTCTCTATCTATCTATCTATCTATCTATCTATCTATCTATCTATCTATCTATCTATCTATCTATCTACTCATATACTCATTATACAGAGCAGCATGTATATTATTACTATTGCTGATATGTAGGGTGTGGGTGGCGCCATTGGCCTACTGTGTAAAAATAATGCTTCTTGAGTACAGAATATATGTGAATTAAAAAAGAAATTAATCTCGGCCCTTGTTTGATTTTAAATCAATAGTGTGAAAATATATATAATACAAAAATGTATTAGTTCTAAAATTCATGTACGTAAAAAATTCATATAACAAATTTCTACAGAATAAATGCTAAATTTGACTTAATGAAAAAATGACTCAATAAAAATTAGATTTAACGACACCGGGGTCTGGATTTTCGAAATCAATAAAAACACATTTTTAAGAACATAATTCAAACCTTGCATTACAATTATATGCGTGATTTCATATAGAACCGCAAATATACATTCACAATTGATTAAATCCTGGGAAACAAATGATTATCACTGTATATCCCTGAACTTGATTTAGAAGCGGTTACTTTGCACTATACTGTATAGTCTCTTAATTTAATCTTAATTCAATTTGTGTGTAAATCGCTCCTATTGCTGGGTATGTTGATATATTCAACCTTTTGTTTGAGCTGTCCCTTTATAATTATTTTTGAAATACGCTATGTTTTGATTTACAAAACAATTTGAATTTTACAACAACCTTTAACTTAGGCAGTCTTGACAAAGGCTCTGAGTAGCTTAAACGCGTAGACGTTCCATTTCACAGCTCCACATTATCTAGATACAAACCTCGGATGAACTCCCATAACCACTTCATTGTAAATTGTCAAAAAATGAAGCGGTAGGAGTTTGAAAAAGAGATAAGCAGTTTTCTTTTTGAATAAGTGCGCGCACTTCACTCCCTTGAACTGATTGGGCAAAAGACACACGCATCATCTACTGACCGCATCATCTACTGACCGCAGAGAGCTATCGGTCTGGCGGGGACGCCGAAGAAACAGTGAGTACTATTCAGTGTGAACACAAGCTATATCGCCTACACCCAGAGGGGTGACTGCAACAATTGCAATACTTTCAAGAGAAACACTTGTGGTTCACAACTATTGTACATATATCAGTAACTTTGTATCCATCTACTGCAATCAAATATTTACACTGCTCATATCGGTAGTAATGGTTCAACCTCAAAGGACTGCCTAAGTTAAAGGTTGTTGTAAAATTCTAATTGTTTTGTAAATCAAGACATAGCGGATTTCAAAAATAATCATAAAGGGACAGCTCAAACAAAAGGTTGAATATATCAACGTACCCAGCAATAGGAGAGATTTACACACAAATTGAATTAAGATTAAATTAAGAGACTATACATTATAGTGCAAAGTAACCGCTTCTAAATCAAGTTTAGGGATATACAGTGATAACATTTGTTTCCCAGGATTTAATCAATTGTGAATGTATATTTGCGGTTCTATATGAAATCGCGCATATAATTGTAATGCAAGGTTTGAATTATGTTCTTAAAAATGTGTTTTTATTGATTTAGAAAATCCAGACACCGGTGTCGTTAATTCTAATTTTTATTGAGTCATTTTTTCCTTAAGTCAAATTTAGCATTTATTCTGTAGAAATTTGCTATATGAATTTTTTATGTACATGCATTTTATAACTAATACTTTTTTTATTATATATATTTTGACACTATTGATTTAAAATCTTACAAGGGCCGAGATTAATTTCTTTTTTAATTCACATATATTCTGTACTCAAGAAGCATTATTTTTACACAGTATCAGTGGGTAGGCCAAGTACTGTGTTCTTGTAGTTCAGTAGACACCACCGTTATATTATTACTATTGCTTACTACCGGAATTACCTTTGGGGGGTCCAAAAAAATGTTGCATCAAGGCCCTATGTTGAGTAGGTCCGCTACTGATCTTAATTGCCAGTAAAATACTGTCTGGGTAGCAATTCTGTGCGCCATATTTTTGTAACGCAATACAGGATTCGTCTGTCATGAGGCATTTCTTTATTTAATCTGCTTTATGTTCAGATTAAGCCTATTCACTTGCGTCAGTATATCAGTGTTGCTCATGTTCATGAAGAGCAATTTCTTCTATTATGAAAGACCAAATGTCACCAACACATTTACAGTTAGAGGCGTAATAAATCCATTTACATCACTAACATTTACAGTTTTACATGTTTGTTTTCAAAGACAAACAAAAACCCCTGAAAGCTAATATGTCAGTCACTTTACACCTTCACAAGTTTCATAAACCAAGTCATTATCACTATTAAGCATCTATTGAAACTGTGAAAATTGGAAGTGGAGATGAAACGAAAGTAAACTCATATGACTCTAATCCTGTTTATGATATTTACATAAACACTTATTTTGTATAAATTTAGATTTTACAAAGTAAAATGGTATCAAGGAATGATAGACATTATTGAATGACGTTTATTGATGTTGGTTAGGCATATGCATGTTTTTAACAATGTACAACTGAACTACTTACTTACATTTGAAAAACAAAATTAAACATTTTAGAACACAACAACCAATATATCTTTACTTTGCCATATTTATATTGCTCTTTAATACAAATACAATACAATGCATGAGCAGAGGGTCCCAATTGCTCTTGTGTCATCTGTCACATAGCACGGAGGTGCTGTCAATATGATCGGCAGAACACTGCAATAACTGCAAGTAGTTAAGTGGATTAGGTAACAGAGACTGAGCTGGGGGGGGGGGTGCTGCAAGTTCTGGGCCGTCTCCTTGTCATTGTTTGTCCGCTCTCACATTGGCTCGTAGCCTGTGTGTTTGTGACATCTGCATGGGGCAGCGTGAGGAGATATAATGACAGCATGAGGCCGCCACAGCTCAGCCCCCCACATACTCCTCCCCGATGGCCCTCAGCATGTGCTGTTGTTCTATAAGATGTTGCTACCTTGTCAGAATCTGCTACCTCTGACTGCGCATGCTCTGTATTACATAATTGCACTCCACATATGTTAAAAAGGAATGTGTGGAATGTGATTATGTAAATCAGCAGCATGCGCACTGAGGTTGCAATGAAGTTGTCCTGTCAGATTTTGCTACGGCAAGGACATTTGTGCATGCATAGTTGAAATTCAATGTGACGATACTGTAAAACAAATAAACTGATGTATAAAAATGATATATACATAATAGACATATATATATATATATCAAATTTGTATTTGTTTTACAGTATCGTCACATTGAATTTTTAACTGCACATGTGCAAATGTCCTGGCCGTAGCAAAATCTGACATGACGAATCAGCTACCTCTCAGTGCACATGCTGCTGATTTACATAATCACATTCCACACATTCCTTTTTAACATATGTGGAGTGCAATTATGTAATACAGAGCATGCGCAGTCAGAGGTAGCAGATTCTAACACGGAGCTCCATGTTCTAGAGCAGGTTCGCATATGCGAGCTTGCTTCCCGCAATGTACTGACCGCTGCTTCTTATACTCTATGCCACCTCTGAGGTGGCGAGGGAAGATCAGAGAGCTCGATTGCTCTTGATGATTGACAATTGACAATTCCTTCTCTCATGCGATTGGTTGCGTGAGAGAAGGGGCGGGCATTACACGCAATACATATGGGCAGCGGATCCTGCTTGTCCGCTGCCCTATGTAGCTAAGGAGAGCAGACAACTTCAAGAGTTGAGAAGCTTGTCCGCTCGCTCCTTTGTACATGGGGCCCATGGTAGCAAAATCTGTGTCCGCTCTCGCAGTGGCTCATAGCCTGTATGTTTCAAGATGTTGACCCCTCACATACTCCAACTCCCTGGCTGCTGGCCCACATGGAGAGGGGCTCTGTGTGTGCTGGGCCCGTCTCCTTGTCACCCTGTGTCTGCAATCACCACAGCTCTTAGCCTGTGTGTTTCCAGACGCCGGGCTGTCAAACGGTGGCAGGTGAAATGTGACATCTGCATGGGGCAGTGGGGAAGAGCCCCTCGCACACTTCTCTCCACTGGCTGTAAGTCTCTATCCATCCGCTAGGTCTGGCAGAAAGCACCAACTACTCTTGGTAATAGTGGTCTCTAATAAATGGGGTCATGTAACAGATTTCCCCATTAAATAACTTCATTGGTTTCTTAAATTTTGTTTCCATTACATTTTCCACTTTTTCCTAGTCTAAACAACTTTAAAAAATGCATATCATTATCTCACTCTATGAATAAAGTTAATTAAAAAGAGCATTAGAGCAATTAATTTAGTAATTATAAAATGTATGCTTAGGACTTTCATTAAAGACGTTACAAAAAAATGTATTATGTATGTAGAAGCACGACTATGCAAAATGCCTGTGCTGCACAAATTGAGTATTGCAGCTAATGAGTCGCACCAGACACATACAACACTGATCTCAGAGCTGTGCCTGTATGACAGGGTGTTAGCTTCTGAAAATATATAAAGCGAAAGAGTGTAAGATTAGACACTAATACGAATGACTGCGTACTTCGGTACAGTTTCCCTCATTCATCCCATAGAAAAATAATGGCAGAAATTCTTCTATTAAAAGGAAAATGGAGAGAGGTTTTAAATTAGCAATTTAGTGCAATAATAAAATGCTGTAATTTGTTAGAGCATTGTATTATGTTCCTAGGTAACTCTTCTTATAATTTAACTGCACATAGATTAATTACATTTTTTAATAGAAACTAGCTTCTAGTAAAAGTGATCACTGTTTTAGTGTTAAAATTGTTCTCTGCATGTGCATTTGAAGCCTAGCTAGATAGTCTCAGTGCACCAGCATTTTAAATACTACAGATGCTCAGGGCACAAGTGGGGCTTGCACCATGTCAGATATTATCAAATTAAAACATTACCAGATGGTACAAGCACATTAGGCTCTCTGAGCATGTGCTGTGGTTAAAATGCTGGTGCATGTTGCATACTTAAATACACATTTGAAACAGCTATAGCTTTTATTAGAAGCATTTATGCTAATACATATATATTACTAAAATGCTTATATTCAAAACTGAAATGCATCATGTGGATTCCAATTTTGGGTGGAACATCCCTTTCCCTTTAATTATAGTTTAGGAGCCTAAATGTATTTTTCCTTTTGTGCAGGACATAGGTGGTGATCAGTCAATCACAAGCATTGTACAGTATGTATGTGACTGCCAATCACTGTCCAGCTCTACGCCAGTTCAGTAGTGCTCCTGCTGCAGGAGCTTAGCTATGTCATAAATGTGTTTACTTTTTTTTATTATTATATATTTAGGGATAGTGCTGTCTAAGGCCTGAAGCCATCTAGCTTCATTATGAATAACAAATTAGAAATTCTTGCCATATGCAAATTAAAGGGATATTGAACTGCTATTTTAATACTGTCGTATTTTTTACATATACGTACATTTTCTTTAAGTACTGTATACAAATATGCATGTTGTATATGTGTGTGAATTTTTTTTCAAGAAAAGTAAAAAAAAAAAAAAAGTAAATTAATTAGCAAAAAACTTATGTTACTGCCTAGAATTTAAGTTCTCAATCAAAAGTTAAAAAGAAAGGAAATTTCGAACTTGCATGACATCATTAATGAGATCACTGATTACATAACACATGACACTGTTGACATAATCAATGACATGACTAGTAACATAAACTATGGCAATAATGTAATCACTAGTGACATCGCCTATGACATCATCAATGGCATCATAAACCATTATAATATCCTACACATCAAAGAAATTTTAGTGGAACAAAATGTATTACTATGGCATCTCAGATTACAGTGTACAATATTGTAACCCTATCTAATTCCCAAAGGTGTTACTCACAGTTGATTTAAAGTAACTCCTTACCCCCCTGAATAACAAATTCTAACTTTAAAAAACCTAGCCTACAAAATAGATTTAAAATAAAAAACCCTATTCTTAAAAGTAAAAAAAACAGCCCAAATAAACCCTCTGTAACCCCAAAAGTGTTTCTTACATTTGATGGGGACTCCGGCTCCTCTTGAACTGACGTTGGGCCCTCTTCATCCAAAGTCCAGGAGCCGAGGGTCCATCTTCGCGGGGCGGAGGTGGAATTTGGCTGCCTCTTCCGCCACCTCTGCTCCTCCATCCTTTTTAACGCCAGGGCCCTCTTCATCCAGGCGCCGGGGGGTGATCATCGCAGCAGCAGAGGCGGACTTCTACGGCCTGTTCCTCTGCCTCTGCTCCGCAATCTTCTGGTCTTCGGTTCTCTTTGGGGAGCCCTCCTCTTCATGCATTTGCCGTTGTACACTGAAATCCCGGAAGCGCGGAACCCCAATATATAGGGGTACCACTTAATTCCGATTAGCTAAATTTCAAATCCTTCAATCACTATTAGCTGATTTGAATCAGACAATAGCAAGAACTTTTTAAATTTAAATTTGAATCATACAGTAGAAAAGGAAAATAAGAATTTAAAAAAGGTCTTGCTATTGGCTGATTCAAATCAGCCAATAGGGATTGACTGATTTGAAATCAGCCAATCGGAATTAAGTAATAATCCAATATATTGGGGATCCACGTTTCCAGGATTTCAGTGTGCGGCGGCGACCACATGAAGTGGAGGGCTCACCAAAGAGAGACGAAGACCAGAAGATTGCGAAGCAGAGGCAGCGGAAGAGGCTTGCGAAAGTCTGCCTCCGTGAAGAAGGGCCCCGGTGCCTGGATGAAGAGGGCCCCAGCATTGAAAAAGATTGCAGGGCGAAGGTGGCAGAAGAGGCCACTAAAGCCCCCCCCCCCCCCCCGCGAAGATCGGCCCCGGGTGCCTGGATGAAGAGGGCCTCGGCGATGAAGAAGATTGCGGAGCCGAGGCGGCCCAAGTCCACTTCTGCAAAGATGGGCCTCCGGAGCCTGGATGAAGAGGGCCCAACGTCGGATCAAGAGGAGCCGAAGTCCCCATCAAATGCGAGTAACACTTATGGGGTTATATAGAGTTTATTAGGGATGGGTTTTTTACTTTTAAGAATAGGGTTTGTTAATTCTAAATTTATTTTGTAGGCTAGGATTTTAAAAACATAATTTATGCTTACCTGATAAATTCCTTTCTTCTGTAGTGTGATCAGTCCACGGGTCATCATTACTTCTGGGATATTACTCCTCCCCAACAGGAAGTGCAAGAGGATTCACCCAGCAGAGCTGCATATAGCTCCTCCCCTCTACGTCACTCCCAGTCATTCGACCAAGGACCAACGAGAAAGGAAAAGCCAAGGGTGAAGTGGTGACTGGAGTATAAATTAAAAAATATTTACCTGCCTTAAAAACAGGGCGGGCCGTGGACTGATCACACTACAGAAGAAAGGAATTTATCAGGTAAGCATAAATTATGTTTTCTTCTGTTAAGTGTGATCAGTCCACGGGTCATCATTACTTCTGGGATACCAATACCAAAGCAAAAGTACACGGATGACGGGAGGGATAGGCAGGCTCTTTATACAGAAGGAACCACTGCCTGAAGAACCTTTCTCCCAAAAATAGCCTCCGATGAAGCAAAAGTGTCAAATTTGTAAAATTTGGAAAAAGTATGAAGCGAAGACCAAGTTGCAGCCTTGCAAATCTGTTCAACAGAGGCCTCATTCTTGAAGGCCCAAGTGGAAGCCACAGCTCTAGTAGAATGAGCTGTAATTCTTTCAGGAGGCTGCTGTCCAGCAGTCTCATAAGCTAAACGAATTATGCTACGAAGCCAAAAAGAAAGAGAGGTAGCGGAAGCTTTTTGACCTCTCCTCTGCCCAGAGTAAATGACAGAGAAGACGTTTGTCGAAATTCCTTAGTTGCCTGTAAGTAAAATTTTAGAGCACGGACTACATCCAGGTTGTGCAGTAGACGTTCCTTCTTTGAAGAAGGATTTGGGCATAAAGAAGGAACAACAATCTCTTGATTGATATTCCTGTTAGTAACTACCTTAGGTAAGAACCCAGGTTTAGTACGCAGGACTACCTTATCCGAATGAAAAATCAAATAAGGAGAATCACAATGTAAGGCTGATAATTCAGAGACTCTTCGAGCCGAGGAAATAGCCATTTAAAATAGAACTTTCCAAGATAACAACTTTATATCAATGGAATGAAGGGGTTCAAACGGAACGCCCTGTAAAACATTAAGAACAAGGTTTAAACTCCATGGTGGAGCAACAGTTTTAAACACAGGCTTAATCCTGGCCAAAGCCTGACAAAAAGCCTGGACGTCAGGAACTTCTGACAGACGTTTGTGTAACAGAATGGACAGAGCTGAGATCTGTCCCTTTAAAGAACTAGCAGATAAACCCTTTTCTAAACCTTCTTGTAGAAAAGACAATATCCTAGGAATCCTAACCTTACTCCAAGAGTAACCTTTGGATTCACACCAATATAGGTATTTACGCCATATCTTATGGTAAATCTTTCTGGTAACAGGTTTCCTAGCCTGTATTAAGGTATCAATAACTGACTCAGAAAACCCACGTCTTGATAAAATCAAGCGTTCAATTTCCAAGCAGTCAGCTTCAGAGAAGTTAGATTTTGATGTTTGAAGGGACCCTGTATCAGAAGGTCCTGTTTCAGAGGTAGAGACCAAGGTGGACAGGATGACATGTCCACCAGGTCTGCATACCAAGTCCTGCGTGGCCACGCAGGTGCTATTAGAATCACTGATGCTCTCTCTTGTTTGATTCTGGCAATCAATCGAGGAAGCAACGGGAAGGGTGGAAACACGTAAGCCATCCTGAAGTCCCAAGGTGCTGTCAGAGCATCTATCAGGACTGCTCCTGGATCCCTGGATCTGGACCCGTAACGAGGAAGCTTGGCGTTCTGTCGAGACGCCATGAGATCTATCTCTGGTTTGCCCCAACGTCGAAGTATTTGGGCAAAGACCTCCGGATGAAGTTCCCACTCCCCCGGATGAAAAGTCTGACGACTTAAGAAATCCGCCTCCCAGTTCTCCACTCCCGGGATGTGGATTGCTGACAGGTGGCAAGAGTGAGACTCTGCCCAGCGAATTATCTTTGATACTTCCATCATAGCTAGGGAGCTTCTTGTCCCTCCCTGATGGTTGATGTAAGCTACAGTCGTGATGTTGTCCGACTGAAACCTGATGAACCCCCGAGTTGTCAACTGGGGCCAAGCCAGGAGGGCATTGAGAACTGCTCTCAATTCCAGAATGTTTATTGGCAGGAGACTCTCCTCCTGACTCCATTGTCCCTGAGCCTTCAGAGAATTCCAGACGGCACCCCAACCTAGAAGGCTGGCGTCTGTTGTTACAATTGTCCAGTCTGGTCTGCTGAATGGCATCCCCCTGGACAGATGTGGCCGAGAAAGCCACCATAGAAGAGAATTTCTGGTCTCTTGATCCAGATTCAGAGAAGGGGATAAGTCTGAGTAAACCCCATTCCACTGACTTAGCATGCACAGTTGCAGTGGTCTGAGGTGTAAGCGTGCAAAGGGTACTATGTCCATTGCCGCTACCATTAAGCCGATTACCTCCATGCATTGAGCCACTGACGGGTGTTGAATGGAATGAAGGGTGCGGCAAGCACTTTGAAGTCTTGTTAGCCTGTCCTCTGTCAGGTAAATCTTCATTTCTACAGAATCTATAAGAGTCCCCAGGAAGGGAACTCTTGTGAGTGGAACGAGTGAACTTTTCTTTTCGTTCACCTTCCATCCATGTGACCTTAGAAATGCCAGCACTAACTCTGTATGAGACTTGGCAGTTTGAAAGCTTGAAGCTTGTATCAGAATGTCGTCTAGGTATGGAGCTACCGAGATTCCCCGCGGTCTTAGTACCGCCAGAAGAGCACCCAGAACCTTTGTGAAGATTCTTGGAGCTGTAGCCAATCCGAATGGAAGAGCCACAAACTGGTAATGCCTGTCTAGGAAGGCAAACCTTAGGTACCGATAATGATCTTTGTGAATCGGTATGTGAAGGTAAGCCTCTTTTAAATCTACAGTGGTCATGTACTGACCTTCTTGGATCATAGGTAAAATTGTCCGAATAGTCTCCATCTTGAACGATGGAACTCTTAGGAATTTGTTTAGGATCTTTAAGTCCAGGATTGGTCTGAAAGTTCCCTCTTTTTTGGGAACCACAAACAGATTTGAGTAAAACCCCTGTCCCTGTTCTGATCGTGGAACTGGATGGATTACTCCCATTAACAAGAGCTCTTGTACGCAGCGTAGAAACGCCTCTTTCTTTGTCTGGATTGTTGACAATCTTGACAGATGAAATCTCTCTCTTGGAGGAGAGTATTTGAAGTCCAGAAGGTATCCCTGAGATATTATCTCTAGCGCCCAGGGATCCTGAACATCTCTTGCCCAAGCCTGGGCGAAGAGAGAAAGTCTGCCCCCCACTAGATCCGATCCCGGATCGGGGGCCCTCAATTCATGCTGTTTTAGGGGCAGCAGCAGGTTTCCTAGTCTGCTTGCCCTTGTTCCAGGACTGGTTAGGTTTCCAGCCTTGTCTGTAGCGAGCAACAGCTCCTTCCTGTTTTGGTGCAGAGGAAGTTGATGCTGCTCCTGCTTTGAAATTACGAAAGGAACGAAAATTAGACTGTCTAGTCTTGGCTTTGGCTTTGTCCTGAGGCAGGGCATGGCCTTTACCTCCTGTAATGTCAGCGATAATCTCTTTCAACCCGGGCCCGAATAAGGTCTGCCCTTTGAAAGGTATATTAAGCAATTTAGACTTAGAAGTAACATCAGCTGACCAGGATTTTAGCCACAGCGCCCTGCGTGCCTGAATGGCGAATCCTGAATTCTTCGCCATAAGTTTAGGAAGATGTACTACGGCCTCCGAAATGAATGAATTAGCTAGTTTAAGGACTCTAAGCCTGTCCGTAATGTCGTCCAGAGTAGCTGAACCAATGTTCTCTTCCAGAGACTCAATCCAGAATGCCGCTGCAGCCGTGATCGGCGCAATGCATGCAAGGGGTTGCAATATAAAACCTTGTTGAACAAACATTTTCTTAAGGTAACCCTCTAACTTTTTATCCATTGGATCTGAAAAAGCACAGCTATCCTCCACCGGGATAGTGGTACGCTTAGCTAAGGTAGAAACTGCTCCCTCCACCTTAGGGACCGTTTGCCATAAGTCCCTTGTGGTGGCGTCTATTGGAAACATTTTTCTAAATATCGGAGGGGGTGAGAACGGCACACCGGGTCTATCCCACTCCTTAGTAACAATTTCAGTAAGTCTCTTAGGTATAGGAAAAACCTCAGTACTCGTCGGTACCGCAAAATATTTATCCAACCTACACATTTTCTCTGGTATTGCAACTGTGTTACAATCATTCAGAGCCGCTAACACCTCCCCTAGTAATACACAGAGGTTTTCCAGTTTAAATTTAAAATTTGAAATATCTGAATCCAGTCTGTTTGGATCAGAACCGTCACCCACAGAATGAAGTTCTCCGTCCTCATGTTCTGCCACCTGTGACGCAGTGTCTGACATGGCCCTAATATTATCAGCGCACTCTGTTCTCACCCCAGAGTGATCACGCTTACCTCTTAGTTCTGGTAATTTAGCCAAAACCTCAGTCATAACAGTAGCCATATCCTGTAATGTGATTTGTAATGGCCGCCCAGATGTACTCGGCGCTACAATATCACGCACCTCCCTCTGAGCGGGAGATGTAGGTACTGACACGTGAGGCGAGTTAGTCGGCATAACTCTCCCCTTGTTGTTTGGTGAAATTTGTTCAATTTGTACAGATTGATTTTTATTTAAAGTAGCATCAATACAGTTAGTACATAAATTTCTATTGGGCTCCACTTTGGCATTGCAACAAATGACACAGGTATCATCCTCTGAATCAGACATGTTTAACACACTAGCAAATAAACTTGCAACTTGGAAATACAATTCAATTAGAATAATATTAAAACGTACTGTGCCTTTAAGAAGCACAGAAGATCTATGACAGTTGAAAATTAATAAATTGAAACAGTTATAGCCTCAATCCTTGTAAACAACACAACTTTAGCAAAGGTTTAATCCCATTAGCAAAGATAACAAATTCTGAAAGCAGGAAACAAATTACAGAATAAACGTTTTTTATCTCAGTCAAACTATAATTCTCACAGCTCTGCTGAGAGAAATTACCTCCCTCAAAATAAGTTTTGAAGACCCCTGAGCTCTGTAGAGATGAACCGGATCATGCAGGGAATACAATGAGTTGCTGACTGAAATATTTGATGCATAGTAAAAGCGCCAAAAAACGGCCCCTCCCCCTCACACACAGCAGTGAGGGAGAACAGAAACTGTCAGAAAACAGATTAAGCAACTGCCAAGTGGAAAAATAGTGCCCAAACATTTATTCACTCAGTACCTCAGCAAATGAAAACGATTTTACATTCCAGCAAAAACGTTAAACATAATCTCTAGTTATTAAACAGCTTTATGTATTTCTTACAGTGTAATTCTAGTGAAGTACCATTCCCCAGAATACTGAAGTGTAAAGTATACATACATGACATTATATCGGTATGGCAGGATTTTCTCATCAATTCCATTGTCAGAAAATAAAAACTGCTACATACCTCTATGCAGATTCATCTGCCCGCTGTCCCCTGATCTGAAGTTTACCTCTCCTCAGATGGCCGAGAAACAGCAATATGATCTTAACTACTCCGGCTAAAATCATAACAAAAACTCTGGTAGATTCTTCTTCAAACTCTGCCAGAGAGATAATAACACACTCCGGTGCTATTTTAAAATAACAAACTTTTGATTGAAGATATAAAACTAAGTATAATCACCATAGTCCTCTCACACATCCTATCTAGTCGTTGGGTGCAAGAGAATGACTGGGAGTGACGTAGAGGGGAGGAGCTATATGCAGCTCTGCTGGGTGAATCCTCTTGCACTTCCTGTTGGGGAGGAGTAATATCCCAGAAGTAATGATGACCCGTGGACTGATCACACTTAACAGAAGAAATTAGAATTTGTTATTTTGGGGGGTGAGGAGTTACTTTAATGTAGGTGTGACAGGAGTGGCATAAGTTACCAAACAGCAATGTGAAAGACAAGTGGAGAGCATGCCAAGATACATGAAATCTGTGATTGAAAATCAGGTTTATTCCACCAATTAATAATTTCTAAACTTTTGTAAAGTTAAAACATTAGTATTGTGTAACTTAAAAATGAATATGAATTTGTTATCTTTGTATTATTCAAGGTCTCAAATAAACACTACATCTTTGTTATTTTTACCAGTTGTCATTTTAAATGCTCTAAATGCAAAAAAAAATTGGAATGTGGGAGAAATGTTGTTAGTAGTTTATAGAATAAAACAAAAATGTTCATTTTACTCAAACACATATCTATAAATAGAAAAACCAAAGAAACTGATAATTTTGCAGTGGTCTCTTAATTTCTTTCCAGAGCTGTGTACTTTGGGAGTGCAGTTATGGAGACCAAATAGTTACACAAAACAACCAGTCACCAACTTACAATATACAACTTTGTCTGGTCTCCAATTTTTAGTGATATATATATATATATATATATAGGTTTCTTCAATCAAGGACTGCACTCGCTGGACAAAATAATAGTTATTTATTATGTGATGACGTTTCGGGGGTTCGCAGACCCCTTCCTCAGACCAAAGACGTATATATATATATATATATATAAAATGAACAATAAACAGTGAAGTCTAGGATTTTTCAAATCAGTGTGTATGTATATTTATAATAATAATATATGTATGAAGTACTTTTGATGTGGGGAATATTTTTAATTAAAGTTACAGTTTTTTTTTAAACAAACGTAAATTTGTATAGCTGACAATGTAAAATGTAGTAAACAAATAGAACTACAATACCTCTGCTGCTGATTTTAACAAATGTCTTATGGCCTTCCAATGGCTGTCCCAACATCTTCCAGACAAAAGGATCCTCTTTCAGCAACACAAGTTCAATCTTTCCAGTTTTTCCTGTACAGTGGACTAAAAATATAACATTATAAATAAACTCATATACTTAGTATAGACCAGGGTGGATAAAAATCAATGATTTTTAAAAAACAAACAAAAAAAACAGATTTTTTTTATTTAACCTTTTAACGCCGTTATGCCGTTCTATTCCGTCATATTTACACTGGGCTTTAAAGCCGTTATGACGGAATAGAACGTCATATCAAACGGCTGTCCTGAAGCCTTCTGCGCTTCAAGGACTTGATCGCGGTCTGGAGGGCGTTCCTAGGGTTGTAGGGACGCCCCCCAGATGCGATCCAATAATTGAAATCTCGCGATCGTATGCACGATCGCGTAGTTTCAATTTGTCTACATCGGAACAGGTGTTCCGATGTAGACACTTTAACCCTGTCACGAAAGGGTTAAATCTGATTTTTTTTTATTTAAATCGGATTTTTTGGATTTAAATCGGATTTTTTTAAAATAAAATGCTTTTTGAGGAAAATATATTACCATCCAAAGGTTATTCCATCATGAAATAAAGATTAGTTTTTTAATTATGTAGAATAAGGCTGTATATGTTTAATTTTTTTGGTAAATAAATTCCATTAATCCATTCACAATGTCATGCTCTTCCAGAGGTTTTTGTAAGATTATTAGGCAGTTTCTCTGCCTACAAGATATTACCACAGATGCTTGGTTTACTTTTGCAGTTCTCAGAACTGAATTTGACTCAGCAGAGATCACATGCCTCTTCTTCACAGCAAAAATTTTATAACATGAACAGAGTTGAGAAAAAGACCTTAATCCTACCTTCTACAAACCTATGAATACAGAATCAACCCCTTCAGTGCTAAGTTTCAAGAAGTTCAGTGAATTGAATAGAAACAATATTTTTCTGATTGTTTGGAGTGGAATAGATCTGCACAAGAAGAAAGTGAAACTAAGGCTGCGTTCGGGCAGCGCTCAGAAGCTAGTGGGGGTGCTTCACTCCCAGCGATGAAGTGGCGCTAGGTGACGTCACAAGCAAGGGAGCTTAGAAAAAACGTTCGCATGCGCAAAGAGATCTGCTGCACAATAATGGACTGCGCATGCAAACGTTTTTACTAAGCTCCCTTGTAGTTGTTACACAACACCAGTGTTATGCCGATAATGATTTCCCCAGTCTCTTCGTAAACATCGGAACTCTGACCCACCTCCATTCAGCTGCTCTCAGCTCAGCCCCTGTAGCTTATCCTGCACTGAATAGAGGTGGGTCAGAGTTGCGATGTTTGCCAAGAGACTGAGGAAATCATTCTCGGCATAACATCGGATGTCTGACAGCAGCATTTAGTACAGGGCACACTGTACTAAATGCTGCTGTCAGATATATCCGCCGCCTCTGCTGCTTATACAAACATGGCAGCCTCCACAGCAACATGTGTGTGGAGGCTGCCATGTTGCCAAGCGTCTGAGCTTGCTCTGAAAAGTCCCAGCTTTTCCAGCACACTGGAAGCGCTGGGACTTACGTCATCAGAGCGCTCAAAAAACGCCAGGCATCTCACTTGCAAGTGTGAGAAAAACGCTCCAAGCGAGTCCCAGTTCGCTTGGAGCACTGCCCGAACGCGCCCTAAGTGTGAGGAGGGCGGGGCAAGCAGTACTACAAAATGAAAGTGAAACTGGCTTTCAGTCTAAGTTTCTTAAAATATATATATTTTGTTTAGCCAAATTAGTTAACAAACATGGATGTTTGTTTAAGCAAATAACTTATGCTGTAATGTTATTGTTTCAGTTGAATAAAACATAATTTATGCTTACCTGATAAATTCCTTTCTTCTGTTGTGTGATCAGTCCACGGGTCATCATTACTTCTGGGATATTATCTGCTCCCCTACAGGAAGTGCAAGAGGATTCACCCAGCAGAGTTGCTATATAGCTCCTCCCCTCTACGTCACCTCCAGTCATTCGACCAAAGACCAACGAGAAAGGAGAAGCCAAGGGTGTAGTGGTGACTGAATTATAATTTAAAAAATATTTACCTGCCTTAAAAAACAGGGCGGGCCGTGGACTGATCACACAACAGAAGAAAGGAATTTATCAGGTAAGCATAAATTATGTTTTCTTCTGTTATGTGTGATCAGTCCACGGGTCATCATTACTTCTGGGATACCAATACCAAAGCAAAAGTACACGGATGACGGGAGGGATAGGCAGGCTCATTATACAGAAGGAACCACTGCCTGAAGAACCTTTCTCCCAAAAATAGCCTCCGAAGAAGCAAAAGTGTCAAATTTGTAAAATTTGGAAAAAGTATGAAGCGAAGACCAAGTTGCAGCCTTGCAAATCTGTTCAACAGAGGCCTCATTCTTAAAGGCCCAAGTGGAAGCCACAGCTCTAGTGGAATGAGCTGTAATTCTTTCAGGAGGCTGCTGTCCAGCAGTCTCATAGGCTAAACGTATTATGCTACGAAGCCAAAAAGAGAGAGAGGTAGCAGAAGCTTTTTGACCTCTCCTCTGTCCAGAATAAACGACAAACAGGGAAGAAGTTTGGCGAAAATCTTTAGTTGCCTGCAAGTAGAACTTGAGGGCACGAACTACATCCAGATTGTGTAGAAGACGTTCCTTCTTTGAAGAAGGATTTGGACACAAGGATGGAACAACAATCTCTTGATTGATATTCCTGTTAGAGACAACCTTAGGTAAGAAACCAGGTTTAGTACGCAGAACTACCTTGTCTGAGTGAAAGATCAGATAAGGAGAATCACAATGTAGGGCTGATAACTCAGAGACTCTTCGAGCCGAGGAAATAGCCATTAAAAATAGAACTTTCCAAGATAACAATTTTATATCAATGGAATGAAGGGGTTCAAACGGAACACCCTGTAAAACGTTAAGAACTAAGTTTAAACTCCATGGCGGAGCAACAGTTTTAAACACAGGCTTGATCCTAGCTAAAGCCTGACAAAAGGCCTGGATGTCTGAATTTTCTGACAGACGCCTGTGTAACAAGATGGACAGAGCTGAGATCTGTCCCTTTAATGAGCTAGCCGATAAACCCTTTTCTAAACCTTCTTGTAGAAAAGACAATATCCTAGGAATCCTAACCTTACTCCAGGAGTAATCTTTGGATTCACACCAGTATAGGTATTTACGCCATATTTTATGGTAAATCTTTCTGGTAACAGGCTTCCTAGCCTGTATCAGGGTATCAATAACCGACTCAGAAAAACCACGTTTTGATAAAATCAAGCGTTCAATTTCCAAGCAGTCAGCTTCAGAGAAGTTAGACTTTGATGTTTGAATGGACCCTGAATCAGAAGGTCCTGTCTTAGAGGTAGAGACCAAGGCGGACAGGATGACATGTCCACTAGATCTGCATACCAAGTCCTGCGCGGCCATGCAGGCGCTATTAGAATCACTGATGCTCTCTCCTGTTTGATCTTGGCAATCAATCGAGGAAGCAGCGGGAAGGGTGGAAACACATAAGCCATCCTGAAGTTCCAAGGTGCTGTCAAAGCATCTATCAGAACCGCTCCCGGATCCCTGGATCTGGATCCGTAGCGAGGAAGTTTGGCGTTCTGGCGAGACGCCATGAGATCTATCTCTGGTTTGCCCCAACGTCGAAGTATTTGGGCAAAGACCTCCGGATGAAGTTCCCACTCCCCCGGATGAAGAGTCTGGCGACTCAAGAAATCCGCCTCCCAGTTCTCCACTCCCGGGATGTGGATTGCTGACAGGTGGCAAGAGTGAGACTCTGCCCAGCGAATTATCTTTGATACTTCTATCATTGCTAGGGAGCTTCTTGTCCCTCCCTGATGGTTGATGTAAGCTACAGTCGTGATGTTGTCCGACTGAAACCTGATAAACCCCCGAGTCTTTAACTGGGGCCAAGCTAGAAGGGCATTGAGAACTGCTCTCAATTCCAGAATGTTTATTGGCAGGAGACTTTCCTCCTGACTCCATAGTCCCTGAGCCTTCAGAGAATTCCAGACAGCGCCCCAACCTAGAAGGCTGGCGTCTGTTGTTACAATTGTCCAGTCCGGTCTGCTGAACGGCATCCCCCTGGACAGATGTGGCCGAGAAAGCCACCATAGAAGAGAGTTTCTGGTCTCTTGATCCAGATTCAGAGTGGGGGACAAATCTGAGTAATCCCCATTCCACTGACTCAGCATGCACAATTGCAGCGGTCTGAGATGTAGGCGTGCAAAGGGTACTATGTCCATTGCTGCTACCATTAAGCCGATCACCTCCATGCATTGAGCTACTGACGGGAGTTGAATGGAATGAAGGACACGGCATGCATTTAGAAGCTTTGTTAATCTGTCTTCTGTCAGATAAATCTTCATTTCTACAGAATCTATAAGAGTCCCCAAGAATGGAACTCTTGTGAGAGGCACGAGAGAACTCTTCTTTTCGTTCACTTTCCATCCATGCGACCTTAGAAATGCCAGAACTAACTCTGTATGAGACTTGGCAGTTTGAAAGCTTGAAGCTTGTATCAGAATGTCGTCTAGGTACGGAGCTACCGAAATTCCTCGCGGTCTCAGAACCGCTAGAAGGGCACCCAGAACCTTTGTGAAGATTCTTGGAGCCGTAGCCAATCCGAATGGAAGGGCTACAAACTGGTAATGCCTGTCTAAGAAGGCAAACCTTAGATACCGGTAATGATCTTTGTGAATCGGTATGTGAAGGTAAGCATCCTTTAAATCCACTGTGGTCATGTACTGACCCTTTTGGATCATGGGTAAGATTGTCCGAATAGTTTCCATTTTGAACGATGGAACTCTTAGGAATTTGTTTAGGATCTTTAAATCCAAGATTGGCCTGAAAGTTCCCTCTTTTTTGGGAACCACAAACAGGTTTGAGTAAAACCCTTGTCCTTGTTCCGACCGCGGAACCGGATGGATCACTCCCATTAATAATAGATCTTGTACACAGCGTAGAAACGCGTCTTTCTTTATTTGGTTTGTTGACAACCTTGACAGATGAAATCTCCCTCTTGGGGGAGATAATTTGAAGTCTAGAAGGTATCCCTGAGATATGATCTCTAGCGCCCAGGGATCCTGGACATCTCTTGCCCAAGCCTGGGCGAAGAGAGAGAGTCTGCCCCCCACTAGATCCGGTCCCGGATCGGGGGCCCTCGGTTCATGCTGTCTTAGGGGCAGCAGCAGGTTTTCTGGCCTGCTTGCCCTTATTCCAGGACTGGTTAGGTTTCCAGCCTTGTCTGTAACGAGCAACAGCTCCTTCCTGTTTTGGTGCAGTGGAAGTTGATGCTGCACCTGCTTTGAAATTCCGAAAGGGACGAAAATTAGACTGTCTAGCCTTAGCTTTGGCTTTGTCTTGAGGTAGAGCGTGGCCCTTACCTCCTGTAATGTCAGCGATAATTTCTTTCAAACCGGGCCCAAATAAAGTCTGCCCCTTGAAAGGTATATTAAGTAATTTGGACTTAGAAGTTACATCAGCCGACCAGGATTTTAGCCACAGCGCCCTACGTGCCTGAATGGCGAATCCTGAATTCTTAGCCGTAAGTTTGGTTAAATGTACTACGGCCTCCGAAATGAATGAATTAGCTAGTTTAAGGACTCTAAGCCTGTCCGTAATGTCGTCCAGCGTAGCGGAACTAAGGTTCTCTTCCAGAGACTCAATCCAAAATGCTGCCGCAGCCGTAATCGGCGCGATGCATGCAAGGGGTTGCAATATAAAACCTTGTTGAACAAACATTTTCTTAAGGTAACCCTCTAATTTTTTATCCATAGGATCTGAAAAAGCACAGCTATCCTCCACCGGGATAGTGGTGCGCTTAGCTAAAGTAGAAACTGCTCCCTCCACCTTAGGGACCGTTTGCCATAAGTCCCGTGTGGTGGCGTCTATTGGAAACATCTTTCTAAATATTGGAGGGGGTGAGAACGGCATACCGGGTCTATCCCACTCCTTAGTAACAATTTCAGTTAATCTCTTAGGTATAGGAAAAACGTCAGTACTCGCCGGTACCGCAAAGTATTTATCCAACCTACACATTTTCTCTGGTATTGCAACAGTGTTACAATCGTTAAGAGCCGCTAAGACCTCCCCTAGTAATACACGGAGGTTTTCCAATTTAAATTTAAAATTTGAAATATCTGAATCCAATCTGCTTGGATCAGAACCGTCACCTACAGAATGAAGCTCTCCGTCCTCATGCTCTGCAAGCTGTGACGCAGTATCAGACATGGCCCTAGAATTATCAGCGCACTCTGTTCTCACCCCAGAGTGATCACGCTTGCCTCTTAGTTCTGGTAACTTAGCCAAAACTTCAGTCATAACAGTAGCCATATCTTGTAATGTTATCTGTAATGGCTGCCCAGATGTACTAGGCGCCATAATATCACGCACCTCCCGGGCGGGAGACGCAGGTACTGACACGTGAGGCGAGTTAGACGGCATAACTCTCCCCTCGCTGTTTGGTGAAATTTGTTCAATTTGTACAGATTGGCTTTTATTTAAAGTAGCATCAATACAGTTAGTACATAAATTTCTATTGGGCTCCACCTTGGCATTGGAACAAATGACACAGGTATCTTCCTCTGAATCAGACATGTTTAACACACTAGCAATAAACATGCAACTTGGTTACAATCTTATTTAACAAAAACGTACTGTGCCTCAAAGAAGCACTAAACGATTAAATGACAGTTGAAATAATGAACTGAAAAACAGTTATAGCATCACTCTTTAAAAACAACACAACTTGTTAGCAAAGGTTTGTTCCCATTAGTAAAGTAACACTAATTAAATTTTAAACATAAAAATCACAGAGCAACGTTTTAAAACACAGTCACTACATAAGTCTCACAGCTCTGCTGAGAGAATCTACCTCCCTTCAAAGAAGTTTGAAGACCCCTGAGTTCTGTTAGAGATGAACCGGATCATGCAGAAAATACAAGAGTAACTGACTGGAAATTTTTGATGCGTAGCAAAGAGCGCCAAAAACGGCCCCTCCCCCTCACACACAGCAGTGAGAGAGAAACGAAACTGTCATAATCAAAACAAGCAAACTGCCAAGTGGAAAAATAATGCCCAAATATTTATTCACTCAGTACCTCAGAAATGCAAACGATTCTACATTCCAGCAAAAACGTTTAACATGAATTAAATACCTATTAAAAGGTTTAATGTACTTTTACAGAGTAATTCCGGTGAAATACCATCCCCAGAATACTGAAGTGTAGAGTATACATACATGTCATTATAACGGTATGGCAGGATTTTCTCATCAATTCCATTCAGAAAATAAAAACTGCTACATACCTCAATGCAGATTCAACTGCCCGCTGTCCCCTGATCTGAAGCTTTTACCTCCCTCAGATGGCCGAGAAACAGCAATATGATCTTAACTACTCCGGTTAAAATCATAAGAAAAACTCTGGTAGATTCTTCTTCAAACTCTGCCAGAGAAGTAATAACACGCTCCGGTGCTATTGTAAAATAACAAACTTTTGATTGAAGTTATAAAAACTAAGTATAATCACCATAGTCCTCTCACACCTCCTATCTAGTCTTTGGGTGCAAGAGAATGACTGGAGGTGACGTAGAGGGGAGGAGCTATATAGCAACTCTGCTGGGTGAATCCTCTTGCACTTCCTGTAGGGGAGCAGATAATATCCCAGAAGTAATGATGACCCGTGGACTGATCACACATAACAGAAGAAATCTATTTAAATTATTATTAAGGTAATGATTATTTTTCTCCTTCCTAAGTACAACAGAAAAGTTGTCCAAATATGAATTATATTGATTAACCTATTAAACTGGGGATAAAAAAACTAATATGAAAATTTGTTATTCTAAAAATCTTCATCTACTTGCATATTAAAGTTATATATATATATATATATATATATATATATATATATATATATATATATATATATATATATATATATATATATATATATATATATATATATATAAAAGATTAAATCAGTATAACCAAAGAACACATTTAAAGGGACAGTAAGCATTAAAACTGCCCATTGCATTTCAGCAACCCTCCATTTATCACCCCCCTGGCGTACAACATTTAGTTCAATGGAGTGAATCGGAAGAGAGTGGCGAGGAACAAAAGCTAAGTATGCCATTGGGTGGGGTTAAATCTCTCACATCACATAGTGCAGAATTATGCAACGTTATTTTTTTGCCTTTACTATCCCTTTAAAACACCTTGAGATTTTTCTATAAAATATTTAGTTATGTATAATAAAACAACTTTGTAACATATGTTTATTTATTTTCCCCCTTTAATTATTTAATTTATCTCTGAAAATTGTGAATTTTCTAATTTTCAGAGCTTGAAACGCACCCTGCTGGCTGTTACATATTGGTCCCCAATTGGCTTTCACAGATAACAACTGCAAAACAATTCCCTTTAAATGAATTGAATGACTGTGGCTAGCCTTGTTATCTGCAGACTAAAGATAGGCTCCTCCAAATACGGCAAGCAGTGGGTGGAGTTTGGCTATTGAAATACTATTGCAGTAAACACGGTGTTAAATTGTTTTTAAAATGTTTAGACTTGACTATGTTATTTTTTTAGTAACAGACCTACCAACTGTTCCTCTGAGACAGCCATATGACCCTATTTGCAAAATTTCCCTTAGACCCAGACACGTCCACAAACTGCCCAGCCACACCCACAGACCACACCCACCAACCGCCGAGACAAACCCACAATCCCACCCATTAACCACCCATTATCCCACCCCTTCCAAGCACAGTTCCCCCCACTAAATGACAACCAGCCCCCATAAACCTCCTGAGTCCCTGATACCCAGTCATAAATGTTGGGAGGTATGTAGTAAGGTAACATAAATATCTTGGATAATGATAAACAATATCTATAACATTTGCACAAATGAGCAAAACAATAATAAGTACAAAAAAAAAGAAAATGTATGGAATAAATGTACAAATAAATCACAAAGTAAAAATAGAATAATATAAATGTGAAAAAATGTGAACTAAAAGTTCATTAATATAATGGAAGGATATGTTCGTTCCTAGATGGATAGCCTGGTATCGGTGTCTTCAATTTCGTCCTCAAATGAGATAAAAGAAGGAAAAACACCACATAGTGTAACTCTGTAACCCACTTGGAATAGACTGTGAAGTACGGACAAATGATTACTCACATTTGATGGAGCCAATCCAAGCTCAGGGTAGTGCGCACACCTACTTTATACTGGTAGGCAAACAGTATCTCACATGAAGGTAATAAAAGGGAACATTTATTAAAAATAGTAAAAATGTCACAAATGCAGAATTGACACCATATAATACAGGCTTCTGAATGACAATACAATGGTTAAAAGTGCCAATATTCAGAATAGGAACCGCTTAAAACAGAATATGCCTGCTCATCAGGATAAGAGTAACAAACAGAATAAACCAAATCGCAACACATTAGGATATAGGGAAAAGGAAGATTATTATCGCCATAGAAATAATGGAAATCATCGCCAAGGATATACATATAATGACAATCAGTACGAGGTATGGGATAATCAATCTAAACATATTAGGGAAGATAAATATATGGAGAATTATAAACCACAGAGATCTAATAGAGAGGAGAATAGATGGCAGCACCAAAAAACCCTTTTAAAAACCAACGGGTACACTATCAAAATGAAACCACTACCCATAATCGGTTTAATGAGTTAGCTAGATATGACTCTGAAGATGAGGAGGTTTTTTTAGAAGCAGGCAAAAGGAGATATACAAGAACAGATTCAGATCTGTTCAACAAGAGAAGAAAAAATATGGACAGAGGGGAACACTAAATAATAGAAAAAATAGAAGCAATGAGCCTGTAAGGGGTATTTTTAATTTATCTTCTACCAAATTATCGGACTCACAAACAACTGTTTTAAATAGGGGACTTAACTTTGCCCCAAGTTATAGAATCAATACATTTGATACATTCATAGGGGTTCAAAAATTCATTAGAAACTTGTGTATTAAAAAGTATTTTGTCAATAATCCTATTTTAAAAAACAATTCAATGGAACCAACCAGGTTCAAACACGTGGAAGTTAAAAATAAATCCACATTTAACCCAACACAATACAAATCGGCACCTATGGAAACCTTTTTAGAATTAGTACATAGGGATATCAAGGGTTTAAAAATAAAATATAATTCCAATTTAACTAGAGAGGAACAAATAGCATTGTTAGAACTCAAGAAGAATAAAGCGATAGTGATAAATCCCACAGATAAGGGCGGAGGTCCGGTTATATTAGATAAGACTAAATATGACCTCAAAATGCCTACAAATACACCCCTCACCACACCCACAAATCAGTTTAACGAATAGCCAAGAAGTGGGGTGATAAGAAAAAAGTGCGAAAGCATAAAAAATAAGGAATTGGAATAATTGTGCTTTATACAAAAAAATCATAACCACCACAAAAAGGGTGGGCCTCATGGACTCTTGCTAATATGAAAGAATTGAATTTATCAGGTAAGTTCTTACATAAATTATGTTTTCTTTCATGTAATTAGCAAAAGTCCATGAGCTAGTGACGTATGGGATAATGACTACCCAAGATGTGGATCTTTCCACGCAAGAGTCACTAGAGAGGGAGGGATAAAATAAAGACAGCCAATTCCGCTGAAAAATAATCCACACCCAAAATAATTTAAATTATATAATGAAAAAATAGTGATAAATCCCACAGATAAGGGCGGAGGTCCGGTTATATTAGATAAGACTAAATATGACGAAGAGTGTCATAGGCAGCTCAATGATATCAGTACATATACCAAATTAACCTCTAATCCGATTGTAAGTTTCAAAAAAAGATTAGAAAAATACCTACAAGATGGTTTAAAAGACAATATCCAAAACAAAAAAAAGAGTACCTTTTCTTGAATGTCAAATTCGCTAAGACACCCACATTCTATGTGTTACCAAAGATTCACAAAGATCTATATAACCAGTCCGGCCAACCAACTGTGTCTGGGATTAACTCTCTTACCAGTAATCTTTCGTTCTATATAGATCAATTCCTACAAACCTATGGAAAAAACACTAGATCATATTTAAACACTATAAGTATTTTGAATAATTTGGAACACATGAAGTGGAATGAGAATTGGTGGTTAATAACAAGTGATGTTTCATCACTGTATACCATCATAGACAAAATTTTTGTCTGTTAAAAATATATTGGAAAATGATGTCACATTGGATCACAATTGAAATTCATTCTTGAAGGTATTAAGATAATTCTTGAGACCAATTACTTTTGGTTTAATAATAATTACTATTTGCAGGTTGGCGGTACGGCAATGGGCACCAGATTTGCGCCCAGTTATGCCAATTTTTATATGGCAAATTTGGAAAATCATTATATCTATAATTCCCCCTGGGCGCAATATCTGGTGTCCTGTCATCGCTATATAGATGACCTGTTTTTTATTTGGTCAGGAAGTGAAAGTCAACTATTAGAATTTATGGAATACCTGAAAGTAAATTAATTTAAAGTGGCTCTCACCTGGAAATACAGTAAAACAAATGTGGAATTTCTGGATTTAGAAATCTATATTGAAAATAATATATTAAAAACAACAAATCATTTTAAAAGTATTAATGTTCATAACTATATTAAATTTGGATAGTTGCCATCAGAAACACTGGCTGACTAATATACCTAAAGGCCAATTTGTCCGTTTGAGACGTAATTGTAAAGATAAAGGTAAATATCAGGAACAATCTCAAATTCTAAAGAAACGATTCCTAGAAGAAAAAAAAATATTAAATTTTTTTTTAGATGACAAGATAGAAAAAGTGTCAGAATTAGACAGAATGGAGTTACTACAATATAAGAATAAAAATAAAGGGTCAGCAAATCAGAATAAGGAAAAACTAGCAAATATTTTGATATTCCAGCACAGCACACAAAGTAAGGAATTAAGGGATATTGTTCAAAAACATTGGGGCATCCTCTCTCGAGACTCAAGGCTTTCAGGTCTTCTAGGAGATGTCCCTAATATAATGTTCAAAAAAGTACCCAATTTAAAATTACAATTCTCTAACATCCCTATAAGCTTAAATGAAAAACAGTCAACCAGAAAACATAATTTATGTAAGAACTTACCTGATAAATTCATTTCTTTCATATTAGCAAGAGTCCATGAGCTAGTGACGTATGGGATATACATTCCTACCAGGAGGGGCAAAGTTTTCCAAACCTCAAAATGCCTACAAATACACCCCTCACCACACCCACAAATCAGTTTAACGAATAGCCAAGAAGTGGGGTGATAAGAAAAAAGTGCGAAAGCATAAAAAATAAGGAATTGGAATAATTGTGCTTTATACAAAAAAATCATAACCACCACAAAAAGGGTGGGCCTCATGGACTCTTGCTAATATGAAAGAATTGAATTTATCAGGTAAGTTCTTACATAAATTATGTTTTCTTTCATGTAATTAGCAAAAGTCCATGAGCTAGTGACGTATGGGATAATGACTACCCAAGATGTGGATCTTTCCACGCAAGAGTCACTAGAGAGGGAGGGATAAAATAAAGACAGCCAATTCCGCTGAAAAATAATCCACACCCAAAATAATTTAAATTATATAATGAAAAAAAATGAAAATATAAGCAGAAGATTCAAACTGAAACAGCTGCCTGAAGTACTTTTCTACCAAAAACAGCTTCAGAAGAAGAAAACACATCAAAATGGTAGAATTTAGTAAAAGTATGCAAAGAAGACCAAGTTGCTGCTTTGCAAATCTGATCAACCGAAGCTTCATTCCTAAACGCCCAGGAAGTAGAAACTGACCTAGTAGAATGAGCTGTAATCCTTTGAGGCGGAGTTCTACATGACTCGACATAAGCATGATGGATTAAAGATTTCAACCAAGATGCCAAAGAAATGGCAGAGGCCTTCTGACCTTTCCTAGAACCGGAAAAGATAACAAATAGACTAGAAGTCTTTCGGAAAGTCTTAGTAGCTTCAACATAATATTTCAAAGCTCTAACTACATCCAAAGAATGTAATGATTTCTCCTTAGAATTCTTAGGATTAGGACATAATGAAGGAACCACAATTTCTCTACTAATGTTGTTGGAATTCACAACCTTAGGTACAAATTCAAAAGAAGTTCGCAACACCGCCTTATCCTGATGAAAAATCAGAAAAGGAGATTCACAAGAAAGAGCCGATAATTCAGAAACTCTTCTGGCAGAAGAGATGGCCAAAAGGAACAAAATTTTCCAAGAAAGTAATTTAATGTCCAATGAATGCATAGGTTCAAATGGAGGAGCTTGAAGAGCCCCCAGAACCAAATTCAAACTCCAAGGAGGAGAAATTGACTTAATAACAGGTCTTATACGAACCAAAGCTTGTACAAAACAATGAATATCAGGAAGAATAGCAATCTTTCTGTGAAAAAGAACAGAAAGAGCAGAGATTTGTCCTTTCAAGGAACTTGCGGACAAACCTTTATCTAAACCATCCTGAAGAAACTGTAAAATTCTCGGAATTCTAAAAGAATGCCAGGAAAAATGATGAGAAAGACACCAAGAAATATAAGTCTTCCAGACTCTATAATATATCTCCCTAGATACAGATTTACGAGCCTGTAACATAGTATTAATCACAGAGTCAGAGAAACCTCTTTGACTAAGAATCAAGCGTTCAATCTCCATACCTTTAAATTTAAGGATTTGAGATCCTGATGGAAAAAAGGACCTTGCGACAGAAGGTCTGGTCTTAACGGAAGAGTCCACGGTCGGCAAGAAGCCATCCGGACAAGATCCGCATACCAAAACCTGTGAGGCCATGCTGGAGCTACCAGCAGAACAAACGAGCATTCCTTCAGAATCTTAGAGATCACAATTGGAAGAAGAACTAGAGGCGGAAAGATATAGGCCGGATGATACTTCCAAGGAAGTGACAATGCATCCACTGCTTCCGCTTGAGGATCCCTGGATCTGGACAGATACCTGGGAAGTTTCTTGTTTAGATGAGAGGCCATCAGATCTATTTCTGGAAGTCCCCACATTTGAACAATCTGAAGAAATACCTCTGGGTGAAGAGACCATTCGCCCGGATGCAACGTTTGGCGACTGAGATAATCCGCTTCCCAATTGTCTATACCTGGGATATGAACCGCAGAAACTAGACAGGAGCTGGATTCCGCCCAAACCAGAATTCGAGATACTTCTTTCATAGCTAGAGGACTGTGAGTCCCTCCTTGATGATTGATGTATGCCACAGTTGTGACATTGTCTGTCTGAAAACAAATGAACGATTCTCTCTTCAGAAGAGGCCAAGACTGAAGAGCTCTGAAAATTGCACGGAGTTCCAAAATATTGATTGGTAATCTCACCTCCTGAGATTCCCAAACCCCTTGTGCCATCAGAGACCCCCACACAGCTCCCCAACCTGTAAGACTTGCATCTGTTGAAATTACAGTCCAGGTCGGAAGAACAAAAGAAGCCCCCTGAACTAAACGATGGTGATCTGTCCACCACGTCAGAGAGTGTCGTACAATCGGTTTTAAAGATATTATTTGAGATATCTTTGTGTAATCCCTGCACCATTGGTTCAGCATACAGAGCTGAAGAGGTCGCATGTGAAAACGAGCAAAGGGGATCGCGTCCGATGCAGCAGTCATAAGACCTAGAATTTCCATGCATAAGGCTACCGAAGGGAATGATTGTGACTGAAGGTTTCGACAAGCTGATATCAATTTTAGACGTCTCTTGTCTGTCAAAGATAGAGTCATGGACACTGAATCTATCTGGAAACCCAAAAAGGTTACCCTTGTCTGAGGAATCAATGAACTTTTTGGTAAATTGATCCTCCAACCATGATCTTGAAGAAACAACACAAGTCGATTCGTATGAGATTCTGCTAAATGTAAAGACTGAGCAAGTACCAAGATATCGTCCAAATAAGGAAAAACCACAATACCCTGTTCTCTGATTACAGACAGAAGGGCACGGAGAATCTTTGTAAAAATTCTTGGAGCTGTTGCTAGGCCAAACGGCAGAGCCACAAACTGGTAATGCTTGTCTAGGAAAGAGAATCTCAGAAACTGATAGTGATCTGGATGAATCGGAATATGCAGATATGCATCCTGTAAATCTATTGTAGACATATAATGCCCTTGCTGAACAAAAGGCAGGATAGTCCTTACAGTTACCATTTTGAATGTTGGTATCCTTACATAACGATTCAATATTTTTAGATCCAGAACTGGTCTGAAGGAATTCTCCTTCTTTGGTACAATGTAGAGATTTGAATAAAACCCCATCCCCTGTTACAGAACTGGAACTGGCATAATTACTCCAGCTAACTCTAGATCTGAAACACATTTCAGAAATGCTTGAGCCTTCGCTGGATTTACTGGGACACGGGAAAGAAAAAATCTCTTTGCAGGAGGTCTTATCTTGAAACCAATTCTGTACCCTTCTGAAATAATGTTCTGAATCCAAACGGAATTGATCCAAATTTCTTTGAAAAAACGTAATCTGCCCCCTACCAGCTGAGCTGGAATGAGGGCCGCACCTTCATGTGGACTTAGGAGCTGGCTTTGATTTTCTAAAAGGCTTGGATTTATTCCAGACTGGAGATGGTTTCCAAACTGAAACCGCTCCTGAGGATGAAGGATCAGGCTTTTGTTCCTTGTTGTGACGAAAGGAACGAAAACTATTATTAGACCTGAATTTACCTTTAGATTTTTTATCCTGTGGTAAAAAAGTTCCTTTCCCTCCAGTAACAGTTGAGATAATAGAGTCCAACTGAGAACCAAATAATTTATTACCCTGGAAAGAAAGGGAAAGCAGAGTAGACTTAGAAGACATATCAGCATTCCAAGTTTTAAGCCATAAAGCTCTTCTAGCTAAAATAGCTAGAGACATATACCTGACATCAACTCTAATGATATCAAAGATGGCATCACAAATAAAATTATTAGCATGTTGAAGAAGAATAATAATGCTATGAGAATTATGATCTGTTACTTGTTGCGCTAAAGCTTCCAACCAAAAAGTTGAAGCTGCAGCAACATCAGCCAATGATATAGCAGGTCTGAGAAGATTACCTGAACACAAATAAGCTTTTCTTAGAAAGGATTCAATTTTCCTATCTAAAGGATCCTTAAAGGAAGTACCATCTGCCGTAGGAATAGTAGTACGCTTAGCAAGAGTAGAGACAGCCCCAGCAACCTTAGGGATTTTGTCCCAAAACTCTAATCTGTCAGATGGCACAGGATATAATTGCTTAAAACGTTTAGAAGGAGTAAATGAATTACCCAAATTATTCCACTCTCTGGAAATTACTTCAGAAATAGCACCAGGAACAGGAAAAACTTCTGGAATAACTACAGGAGATTTAAAAACCTTATCTAAACGTTTAGATTTAGTATCAAGAGGACCAGAATCCTCAATTTCTAAAGCAATTAGGACTTCTTTAAGCAAAGAACGAATAAATTCCATTTTAAATAAATATGAAGATTTATCAGCATCAACCTCTGAGACAGAATCCTCTGAACCAGAAGAACCATTATCAGAATCAGAATGATGATGTTCATTTAAAAATTCATCTGAACAATGAGAAGTTTTAAAAGACTTTTTATGCATACTAGAAGGAGGAATAACAGACATAGCCTTCTTAATGGATTTAGAAACAAAATCTCTTATGTTATCAGGAACACTCTGAGTATTAGATGTTGACGGAACAGCAACAGGTAATGGAACTTTACTAAAGGAAATATTATCTGCATTAATAAGTTTGTCATGACATGCAATACAAACGACAGCTGGAGGAACAGCTACCAAAAGTTTACAGCAGATACACTTAGCTTTGGTAGCTCCAGCACCAGGCAGCGATTTTCCAGTATCTTCTGACTCAGTTGCAACGTGGGACATCTTATAATATGTAAAAGAAAAAACAACATATAAAGCAAAATTGATCAAATTCCTTAAATGACAGTTTCAGGAATGGGAAAAAATGCCAGTGAACAAGCTTCTAGCAACCAGAAGCAATAAATAATGAGACTTAAATAATGTGGAGACAAAAGAGACGCCCATATTTTTTTAGCGCCCAAAAGACGCCCACATTATTTGGCGCCTAAATGCTTTTGGCGCCAAAAATGACGCCACATCCGGAACACCGACACTTTTGGCGCAAAAGAACGTAAAAAATGACGCAACTTCCGGCGACACGTATGACGCCGGAAACAGAAAAAAAATTTTGCACCAAAAAAGTCCGCGCCAAAAATTACGCAATAAAATGAAGCATTTTCAGCCCCCGCGAGCCTAACAGCCCACAGGGAAAAAGTCAAATTTTAAGGTAAGAAAAAAATGATTAATTCAAATGCATTATCCCAAATATGAAACTGACTGTCTGAAATAAGGAATGTTGAACATCCTGAGTCAAGGCAAATAAATGTTTGAATACATATATTTAGAACTTTATAAAAAAGTGCCCAACCATAGCTTAGAGTGTCACAGAAAATAAGACTTACTTACCCCAGGACACTCATCTACATGCTGTAGAAAGCCAAACCAGTACTGAAACGAAGATCAGCAGAGGTAAAGAGTATATCGTCGATCTGAAAAGGGAGGTAAGAGATGAATCTCTACGACCGATAACAGAGAACCTATGAAATAGACCCCATAGAAGGAGATCATTGAATTCAAATAGGCAATACTCTCTTCACATCCCTCTGACATTCACTGCACGCTGAGAGGAAAACCGGGCTCCAACCTGCTGCGGAGCGCATATCAACGTAGAATCTAGCACAAACTTACTTCACCACCTCCATAGGAGGCAAAGTTTGTAAAACTGATTTGTGGGTGTGGTGAGGGGTGTATTTGTAGGCATTTTGAGGTTTGGGAAACTTTGCCCCTCCTGGTAGGAATGTATATCCCATACGTCACTAGCTCATGGACTCTTGCCAATTACATGAAAGAAATTGTCTCCTTCCATCAGAGATGGGTTTTAGAAAGTGTCAGTTTTGCAATGCTTGTAGACAGATGAAACCAGCATCTAGAATGTGTAATACATTTTATTATTTATATATATTATACATTATTTATTATTATATATTATTTATTATTATTTAATATAGACCAATTTATTACATGCAACAGTAAAAATTTAATTTATTTGTTACGTTGCTCATTTGACCTTATATATATAGGACGTACCTCTAGATTATGAAAAAACGGACTCAATGAACTTATATATAACATCTAAAAAGGGTTTCCAAATCATACTGTCTCTACACATTTTGACAAAAAACATAATCGGAAAATAAAATATTTAGATTTTTTAGGCATCAGAAAGATAGAATCCAATTGGAGAGGGGGTGATAGGCAAAACACCTTGGGACGTATGGAGATGAAATGGATCCATATTATGGATAGTTTCATACCCAACAGACTAAATAAGGACTTTGAAGTGCATCACTTCTTATAACAATAATGGTATGAAAGAATTGTAACCGAAAAAAAGCATTTTAACCGAAAATTATCCTTTTAGTTTTTATTATCCATTTAATGCTAAGATACCATATAAATTGTGCTGCTGTTAGATATAGATACATGATTGTATTAGAGATACTATTCTGTATTATATATGCTATTGATATTTGTTTCTATCTGTGATGAAATGTTACACTGTTATTCACTTCCTCAACTCCTGTATTCATATATTGGCGATACCATAATTCCAACATTTATACATAATGGCAATTTGCCCTTTTCCAATATGGCGGACTTTACATTGTACACTTCCGGTTTGATGTCAAGCCAGTGTATAAGAGACATTACAGACATGCGCACTTTATTCCTTGACAAAGCTGCAAAGCGAAACGTACGTCAGAACTTTTAGAACATTTTATCTCACCATCACGTCTATCACTTGCTTGTGACGCCAGAGGCGGAGTAATTCCTTGCTGGTATAAGTTTGTGGCTGGATAGCGGTTAAGCTTCTGCCCTCCATCCACATCCGTTCGGCTCATAGGCTCTCTCTCAAGGGTTATAACCATTGTATTGTCATTCAGAGGCCTGTATTATATGGTGTCAATTCTGCATTTGTGACGTTTTTACTATTTTTAATAAATATTCCCTTGTATTACCTTTGTGTGAGATATGTGTGAGATACAGTTTGCCTACCAGTATAAAGTAGGTGTGCGCACTACCCTGAGCTTGGATTGGCTCCATCAAATGTGAGTAATCATTTGTCCGTACTTCACAGTCTATTCCAAGTGGGTTACAGAGTTACACTATGTGGCGTTTTTCCTTCTTTTATCTCATTTGAGGACGGAATTGAAGACACCGATTCCAGGATATCCCTCTAGGAAAGAACATATCCTTCCATTATATTAATAAACTTTTAGTTCACATTTTTTCACATTTATATTATAAATATCTTACAAGGTATTTACTGTACAATTAAAGGGACAGTCTAATCCAAAATAAACTTTCATGACTCAGATGGGGCATGTGATTTTAAACAACTTTCCAATTTACTTTTATCATCAATTTTGCTTTGTTCTCTTGGTATTCTTAGTTAAAAGCTAAAACTAGGTGGTTCATATGCTAATTTCTTCCTTGAAGGCCACCCCTAAGCTAAATGTATTTTGACATTTTTTCACCACTAGATTGTGTTAGTTCATGTGAATCATAAAGATAACACTGTGCTCATGCACTTGGAGTTACCTAGGAGTAAAAACTGATTGGCTAAAATGCAATTCTGTCAAAAGAAAAGAAATAAGGGGGCAGTCTGTAAAGGCTTAACAACAAGGTAATTACAGAGGTAAAAAGTATATTAATATAAGCATGTTGGCTGTGAAAAACTAGGGAATGGGTAATAAAGGGATTATCTATATTTTAAAACAATAACAATACTGGTGTAGACTGTCCCTTTAATATTAGTTTTACTTCTCAAAACAGCAACATAGAAATGTAACTTTTATTTTATCCCTTTACCTCATCTTGCACTTCATGTTGAAAATGGGTATGAATAAAATATATAACCAAAACATATTTCATACATTTTAAGCCTGCAGATTTTACAGAAGAGTGACTTTACTCAATTTTACAGTGTCAAATTACTACCCCTGTGCAAATTCATTTACTCGTCCTTTTTAATTATGCACAGCCCCTTGTTTTGTAATATTATCTTTATATTATACATATAAAATTATTCAAACAGACTGTATCCTGATATCTTATCTAATGATCTTGCTTTAGTGCCATTAAAGTTGAAAAAATCCATGCTTTAATTTGTTAGAGCATGCCATTTTAAGACTAGTGACCCTGCACATCTAAGTGTTTAACCCCAGACATCCAATGGGTGGCTATCTAAGATGGCTCTACGTCTTGGAGAAAACTCTCTTTATCTATTTTACTGCAGTAAGCATCTGAAGCTATCAGCATCTCCCTTGACAAGTGAAGTGTCCAGAAACTACCTCCAGACAGGAGGAAAGTCATCCCTTCTATTCCGGAAGGCTAATTAATCTATAAAGGAGGACTTTCTTTCTGTTATAGTCCAAGACAGAGTGTTGGGTCTCCCCATGCATAAAACATCTGCATATGAAAGATTGTGAAACATGACAGCCAGTGCGACTATAACTGCCAATAAGCTGCTGCATGCACTGGATAATCTTGTTCAAAAAATGTGAGTTAAAGGCGGTAAAATAGCACACTTGGGAGACCTCTGTAAAAACAAGTTTCCTAACAACTGCTATCACAAGGCTTACTCCTGTGCATAACTGTACAAATGATAAGCCGGCCTCCATTTGTTTATCTGTTGCCTTTTTATTCAACTTCTCCCAGTATAGGGAAAAGTGGATGGAGGCTACCACTGCGGGAGTAGTTTGTACAGGTTATGCATGATCATATGACATATGAGAAGTATGCAGTCCTCATTACAAAGTACCAACTCAAGAGGATAAATGAGAAGAAGACAGGGAAGTATGCTGCAGCGATTACGCCAGTCTACCATCCTCGTGTTGATTAACTACATCCTACACCTGGCAGTTCTTTTTGAAACAGAAAACTATGTGAGAACTTGTGTGGGATAACGTGTTTTCAACTTTGGCAGAACCAGGATAGCCTTATTGCAGTTTATCTCCTGTTTAAGCTCTGCTGGGACATGTATATTTAACAATCTGAGTCATAGATAATATCTCAACTGTCTTTGATATTGTTGTATCCCTGGTTTTATTTTGAAATATCTGAAAATGTATTGTTATTAATCTTCAGCCTCTTTATTGTTTGTGGTGCTTTTTAATTTTTGCATTGACAGGATATGGATATTTAACATGGTATATATATACAAAGCCATGTGTTATATGGACCTATCCATCACCTCAGATTTTGTCTTTAATGTCTGGTAGCGTTGTGTTTTAATGCCTCTAAACATATAACCACATATAGTTTCCTGACTAAATTGAACTGTTGATTTCTAGACAACTGGCACAGACACAAATCAGGTCACTGAGTGCATGATACATTTATGTACTGGCTTTAATTGATCAAGTTTTATTGGCACTTAGAGATATATGACAATTTAAAGCTCTATGTAGAATTACTACTATAGATCTATAGTCCTGTTGGTTATTAGCGATATACTATGGTGATCCACTTGCCCTAACTGATTGTATATGTATCTTAAGTATATTGTTCTTATTAAAGACTGCATGTTATATGGCGTAACCCATTATCTCATATTTTATCCTACATGTTGTGCTGTCTCTTTGCACATACCCGAGTATAAATTGAATAGTAACTTCCTAGACATCTGATGCAGACTTCAAATTGGTTCACAATATATGCCAGCTGTCTACACTAATTTACACTGGTTTTATACTATTTAGCAATGAAATGATTCCTATGTGACTCTTGGTTGCATTAGAACCTTGAGTTGGTGTTTTATGATAATTCAAACAGAGTAATGGATCAGACTATATTCAAATCTGTTCCTATTCTGCACAGATTTTTAAATCCTTGACAAACTGTGCTATTCTATTCATACGTTATCTCATACCTTACTAGATACTGAGGCATTATTTGGTTTAGCTCAATTTTTTTTTCTGTTTAGCAAGTTAAAAAATTAAGGAGCTCAGGTAATTCTATGATTGGGACATGAATATAATTCCTCAGGCATTACAAGTGGCTGGTTATTACTACTGCGAGCTTGCGGTAGCAATTAGTGCTCAGAATATTAAAGAGAGATCACACTTCGAAAATAAAGTGATGTGTTTTGAGGGTGCAAAAAAAACAAACATGTATATACACAGATTAACACATTCATATACATATATATTTATATTTACTGCGCTAGTTCTCATGCCATGTCTGACGGCATGAGAATGAGGCTCCTATAGGAGCCTATGGGATCACGCTTTCGTGAGCTCAATGCTTCTGTGCAATGTGAACACAAGGTCGCGTTTGCATTGCACCACACTTGTAATACCAGCGCACATTTGCGGAAGCAATATTTTATGCTCCACTTATAATCAGCCCTAACTACTTTACTTTGAATACACTTATCCTCTGTGCCAGATTTTTGCTGACCTTCTGCTTGGATTTCGACTATTCTTTTGCATATTCCCCTGTGCATCTTTGCCAGATCACTGCCGACCATTCTCCAGTATTGATCCTTACTACAACTTCCAGAAATGTTCTGCTGTCCTTTGTGTACCAGTTTTACTACCTGCAAAAGACTTCCATTTATTGTGTTTCACGACACGACCAGGGTCCAACTTAGTATGTTGGGCTAGTGTGTCTAAAATCATTACTCAGCCACTGGGTCCCTTCCTGAAGGGAAATTTGCAATTATTTATACAATCTCCAGCATCAGATATCATGATTTGGGATATATAAATAAATTGGTACAATGTATATATTGTGTAAGTGAATCACCAAACTTTCTAATAAACACTTTAGTATAACTTGCAAAATGCTACACTCTCAATGAGAATATAAACATATGGAAATGAGTAATTAACTTAGCAACCAAGTAATATGTACAATTGTGTGTTGTGCAGCAAGTAGCAATTTTAGATATGAGCCTCAATAGTGAAAATATGATACAAGTAGTACCAACTTTTCCATTAGTAATAAAAGGCACAGTGCCTAGGGCCCACCACAATATTTTTAGAGGGCTCAAAAAAAAGGTTTTAATTAATTTTAAAATCAGAATAAAAACATTTTTAATATCAAAGAAAATGTTTAAATATTTTTCTCACATCCAAAATCTCTCACCTAAAAAGATGATGCATTTCTGAAGAAATTACTTCTAATATGGCTCCTGAAGCTCCTGGGCGCGATGTCTATTCTCTCACAGTCTTTCTGAGCCTGACTCTCTGCCTGCATTCATCAATGACATTGCCTGTCATTTTATGACAGCGGTGTCAGAGTACAACAGTGTCTGTGCCTCAGATCAGAGGGTAAGGTTCACAGTTGGGGGGGGGGGGGGGGGCACAAGAGGGGGAAAGCTAATATGCATTTTGGACAGTTCCCCCCTTAGTGATGCCAGTACTTGGTCATAGACCAATTGAATGATGGCAGATGGAAAGCCCACTTAGCCTCAGCATAGTGTACATCTCACAATATGCAAGCTAAAACTTCAACTAGATCATACACTAGTTGCCTGTAATCCTAAAAATTAGAGACACAGAGATATGACACCAAATCATGTAATTTCTCTTATTGTAAGTGACTTCAGCACTTTTTAAAAGTTATTTCAATTTCAATTTATACAAAAGGATCATTCACAGGTAATGCACATAGGTACATACTATCAGGGTAGGCTCCAATGGGGGCATTGGGGGGCAATGCCCACCCAAATGGAATGCTGTGCCTCCAAAAAAATATTGATATGATCAAATGCTTTAAAAATAATAAATAAAATAATGAATTGTTATGAAATAATGCATGCTGCGGGCGGAATTAGCTGCCAAACTGTGAGGTCGCAACAAGCATTTTCAAGGAGCTCCATGTCTTAAAGGGACACTGAACCCAAATTTTTGCTTTCGTGATTCAGATAGAGCAGGCAATTTTAAGCAACTTTCTAATTTACTCCTATTATCAAATTTTCTTCATTCTCTTGGTGTCTTTTTTTGAAAAGCAAGAATGTAAGTTTAGATGCCGGACCATTTTTGGTGAACAACCTGGGTTGTTCTTGCCGATTGGTGGATAAATTCACCTACCAATAAACAAGTGCTGTCCAGTGTCTGAACCAAAAAACATAATTTATGTAAGAACTTACTTGATAAATTCATTTCTTTCATATTGGCAAGAGTCCATGAGCTAGTGACGTATGGGATATACAATCCTACCAGGAGGGGCAAAGTTTCCCAAACCTCAAAATGCCTACAAATACACCCCTCACCACACCCACAATTCAGTTTAACAAATAGCCAAGTAGTGGGATGATAAAGAAAGGAGTAAAAAGCATCAACAAAGGAATCTGGAAATAATTGTGCTTTATACAAAAAAATCATAACCACCAATATGAAAGAAATTAATTTATCAGGTAAGTTCTTACATACATTATGTTTTCTTTCATGTAATTGGCAAGAGTCCATGAGCTAGTGACGTATGGGATATCAAATACCCAAGATGTGGAACTCCACGCAAGAGTCACTAGAGAGGGAGGGATAAAAATAAACAACAGCCATATGCTGAAAAATTAATCCACAACCCAAAATATAAGTTATTCTCATGAAGAAAAGAAAAACTTAACACATCAGCAGAAGAATCAAACTGAAACAGTTGCCTGAAGAACTTTTCTACCAAAAACTGCTTCTGAAGAAGCAAATACATCAGAACGGTAGAATTTAATAAATGTATGCAAAGAGGACCAAGTGGCCGTTTTGCAAATCTGATCAACTGAAGCTTCATTCTTAAAAGCCCACAAAGTGGAGACTGATCTAGTAGAATGAGCTGTAATTCTTTGAGGCGTGGCCTGACCCGACTCCAAATAAGCTTGACGAATCAAAAGCTTTAACCAAGATGCCAAGGAAATAGCAGAAACCTTCTGACCTTTCCTAGAACCAGAGAATATAACAAATAGACTAGAAGTATTTCTGAAATCTTTAGTAGCTCCAACATAATATTTCAAAGCTCTCACCACATCCAAAGAATGTAAGGATTTTTCCAAAGAATTCTTAGGATTAGGACACAAGGAAGGGACAACAATTTCTCTACTAATGTTGTTAGAATTCACAACCTTAGGTAAGAACTGAAATGAAGTCCGCAAAACCGCCTTATCCTGATGAAAAATCAGAAAAGGAGATTCACAAGAAAGAGCAGAAAGCTCAGAAACTCTTCTTAGCAGAAGAGATGGCCAAAAGGAACAACACTTTCCAAGAAAGTAGTTTACTGTCCAAAGAGTGCATAGGCTCAAATGGAGGAGCCTGTAACGCCCTCAAAACCAAATTAAGACTCCAAGGAGGAGAAATTGATTTAATGACAGGCTTAATATGATCTAAAGCCTGTACAAAACAGTGAATATCAGGAAGAGTAGCAATCTTTCTGTGAAATAAAACAGAAAGAGCAGAGATTTGTCCCTTCAAAGTACTTGCAGACAAACCTTTATCCAAACCATGCTGAAGAAACTGTAAAATTCTAGGAATTCTAAAAGAATGCCAAGAGAATTTATAAGAACACCATGAAATGTAAGTCTTCCAAACTCAATAATAAATCTTCCTAGAGACAGATTTACGAGCTTGTAACATAGTATTAATTACTGAGTCAGAGAAACCTATATGACTTAGCACTAAGCGTTCAATCTCTATACCTTCAGATTTAATGATTTGAGATCCTGATGGAAAAACGGACCTTGAGACAGTAGGTCCAGCCTTAACGGAAGTGGCAAAGGTTGGCAACTGGACATCCGAACAAGATCCGCATACCAAAACCTGTGGGGCCATGCTGGAGCCACCAGCAACACAAATGATTGTTCCATGATGATTTTGGAAATCTCTCTTGGAAGAAGAACTAGAGGCGGGAAGATATAAGCAGGTTGATAACACCAAGGAAGTGTCAGCGCATCCACTGCTTCCGCCTGAGAATCCCTGGACCTGGACAGGTATCTGGGAAGTTTCTTGTTTAGATGAGAAGCCATCAGATCTATTTCTGGAAGACCCCACATCTGAATAATCTGAGAAAACACATCCGGATGGAGAGACCACTCCCCTGGATGTAAAGTCTGACGGCTGAGATAATCTGCCTCCCAATTGTCTACACCTGGGATATGAACCGCAGAAATTAGACAGGAGCTGGATTCCGCCCAAACAAGTATCCAAGATACTTCTTTCATAGCTTGGGGACTGTGAGTCCCACCCTGATGATTGACATATGCCACGTTGTAACATTGTCTGTCTGAAAACAAATTAACGGTTCTCTCTTCAACAGAGGCCAAAACTGAAGAGCTCTGAGAATTACACGGAGTTCTAAAATATTGATTGGTAATCTCGCCTCTTGAGATTTCCAAACCCCTTGTGCTGTCAGAGATCCCCAGACAGCTCCCCAACCTGAAAGACTCGCATCTTTTGTGATCACAGTCCAGGTTGGCCGAACAAAAGAGGCCCCTTGAACTAAGCGCTGGTGATTTAACCACCATGCCAGAGTGTGTCGAACATTGGGATTTAAGGATACCAATTGTGATATCTTTGTATAATCCCGGCACCATTGATTCAGCATAAAAAGCTGGAGAGGTCTCATATGAAAACGAACAAAAGGAATTGCGTCCGATGCTGCAGTCAAGAGGCCTAAAACTTCCATGCACATAGCCACTGAAGGGAATGAATGAGACTGAAGGTGCGGACATACTGCAACCAATTTCAAATGTCTCTTGTCTGTTAGAGACAGAGTCATGGACACTGAATCTATCTAGAAACCTAAAAAGGTAACCCTTGTCTGAGGAATCAAGAAACTTTTTGGTAAATTGATCTTCCAACCATGTTTTCGAAGAAACAACACTAGTTGATACATGTGAGATGCTGCAGAACGTAAAGACTGAGCTAGTACCAAGATATCGTCTAAATAAGGAAACACTGCAATACCCTGTTCTCTGATTACAGAGAGTAGGGCACCCAGAACCTTTGAAAAGATTCTTGGAGCTGTTACTAGGCCAAATGGAAGAGCAACAAATTGGTAATGCTTGTCTAGAAAAGAGAATCTCAGGAACTGATAATGTTCTGGATGAATCGGAATATGAAGGTAAGCATCCTGCAAGTCTATTGTGGTCATATAATGTCCTTGCTGAACAAAAGGCAGAATAGTCCTTATAGTCACCATCTTGAAAGTTGGTACTCTTACATAACGATTAAAAATTTTCAGATCCAGGACTGGTCTGAATGAATTTTCTTTCTTTGGGACAATGAATAGATTTGAATAAAACCCCAGACCTTGTTCCTGAAAAGAAACCGGCATGATTACCCCTGAAACCTCCAGGTCTGAAACACACTTCAGGAAAGCCTGAGTTTTTACTGGATTTACTGGGATGCGCGAGAGAAAAAATCTTCTCACAGGAGGTCTTACTCTGAATCCTATTCTGTACCCCTGAGAGACAATGCTCTGAATCCATTGATTTTGGACAGAATTTGCCCAAACATCCTTGAAAAAACGTAATCTGCCCCTACCAGCTGAGCTGGAATGAGGGCCGCACCTTCATGCGGACTTAGGTTTCTTAAAAGGCTTGGATTTATTCCAATTTGAGGAAGGCTTCCAATTGGAAACAGTTTCCTTGGGGGAAGGATTAGGTTTTTGTTCCTTATTTTGACAAAAGGAACGGAAACGATTAGAAGCCTTAGATTTACCCTTCGTTTTTTTATCCTGAGGCAAAAAAACTCCCTTCCCCCCAGTGACAGTTGAAATAATAGATTCCAACTGACAACCAAATAAATTATTAGCTTGGAAAGAAAGAGATAGAAATCTAGACTTAGATGTCATATCAGCATTCCAAGATTTAAGCCACAAAGCTCTTCTAGCTAAAATAGCTAAAGACATGGATCTAACATCAATTTTGATATCAAAAATTGCATCACAAATAAAATTATTAGCATATTGTAGTAAACAAACAATGCTATATAAGTCAGAATCCAATTCTTGTTGCGCTAAATTCTCCAACCAAAAAGTTGAAGCAGCTGCAACATCAGCCAAAGAAATTTTAGGCCTAAGTAGATGACCTGAATATAAATAGGCTTTCCTTAGATACGATTCAAACTTCCTATCTAAAGGATCTTTAAAGGAAGTACTATCTTCCATAGGAATAGTGGTTCGTTTAGCAAGAGTAGAAATAGCCCCATCAACTTTGGGGATCTTTTCCCAAAACTCTATTGAAATTGCTGGTAAATGATACAATTTTTTAAACCTTGCAGAAGGATTAAAAGGAGTACCCGGCTTATTCCATTCCTTAGAAATCATATCAGAAATAGCATCAGGAATAGGAAAAACCTCTGGAGTAACCACAGGAGGTTTAAAAACAGAATTTAAACGTTTACTGGTTTTAATATCAAAAGGACTAGCTTCCTCAATATCCAAAGTAATTAACACCTCTTTTAACAAAGAACGCATATACTCCATTTTAAATAAATAAGTAGATTTGTCAGTGTCAATATCTGAGGAAGGATCTTCTGAATCAGATAGATCCTCATCAGAGGTGGATAATTCATTATGTTTTCGATCATTTGAAATTTCATCAACTTTATGAGAAGTTTTAAAAGACCTCTTACGCTTATTAGAAGGGCGGAAATGCAGACAAAGCCTTCTGAATAGAATGAGTAACAAATTCCTTAAAATTCATAGGTATATCATGTACATTAGAAGTTGAAGGAACTGCAACCGGCAATGTACTATTACTGATGGACACACTATCTGCATGTAAAAGTTTATCATGGCAACTAATACAAATGACATTAGGAGATATAATCTCCACAATTTTACAACAAATGCACATAGCTTTGGTAGAACCGATGTCAGGCAGCAAAGTTCCAACAGATACTTCTGAGGCAGGATCAGATTGAGACATCTTGCAGAATGTAAAAGAAAAAACAAAATATAAAGCAAAATTATTAATTTCCTTATATGATAGTTTCAGGAATGGGAAAAAATGCAAATAGCATAGCCCTCTGACATAGAAAAAGGCAAGAGGCAAACAGCAATGGGGCAAATAAATAATGAAAAAAGTTTGACGCCAAGTATGACGCACAACGTAACTTAAATTTTTTTTAAATGACACACTCGTGTCACTAACGACGCAACCCTGTGTGAAACTTCTGTGTCAATTACGACGCCGGAAATAACGATGGATGTGCCTTTCACGCCAAAAAATTATTGCGCCAAGAATGACGCAATAAAGTGTAGCATTTGGCGCACCGGCGAGCCTAAATCAGCCCGCAATTTGAAACAAAGCAGTCAATTGAAAAAGGACTAAACCCCAGGTAAGAAAAAAATATTTCTCAATATTAACTTTCCCCAAATATGAAACTGACAATCTGCAAAAGGAAATACATGAACCTGACTCATGGCAAATATAAGTGCAATACATATATTTAAAACTTTATATAAATGCATAAAGTGCCAAAACCATAGCTGAGGTGTCTTAAATAATAAAAACATACTTACCCAAAGACACCCATCCACATATAGCAGATAGCCAAACCAGTACTGAAACAGTTGTCAGTAGAGGTAATGGTATATGAGAGTATATCGTCAATCTGAAAAGGGAGGTAGGAGATGAATCTCTACGGCTGATAACAGAGAACCTATGAAAAAGACCCCCGTTAGGAAAATCATTGCATTCTGTAGGTGATACTCTCCACGTCCCTTTGAAATTCGCTGTACTCTGAGAGGAATCGGGCTTCAAAATGCTGAGAAGCGCATGTCAACGTAGAAATCTTTATTATTATTATCGGTTATTTGTAGAGCGCCAACAGATTCCGCAGCGCTATAAACAAAGGGGGAGTACAACAAAACAATTACAGGGTAGAGGGCCCTGCCAAGAGTTGCACTGTTGTAGTCAGCTCTTAAGAAGGTGATCTGCAAACAGCTGGACTTTTAGGCTTACATGCTAAGAGGGTTCAGGGGATTGCAGTGGGGGAGAGGAACTGGTATTAGGAAAGGTTAGCGTAGGTTGTATGCGTCCCTGAACAGTAGAGTCTTTAGGGAGCACTTGAAGCTTTTAAAACTAGAAGAGAGTCTTGTGGAGCGAGGCAGAGAGTTCCACAAGATGGGAGCCAGTCTGGAGAAGTCCTGTAAACGGGAGTGTGATGAGGTGACGAGAGGTGGAGAGTAGGAGGTCATGAGCAGAGCGAAGGGGACGGGAGGGAGAGTATCTGGAGACAAGGTCTGAGATGTAGGGGGGAGCAGTGCAGTTGAGGGCTTTGTATGTCAGAGTGAGAGTTTTGTGTTTGATCCTAGAGGCAAGAGGAAGCCAGTGAAGGGATTGGCAGAGAGGCGCAGCAGATGAAGAGCGACGTGTAAGGAAGACGATTCTGGCAGAGGCATTCATTATGGATTGTAAAGGAGCTAGGCGGCAGGTGGGGAGACCAGAGAGGACAGAGTTGCAGTAATCAAGGCGGGAAAGAATGAGAGAGTGGATTAAAATCTTAGTTGTGTCTTGTGTAAGGAAGTGTCTAATTTTAGAGATGTTTTTAAGGTGGAAGCGGCAGGCTGTAGCCAAGGACTGAATGTGAGGAGTGAAGGAAAGATCTGAGTCAAATGTGACCCCGAGACATCGGGCATGCGGGGTAGGGGTAATGATGGAGTTGTCGACAGTTATTGAGATATTGGGGGTGGAGATTTTGGAAGAAGGGGGGAAAATGAGGAGCTCAGTTTTGAAGAGATTTAGCTTGAGGTAGTGAGAGGACATCCAGGAAGAGATGTGAGAAAGACAGTTAGTGACACGGGTTAGCAAGGAAGGAGATAGTTCTAATGCAGAGAAGTAGATTTGGGTGTCATCGGCATACAAATGATATTGGAAACCGTGGGACTTAATTAGGGAACCTAGTGATGACGTATAGATTGAGAAGAGAAGGGGACCGAGGACAGAGCCTTGCGGTACTCCGACAGAAAGTGGTGATGGGGCAGAGGAGGCCCCAGAGAAAGCTACACTTAAGGTACGGTTTGACAGGTAGGAAGAGAGCCACAAAAGGGCTGTGTCACAGATACCGAATATTGGAGGGTTTGGAGCAAAAGAGGGTGGTCGACAGTGTCAAAGGCTGCGGACAGATCAAGGAGGATAAGCAGAGAGAAGTGGCCTTTTGATTTAGCTGTAAGTAGGTCGTTGGTGACCTTAACAATAGCTGTCTCTGTGGAGTGATAGGGACGAAATCCAGATTGCAGCGGATCAAGAAGGATCTTAGCACAAACTTACTTCACCACCTCCATAGGAGGCAAAGTTTGTAAAACTGAATTGTGGGTGTGGTGAGGGGTGTATTTGTAGGCATTTTGAGGTTTGGGAAACTTTGCCCCTCCTGGTAGGATTGTATATCCCATACGTCACTAGCTCATGGACTCTTGCCAATTACATGAAAAAAATAGCTTAGATGTCTTATTTTTAAAATAAAGATAGCAAGAGAACGAAGAAAATTTGATAATAGGAGTAAATTAGAAAGTTGCTTAAAATTGTCTGCTCTATCTGAATCACAAGGAAAAAAAAGTGTGTTTAGTGTCCCTTTAACCTCTTATTTGGAATTGGAAGTTAGAGACTTTTTGGACTTGTCTTTAACCCTATTCATTTCACCTAACTATCGTGAGTTACTCATTTTATTAAACAATAGACCATGATAATAAGAATATGATTGTATCATATAAATATAAGTCTTTAAATGGCTACCGGCTTCTTTCGACACCTCAAAAGTGCACAGTGATCTTAGGCCCGCCCTAAGATCACAGTGCACTTTTGAGGCGTCAATAGAAGCCGGTAGCCATTTATAGACTTATATTTATATGATACAATCATATTCTTATAGGTTCACAGTACATAGGTTGTATTAAGTAGCCTGATATCTGTTAGTTATTGCGAAACAGGTATAGCTAAATCTAATCTACAAAATTACCAGTACCTGAAATGTTTATTTGGCTCTGTTTTAGTGCTCTGCATTGGATTTAAACTTCATTCTTTTACCTAGTGATTTAGAACATATTCTCCAAATGTTAATAGTGGGGGATAAGCCAGCCAGAAGCTACACTTATCTGCAGAAGATGTAGGTCTGCTCTGCTATTGTTTTGACTCTCATACATGCTTTGTAAATGCGTGCCCCCTTGTGAAAAAAAAAAATGCCCCCCATTTCATTTGTTCTGGAGCCGACCCTGCATACTATTCAAGTATATATACATACTATTCAAGTATATATAATATGGACAGATTTAATACCAAATGCTCATTATATTACTTTAAACTGCTTCAAAGTCACTTAATTTATGAGAAGCTACATTATTTGGTACAAATTCTCAGTCTCTCTAACTTCTAGGGGCCTGATCCGATATGCAGCGTCGCCCGCAAAAGCCGGCGACGCCAAATTTTGCGCTGGTTTGGTATCCTATATACGGCATAACCTAGAAGTTACGCTCGTATATTTCTGCCTTCGGCCGTAGTTTTTTGGCCCATAGACAGGTATACCAAACCAGCGCAGTTTGGTATCCAATATACAGCGTAAGGACTTACGTGGCGAAAATGGAGAAATCTTACTCCATTTTCACCTCGCCACAAAATGCAGGAGTAGTAAGCCTTACGCTGTGTATTGGAGCCCCGTAACTCCCTAAACTGGCTGCAAAATAAAACCTAACACCTAACACATGCGCAATGTCTATCTACCTGTCAACCGCGATCCCCCGCTGCATCCCTAATAAAGTGTTTAACCCCTAAACTGCCGCTCCCGGACCCCGCCGCCACCTACATTAAATGTCTAACCCCCTAATGTGATCCCCCTACACCGCCGCCACCTACATTGAAATTATTAACCCCTAATGTAATCCCCCTACACCGCCGCCATCTATATTAAAATTATTACCCCCTAATGTGAGCCCCCTACACCGCCGCCACCTATTTTTTTTTTTATTTTTTTTATTTTTTGATTATAGTTTTTATTGAGGTAGCAATGACATAGATAAACAGTATCACATGTTTTCATGGCAACATGCCCAAACACATACATCATGTCTTACGTATCTAATACATAGGCACGTCCTATCACTATAAACAGTATAAGTTCCTAAACAGTAGGAAATACATTAGGCCATGAGCAGCACCTCATTTTATATATAAACTCTTTGGCATGGACATCTCGCAACAGCTCAAATGCTAATCAGGAGACCCAGTTTTCTCAGCAGATCTCTAAGAGAAAAGAAATAGGTCCTCATGCGTCCATAACATATACAGAATCAGATATCCAATAAGGAATTATTCTACAATATTGAGTATCTAGTAGCTATAAGCAGTAAAATGGGAGATATATACTTCATGTCATCAACATCATCAACAGGTTAACATTTTAGATTGTCCTTAACATTGTATATTGTTAATAAAGTCATTAGAGCTTCCCCCTTATATAATAACATAGATTACAGCAGGATGGTCCCAAATCTAAAAAGAGAAAAACAGCCTCTTTTGGATTACTTGGTACCAGAGTTCCCTGGAAAAAGGGGGATTAGAAGTGCATATAGGGCCACACTTGGATCCTTTAATATTTAGAAGACAGCAGCTTAATAGAAAATACGCTGTTTAGCTTGTGGATTCTAATCTTGGCCCTCTACAAATTTAAAATGGATATAGTATACAAATAGTATTCTGCCTCAGTATAAGGGAGGAAAGCATACTTATAACTATAATTCTCGATACCTCCTAGGAAAATATAAAATGTCTCAACAGGACGCCCCATCTCGGCCGCTGACAGAGCAAATCCATATGTCTATTATTGGATTATAGGTTGAGTGAAAATTTACATCTATTAACTGAACTATTAAGCTTTCTCCCTTTAACCAGAACACATGTACTATGTTCCAGACCCCAACCAGAGGAAATATGACTCTAAATCAGTGAGTGGAGTCTGTGAATATAATAAAGAGTACTCATTTAAATAAATTACTCACTTTGCACATCAGTACTAACATATATTCACACTGGGTGCAAGAATGTGCTTATAAGCATGAGAAGCTCAACTGTATAAACATATATATAACATAAGTTGTGAGTATAGTGAATAACCTTGTGTTTGTACAGATAATAACCCCTTAGGCCTCATATATACAAGGAAGAAGAGGTGTCTTCCTTGCCAGGGGAGCAAATATGTAATTACTTTCAAACAATACATACACAGTCAACATGAAATATCAAGCAGTAAAGTAGGGAGACAGAACCGTGGATAAGTAGAAGAAAACAAACAAACAAAGGTTACAAGTCCAGGCCAGCCATCCCCTTCATAAGCGTAGTACTTGCCACTTCTGAGGAAATAACCTAGAACACAAGCCCTTTGCCTCGTGTGCACTGCAGATGGCCAATCATATACACATTTGAATAAAACAGTTCACACTTCTGTCTCTTATGGCAAGAATAATGTTCATGAAAATATGTATAGCACTGGTATACATCCATGACTCACATCAAAGAATGCATTAAGCGTGTCTTTTGTGCCCCTGCAAACGGACCAGGCGACTGACTGACTGTAAATACTTAGCGTCGGCCATGTTCTCAGGAGCGTGCCTATTACTAAGCCCGACAGCCCGGAAAGAAGATCCTCTCCCCTAGCCCACACCGGCCCTGTAGAATCTATAAGGCCCCAATCTGTGCGGGATGGCAAGCCATATCTCTGCCGCTAGATCACATCCGATACTGGAGGCTCCCCTACCTTCACTATTAGGCCTAAATGTGGGTGAAGCACAATCTTCTAGGCCATCCCACAGCACCTCTGTCTGTCCTCTCGGACCATATAGCGTCCCCGAAGCTCCTTTCTGGGCCAACGCCTCTAGCTGTCTATATGTCCCAACGTACAGGCTCCTGCATTTCATAAGAGCAGTGCGGTCCCTCAGGCCCACCCCAGCAACCTCACCCGGAATGCCAGGCTCTCCTCTCTCATCATGGAAGGTAGGCTGTATCGGAAGGCAAGTCTGATCCTCTATGTAATGCTGCTCACCTATCGCTAAATTAGGTTGTCGCGGTCCTGCAGAGCCTGCTTTGTTTTCCAATGGGGCCGCAGGGGTGACCCTCGCCGCGGTTGCCCTTTCCACCATCAGTTGGAGCCGGTCAAATCTGGCAGCGAACTTAAGCTCCTGAGTCTTCAGAAGGGACTGTATAGTTAGATATGCTTCCTCCATATCTGGTAAGTGTTGCAACGCACCTTTGGCGTAGCTTAACGACAGACGCGGCGAGCACTCTGCCGGGGGGTAGGTAGAAGGCCGCAGCCTCAATATATGCTCCGGTGTCCTGGTGCTTTCAACCAGCTCCAAAATTTTAGGATCATCAGCTGCAGAATGAATAGCTTGTTTGGGAGAGATAGAAATTTGTGCTAAATGGCACCTTAATGAGGAATTTTATCAAGCCAAATCTTCTAAGAGCAGGAGCAGCACCTGAATCTGCGACCTGTCATGGCCGCTGCCCGGAAGTTCCCCCCACCTATTTTAACTATATTACCCCCTAATCTAATCCCCCTACACCGCCGCCACTTATATTAAAATGATTAATCCCAAATCTAATCCCCCTACAACGCCGCCACCTATATTAAATGTATTAACCCCTAATCTAATCCCCCTACACCGCCGCCACCTATAATAAATGTATTACCCCCTAAAATACTAAAATGTCCCTACCGTAAACTAAATTACAAATAGCCCTGAAAAGGGCTTTTTGCGTGGCATTGCCCCAAAGTAACCAGCTCTATTACCAGCCCTTAAAAGGGCCTTTTGCGGGGCATTGCCCCAAAGTAATCAGCTCTATTACCAGCCCTTAAAAGGGCCTTTTGCGGGGCATTGCCCCAAAGTAACCAGCTCTATTACCAGCCCTTAAAAGGGCCTTTTGCGGGGCATTGCCCCAAAGTAACCAGCTCTATTACCAGCCCTTAAAAGGGCCTTTTGCGGGGCATTGTCACAAAGTAATCAGCTCTTTTACCTGTAATCTAATCCCCCTACACCGCCGCCACCTATATTAAATATATTAACCCCTAATCTAATCCCCCTACACCTATATTAAATATATTAACCCCTAATCTGACCCCCCTACACCGCCGCCACCTATATTAACTATATTAACCCTAATTATATTAGGGTTAATGTAGTTAATATAGTTATTATATTATATATATTATTAATATAGTTAATAATTAATATAGTTATTATATTATATATTAACTATATTAACCCTATCTAACTCTAACACCCTTAACTTAATTATTATTAAAATAAATCTAAATAATATTAATAATATTAACTAAATTATTCCTATTTAAATCTAAATACTTACCTATAAAATAAACCCTAAGATAGCTACAATATAATTAATAATTATATTGTAGCTATTTTAGGGTTTATATTTATTTTACAGGTAACTTGGTATTTATTTTAACTAGGTACAATAGCTATTAAATAGTTAATAACTATTTAATAGCTACCTAGTTAAAATAATTACCAAATTACGTGTAAAATAAATCCTAACCTAAGTTACAAATACACCTACACTATCAATAAATTAATTAAATAAACTACAAATATCTAAACTAAAATACAATTAAATACACTAAACTAAATTACAAAAAAACAAACACTAAATTACAAAAAAATAAAAAAAGATTACAAGAATTTTAAGCTAATTACACCTAATCTAAGCCCCCTAATAAAATAACAAAGCCCCCCCAAAATAAAAAAAATTCCCTAGCCTAATCTAAATTACAAAAAGTAATCAGCTCTATTACCAGCCCTTAAAAGGGCCTTTTTATGGGGCATTGCCCCAAAGTAATCAGCTCTTTTACATGTAAAAAAAAAAAGAACACCCCCCCATTACAACCCACCACCCACATACCCCTACTCTAACCCACCCAATCCCCCCTTAAAAAAACCTAAGTCTAACCCCCAAGTGCTCCTTACCTGTCCTGAAGACCGGCGGAGAAGGTCCTGTTCCAGGCGGAGAAGTCTTCTTCCAAGCGGCGACCTCTTCTTCTTCCAGGATCCAGCCGGCGCGGAGCGGAGGAGTTGAAGACCGTCCATCTGGAACTGAAGATCGGCGACGCTGGAACTGAAGATCGGCGACGCTGGAACTGAAGACCGGAGCCGGAGCGTGGAGGATCCTCTTCAAACGATCGCCGCCGTACACTGAATAGGAATTCAAGGTACGCAATTAAAAATGGCGTCCCTTGAATTCCTATTGGCTGATTTGAGCCTTCAAATTCAAATCAGCCAATCGGATGCGAGCTACTTTAATTCTATTAGCTGATTCAAATAGCCAATAGAATAAGAGCTACTGTAATTCTATTGGCTGATTAGAATAGCCAATAGAATTACATCCGATTGGCTGATTTGAATTTGAAGGCTCAAATCAGCCAATAGGAATTCAAGGGACGCCATTTTTAATCTCGTATCTTGAATTCCTATTCAGTGTACAGCGGCGATCGTATGAAGAGGATCCTCCACGCTCTGGTCTTCAGTTCCAGATGGACGGTCTTCAGCTCCGCGGTCATCGGTCTTCAACTCCTCCGCTCCGCGCCGGCTGGATCCTGAAAGAAGAAGAGGTCGCCACCTGGAAGAAGACTTCTCCGTCTGGAACAGGACCTTCTCCGCTGGTCTTCAGGACAGGTAAGGAGCACTTAGGGGTTAGACTTAGGTCTTTTTAAGAGGGGATTGGGTGGGTTAGAGTAGGGGTATGTGGGTGGTGGGTTGTAATGGGGGAGTTATTCTTTTTTTTTTACAGGTAAAAAATTTTAATTAGCTTAAAATTCTTGTAATCTTTTTTTTTATTTTTTTGTAATTTAGTATTTTTTTTTTTTTGTAATTTAGTTTAGTGTATTTAATTGTATTTTTGTTTAGATATTTGTAGTTTAATTAATTTATTGATAGTGTAGGTGTATTTGTAACTTAGGTTAGGATTTATTTTACAGGTAATTTGGTAATTATTTTAACTAGGTAGCTATTAAATAGTTATTAACTATTTAATAGCTATTGTACCTAGTTAAAATAAATACCAAGTTACCTGTAAAATAAATATAAACCCTAAAATAGCTACAATGTAATTATTAATTATATTGTAGCTATCTTAGGGTTTATTTTATAGGTAAGTATTTAGATTTAAATAGGAATAATTTAGTTAATATTATTAATATTATTTAGATTTATTTTAAAAATAATTAAGTTAGGGGTGTTAGAGTTAGATAGGGTTAATATAGTGGATTTATAATCTAATAACTATATTAATTATTAACTATATTAATAATATATATAATATAATAACTATATTAACTATATTAACCCTAATATAATTAGGGATAATATAGTTAATATAGGTGGCGGCGGTGTAGGGGGGTCAGATTAGGGGTTAATATATTTAATATAGGTGGCGGCAGTGTAGGGGGATTAGATTAGGGGTTAATATATTTAATATAGGTGGCGGCGGTGTAGGGGGATTAGATTACAGGTAAAAGAGCTGATTACTTTGTAACAATGCCCCGCAAAAGGCCCTTTTAAGGGCTGGTAATAGAGCTGGTTACTTTGGGGCAATGCCACGCAAAAGGCCCTTTTCAGGACTATTTGTAGGGTTAATACTTAGGTTTAATGGTAGGGAAATTTTAGTATTTTAGGGGTTAATAAATTTAATAAAGGTGGCGGCGGTATAGGGGGATTAGATAAGGGGTTAATAATTTTAATATAGATGGCGGCGGTGTAAGGGGGTCACATTAGGGGGTAGTACACATAATATAGGTGGCAGCGGTGTAGGGGGCTCACATTAGGGGTTAATATAGTTTAAATAGGTGGCGGCAGTGTAGGGAGATCATATTAGGGGTTAATATAGTTTAAATAGGTGGCGGCGGTGTAGGGGGATCATATTAGGGGGTAATATAGTTTAAATAGGTGGCGGCGGGGTAGGGGGATCATATTAGGGGGTAATATAGTTTAAATAGGTGGCGGCGGGGTAGGGGGATCATATTGGGGGTAATATAGTTTAAATAGGTGGCGGCGGGGTAGGTGGATCTTATTAGGGGGTAATATAGTTTAAATAGGTGGCGGCGGGGTAGGGGGATCATATTAGGGGGTAATATAGTTTAAATAGGTGGCGGCGGGGTAGGGGGATCATATTAGGGGGTAATATAGTTTAAATAGGTGGCGGCGGTGTAGGGGGATCATATTAGGGGGTAATATAGTAAATGTAGGTGGCGGCAGGGTAGGGGGCTCACATTAGGGGGTAAAACATTTAATGTAGCTGGCGGCGGTGTAGGGGGGTCAGATTAGGGGGTAAGACATATGTAGCTGGCGGCGGGATCCGGGAGCGGCGGTTTAGGGGTTAATATATTTATTATTAGGAGTGAGAGGGGGGATTGCGGATAGAGGGGTATACGTGTCGGGCTATGTTTGGGAGGCGTGTTAGACAGTAACGGGAGATTTTATAACTTAGTCAGTTTTTTTATGCGGCGGCAGTTTCTAAAGTGCCGTAAGTCACTGGCGACTCCAGAAATTTGTACTTACGCAGATTTCTTGACATCGCTAGTTTGTCAGACTTACAGCACTTTAGCATCTGACGGCGCCGTATATGAGATAGCTCGAGTTGCTATCTGAAACTACGGGTGGCGCAGGTTTCCACGCTTGCGCCGAAACCTGCTCCATATATCGGATCGTGCCCCAGGTCTATAGATATTGAAAGGGTCTGCACAAAACAAATATTGAATTATTCTATTATTGCTCCCCTTAAGGTATATATTTTTTGAATGAAAAGTTTATAGTCGTCATACCAATGAAGTAATAAAATATAATATCCAATATTATTTTTATGAATACAGGAGCATACAAAAGAAATGGTATGTGACGCTAAATATGAAGAGTAAGTAGAGAGTAAAAATACTGTAACTATGTGTAACGGGGTTTGGCCTAGGCCCACAATTACCCCTGTGGGTCTTTACCCCAGCTACCTCCATGTGCTCTGCAGGCTGATCCTGAGTCTCCGCTACCTGGGAGTTGGGGTACATGACTGTGGCAGTGCCTCCACCTGACTGGGCATCCAGGGCAAGAATGGGTTTCCCAGACAGGAACATAATAAATAACTACAACACACACAGTAATAACAGTAAAACAGTAGGAACATGTATTAAAGGATTATGGTAAATAAAAATAAGGCAAGAAATACAGTGGCTAACTAACACACCAACTCTCTCTAACCAGGCCCAGCACCCTCCCAAACCACCTGCGAACCCACCCTCAGACTTCACCCTAATGGCTGATGGGTACCAGTTGGTGCACATAAATGTTGGGGCCCTTTAAGGTAATCCACATGCATTTAAACAGTTGCAGCTCATAGGAAACTGCAATCCACAGGAAGAGCTGTTTATAAGTTTATGTGATGGACAGAATGCCCTGTCAGTATGACAAGGAGAGAGGATACTTCTTACCACTGACAGGATTCTGCACAGGCTGAAAGAAAACTCCAAGGTCTGCCAGTCATTTACTTTGTCTGCATTCTTCTCCACAGCTCTCTAACAGGGTCAGACTGCAGCTGGCAGCAAACACTAAATCAGCAGATCAGACAAATGCTGTTACTTTACAAGATGAAGTCTGCAGCTCTCTCACAGCCAGGCCTCACACACACACCTTCACTGCTCTGACATGTCTGCTTCCTCCTGTGTCTTACACTCTTCTTTCAGTTTCACTTGATCACATGACCAACCAGTCTAATAGTTGCCTAGGCAACATCTCCTGCAGATTGTATACAGGTGCAAAAGTTCACAGGAAAATGTTCAACAGGAAGGGCTACATTCTCCCCCTCGTAAAATCCTTGCCTTCCACTGGCAAGGTTCCACCAAGAGGTAATTGAAAAAACAAAACATATAAATAATAATAAATGCACTAACAGTCCTATAAACAAATGTTAACTATCTTACAGTTTATTCTAGTACAGAGGGGTTCCAACATTCATAATGTCCGCAACCGCATACAGAAAATCAACCATTTTAGACTGTACCTGGGGCATATGTACATAACTGGGTTCTCCGACTTGATCGTAAGTAAGAACCCTGGGAGGCTGTCGTATTCTAGTACCCAGTCTCTGTTCTCTCTGAGGAAGTCCAGAATGTGCCTGGGAATCTTCAGCTCTGGCCACTTGGGTGGGGAGATCACCAGATGCTTGAGACCCTGGCTCTCCCATGATACAAGAGTCTCTTTTTGGGGTCCCAGGCACAAAGTTGGGGCTGTTGGGATTCAATGTAGAGGAGGCTAAGGGAGGAGAGGAAGGAAAGTGCTGTGTTTCCTCAGCAGGAGGAGACCACCATTGATCCTCAGCACTAAGAGCTTCTGGAGTCTCTACTGCCTCATTTTCAGGACTCTCCGTTGTGCTTTTCTCCCATTCACTACTACTCCCTTCCTCTTCATCGATATAGGCTATTGGTAGTAGATGGTTCCTATGCCAAGCTTTGATCCGGCCTTCTGGGCCTTTTATATTATACACTGGCAGCCCCTTTAGCTTAGACACAACTTCAAATACGGTATCCTTCCATCTGTCTGCTAATTTGTGTTTCCCAGGTACCCCTAGATTCCGGAGGAGAACCTTATCTCCCGCTTGGACTTCCCGATGCTTCACTTTGGTATCGTATCTTCTTTTGTTGCGTTCCTTCATTTTTGCCGCAGCTTGAGTGGCCAACTCGTAGGCACTGTGAAGGTTTTGTCTGAGGGTCCTCACATACTGGAAGTGAGAGTCTGACTTTGTCCCATCTGGGGACACCCCCAACCGGACATCTATCGGTAGTCTGGCTTCCCTTCCAAACATTAGGAAATAGGGTGAGAATCCTGTAGACTCATGCCTTGTGCAATTATATGCGTGGACCATGGCTTCTACATGCTTACTCCAGGACCGCTTCTCCACTTGTTTCAGAGTCCCGAGCATGTCTAGGAGTGTCCTATTAAAACGCTCAGGCTGGGCATCACCCTCAGGGTGGTAGGGTGTTGTTCTCGACTTGTGAACCTGCAACATATCCAACAGTTCTTTGATCAGCTTACTCTCAAAGTCTCTACCTTGATCAGAATGTATTCGATTGGGCAGACCGTAGTGCATAAAATATTTCTGCCAGAGGACCTTGGCTACGGTCACAGCCTTCTGGTCTTTAGTGGGAAAAGCCTGAGCGTATCTGGTGAAATGGTCTGTTACTACCAGAACATTCCCAATTCCGGTAGTATCATTCTCAATACATAGATAGTCCATGCACACAAGATCCAGGGGTCCTGTACTTCTCAGGTGGCCCATAGGGGCAGCTCTCACAGGCAGAGTCTTTCTCTGAATACATCTTCTGCAGGTCTTCACATAATGTTCAACATGTTCTCTCATGCGAGGCCAATAGAACCGGTCTTGTACCAGGCCATAGGTCTTGTCTACCCCAAGATGCCCATGTTGATCATGGAGGGCTCTTAGGACCATTCCCCGATATCTATGAGGTAACACTAGCTGCTTTCGACCAGGGTGGTCATGGTATTTTATAATTCTATAAAGGATTCCATCTTCTAGATGTAGTTTACTCCATTCTCTCCGGTACAAATCTCTTTGTCCAATGGGAAGGGAGCTCAGTAATTTAGGGTTCTTGGCTCTCATTGCCTTGAGGACTGTCCCTATATACCAGTCCTGTGACTGGGCTTTCTTCTTGTCTTCATTGGTTATGTGAGACCACTGTTGGAGCATTGCAGGAGCACAGAATACCTCTGGTACGGCTTCTGGGGAGTGACATATGGAGTCTATTCCTCTGAGTTCAGAGAACTCATCCTGCCTCTCAGCCACTACATATGTTTGGCACAGGGCTCCTACCCCAGGCACAGGGATTTCTTCCCATTCCTTTTCTTCATGAGGAGGAAGTCCAGGTCTGCGGGACAGAGCATCCGCACTGACATTCTTAGGGCCTGGCTTGTATTTAAGGCTGAAACTATAGTTCGACAATGCTGCCAGCCACCTATGCCCTGTGGCATCCAGCTTTGCTGTTGTTTGAATATAAGTAAGCGGATTGTTATCCGTCCTTACCTCGAATGTTGCTCCATATAAATAGTCATGTAACTTGTCCACAATTGCCCACTTGAGCGCCAAGAATTCTAGCTTATGGACCGGATAGTTTTTCTCTGCACCAGTTAGACTTCTACTTATGTAGGCCACTGGTCTTAACCCTTCCGGGTAGCTCTGATGCAATACGGCCCCTAGGCCTTCCATACTGGCATCAACATGGAGCACATATGGTTTCTCAGGATCTGAATATGCCAATACAGGAGCTTCTGTGAGTCTTTTCTTCAAGATTAAGAAGGCTTCTTCGCATCCTGAGGTCCATTTCTTTCCGAAGGAGTCTTTAGGACTTGGCGCCTTAACACCCTCTATAGCAGAGGTAGTCTTTAACAGGTTGTGTAGCTCTCGAGCAATCTTTGAATAGTCTTTCACAAACCTCCGGTAGTAACCGCAGAATCCAAGAAATGAGCGCAGCTCACTGATGTTATCTGGCCTGGGCCAGTTCATCACCGCTTCAATTTTGGTCGGGTCAGTTGTCACACCTTGTGCGGAAACAATGTGACCTACATATGTAACAGAGTTCTGGGCAAACCGACATTTGTCTATTGATAATTTCAGACCCTCTGCTTGGAGTCGATCCAACACCTTCAGCAATCGCTGTTCGTGCTCTTCTGGTGTCCTTCCAAACACTATGAGGTCATCAAGATAGACTAGGCACTCTTTGGGATTCATATCCCCCACAGTCTTCTCCATCAGCCTTTGAAAGGTGGCGGGAGCTCCAGTGACCCCTTGGGGCATCCTGGTAAACTCGTAGAATCCCAAGGGACAGATGAAAGCTGTCTTTTCCTGATCCTCCTTCTTCATGGGTACCTGATAATACCCAGACCTCAAGTCCAGAACGCTGAACCACTGGCTTCCAGAAAGGGCATCTAGCAGATCTTCTATCCGTGGCAGAGTATATTGATCTGGCACAGTCCTTTTGTTTAAAGTCCGATAGTCTATGCAGAGCCGGACTGTGCCATTCTTTTTCCTAACTACCACTATGGGTGAGGCATATGGACTTCTGGACTCTCTAATAATGCCAGATTCTTCCATCTGTTTGAGTATATCCCGGACATCTTCCACATCTCGAGGGGGTATTCTCCTTGATCTTTCTCTGAAAGGAGCTGGGTCAGAAAGTCTGATAGCATGTGTGGCACTCTTTGCACATCCCACATCCATTTCTTTCCTGGAGAAGACTTTCTCTCGAGTAGCTAATTTGGATCGGAGGCTATCTCTCCACTTTTGTGGTAGAGGAGAATCTTCCAGTTCAAAAACTATAGGTCCTTTATGATCACCTCCCTGTTCTGCCTTTACAGACATTACTGAAGAGACTTGGTCCAACAAGTGAATCACACCAATCTTCTGGTGACGATCAATTCTGATCTCTGTGGGTGTTAAGTTTCTTATCATTATCGGAAAATCTTTACACCAGTGATTCCGCCAGTCTTTCACCTCAGGTATGAGAGTCCACCCCTTTTTTGCATCCTCCTCAGGCAAGGACTCAATGAGGTATTGCCTGGTTCCTCCTGATATTTCATGGTGCATAGATGCTATGGCTCGTAGAGTCTTAGTCTCTCCAGGCCTTACAAATAAAGGTTCTTTCCCCGAGTAGTGGCATGATCCTGGTCTAGCTTGTAGGGCTAGTCGATGGCACTCTTTCCCTAGAACAGGGCTGACTTCCATCAGTCTGGTTAGAGATACATCTCCCACTTCAGTTAGGTAGGCCCTGAACATGTCCTGCACCATTCTTGCGTTGGTACCCAAAATTATTGGGGCGCACATTGTTTTCTTCATGGAGCATACAAGAGCTTCCAATTCCATAGGGCAGATCATTCCTGTGTTTAACTGTGGGATGGTTATTGTCACTCTTATACATCCCTCTACAGGCTGGGCCTGAGATCCCACTCCCCACAACTGCAACTCTCCTGCTGGCTCCAGGGGAATATGTTTTAGATGATGGTCATAGAAGTCTCTATTAATGATGGTGACCTGGGATCCAGTATCTAACAAGGCCGAGGCATGAATATCTTCTATTTGTAACTGTATCAGAGATTTGGGCCCGATCTTGGCCCCCACAGATAACATGGGTGTGGTTTTTTTTCCTCTTTTCCTGAAAGGACTGGTAACTTGAGCCTCCTCCAGCTCAATAGCTAGCACTTCCACTCCTGTATCTGATGAATTAGTGGGACACTCCCGCTTGAAATGTCCTGATTTTCCACACTTAAAACAGTTCCCTTGGGGGGACTGTTCCTCTGGGAATAACCTTCCTGTGGTCTCCCTGCGGTGCTGCCTCCTGGTAGGAGAATAATCTGTTCTTCTTGGCAATGACTTAGACAATAATTCTAATTCAGCTACCTTTTTTTTAAGGACGAACAGTTCCATATCCTCTTTCTCTGCAGCTTTAGAAGAATTTCCTTTTTGTGGAGGAGATGGGGACATTTGGTTCTCCAGCACTTTTGCTTTTCGGATCAGTGTGGAATAGGACAAGACTTGATCATCCAACTTAACTCTTAACATGATCATGACTGGATCATTGCTAAGGCCTCCCTTCTGAATTTGTTTGGATAGTCGAGCATCCAACTCAGATGCAGTGACTGCTCCATTATGAAACAGTTTTCCCAGTGACAATTGTAATCGATTGATATAGTCTGAAGCTTTCTCATGTTCCTTCTGTTTAGTGGCTAGGAACTTAATTAATAGATCATCAGAGTCCTCTGATTTTCCATACGCATCCTGCAAAACTTTCAGGTAATCTTGTGCAGTAGCTTGTTCATTCACTCCCCTAAACAGCCTTATCATATTCGTAGCTGGGAAACGAAGACTCTCCATTATCCGTTGTTTTTTTATGTTATCCGTACAAGACCATTCTTCCAATAATTGTACAGCATTATCCTTCCAGGCCTTAAAGGGTTCCTCCCCGGCAGGAACAGGCTGATTCCCAGAAAACACTTTCAGCTTACGGTAACTGTGGGTATGGGTAGCTGTTACTATGGCTTCTGAAAGTTTTTGCAGTATTTCAGATATGTTACTCTCTCCTGAACTTGTGGCTCTCAATAGGGAATCGCCTGGTTTTGGGGATGTTGGAGATGAGGGAACCACTAGATCTTGGGTCTTAGGGGCAGTTGTCCCTTGCACACTGGAAAAGTAGACATTTCGTTTGGGGATGGCCCCAGTCTCTACAAGGGTAACCGGTAATCTCCTGGCGGGTTTCTCTGACAAAGGGGACAGAATCTGGGAATAACTTGATACATTAAAGTCTCTTTGGCCTATACTGGAGGGTTGCTGCAGTGTAACCCCTTCCTCCTTATCAGGGAGAGCATACACTAAGCGACATCCTTCAGGAGCTGCTTCAAGAAGGTATAGACATGTAGGCCTATGACGGCCTCTCAAATCTGCATGGGAATATACTAACATGTAAGTTTGACCGTATGAATCATGCAGGATATCTCTGATGGTAGCCATCTCTATTCCCAGTACAATCTCTACGCACTTGGTGATATGTTTTATTTCACTATAGGGAGGTACCTGGCATATCATCACTGCATGATGCAATGGTACCTTCTGTTGCTGGGCCCAATCTGTTACAAATGGGAGTGTGGGCCGGGGAATTAACGTATCCTTACTGGGTGTACCCCAATTTATCTCAGCAGTGCCTCCAAATGTAACGGGGTTTGGCCTAGGCCCACAATTACCCCTGTGGGTCTTTACCCCAGCTACCTCCATGTGCTCTGCAGGCTGATCCTGAGTCTCCGCTACCTGGGAGTTGGGGTACATGACTGTGGCAGTGCCTCCACCTGACTGGGCATCCAGGGCAAGAATGGGTTTCCCAGACAGGAACATAATAAATAACTACAACACACACAGTAATAACAGTAAAACAGTAGGAACATGTATTAAAGGATTATGGTAAATAAAAATAAGGCAAGAAATACAGTGGCTAACTAACACACCAACTCTCTCTAACCAGGCCCAGCACCCTCCCAAACCACCTGCGAACCCACCCTCAGACTTCACCCTAATGGCTGATGGGTACCAGTTGGTGCACATAAATGTTGGGGCCCTTTAAGGTAATCCACATGCATTTAAACAGTTGCAGCTCATAGGAAACTGCAATCCACAGGAAGAGCTGTTTATAAGTTTATGTGATGGACAGAATGCCCTGTCAGTATGACAAGGAGAGAGGATACTTCTTACCACTGACAGGATTCTGCACAGGCTGAAAGAAAACTCCAAGGTCTGCCAGTCATTTACTTTGTCTGCATTCTTCTCCACAGCTCTCTAACAGGGTCAGACTGCAGCTGGCAGCAAACACTAAATCAGCAGATCAGACAAATGCTGTTACTTTACAAGATGAAGTCTGCAGCTCTCTCACAGCCAGGCCTCACACACACACCTTCACTGCTCTGACATGTCTGCTTCCTCCTGTGTCTTACACTCTTCTTTCAGTTTCACTTGATCACATGACCAACCAGTCTAATAGTTGCCTAGGCAACATCTCCTGCAGATTGTATACAGGTGCAAAAGTTCACAGGAAAATGTTCAACAGGAAGGGCTACATTTGGATAAGTGGATTGCAGTAGATAACATGTAAATTGCTTACAGGGAATCAAAGCCGTTCGATTTTTTTTTTAATAAATATGTTGACTACCGGCTATGTCAATATAGCTATTAACCATTTTTAATTGTTTCACAGACCCTTAAAAATATTTAACTCAAAATATGCATTTATTAATTATCATCAAATATTGATTCTACATCTTGGTCTAGATTACAAGTGGAGCGCTAAATATCGATTGCATGCAAGTTATATTAGTGCTCCACTTTGTAATACCAGAGCACAATAATGTGTGCTGGTATTACAAGTAAATTGCAATGTAAACACAAGCTCAAATTTGCATTGCTAGGAAGCATTGTGCTCATGAGAACGTGCTTCCATAGGTTCCCATGGCAGCAGCGTTCTGATGTCGTCCTAAACGGCATTAGAACCTCGTGCAGGGAAGGGGGTAAGTAGCTCAGCGATGGGCAGCATTTTTAATACATATATGACTATATTATATATATTTGTGTTAATATGTGTATATACACATACTAACACATAAATATATATGTACAGGTATATAAGCATATGCAGTTCCCATAGACCACAATGTAAAGGCACTTTTCACCCCACTCCCACCAACTTTAAAGCCCCAAAACTGCCTAGTGCATGTTTTTTTGTGTGTGTTTTTTTAAAAAAAAATCAAAAACTATAATGCCCTCTATTTTGAGGGCATTAAGGGTACTTTTAGAAAATAAATCAGAAGTCTGACCTTTGGTTATTTTTCGGAGTGCTAATTGCTACCATGAGTAAATTTACCTGTTTGCAGGAGAGAGATAATTTCTCGCTCCACTTGTAATCTAGCCCCTAATTTTTAAATCAAATTTCCTTTGCATTAAAAAGACAAAGTTAAATTAAAATATAGTTGATATATAAATGTAAAATTAGATTGTTTATAGCAAATTGTTGATGGAATATTATACATAATTAAACTGAACATTAATATTATTAGGTAGAATTATATTTTACATAGTCATAATGAAGTATTTAGAGCCCAGAATAATAATGAATTACGTCATTACCAGGATAGCATGAAATTTTAGTAAATATAAATATGATATGGTGACCAGCTCATTAGGAGCTGCTGAGTCAGTGTAAACATTATTGTAACCCCAAACATTGTACAGACTAGTTTAAAGGACCACTAAACACAGTAGAATAGCAACACATGCATAATAAAAAGACAATGCAAAAGCAATTAGTTTGCATTTCAAATGAATAGTAGATTTTTTTTCTGGCAAATGTTACATTTTCTTTCCAACTGCATCATGTGACAGCCATCAGCCAATCACAAAATGCATAATTATGTATATTCTGTGAACATATAAAGGCTGTGCACATTAAGATAACTGAAGTGAATTAGAAATGCATTTAAAATTGGGTGCTCTATCTGAATCATAAAAGTTTAATTTGGATTTTAGTGTTCCTTTAAATTTTGTCTTTATAAACTATCAAGATAAAGTCTCAACAGTTGCATTCTTTTCCTAACATTTTTTTATGAACAGTACCAGGTCAACTCTAGGTCCCTAATACACTTTTATTCATATGAGCTAGAACCTAGATAGAGTATATGCAGAAGTATAATATGTTCATTAAGTTAATACTCATATTTTGACCAGGACTTCTTAAAATGTAATACAAACATTCCGCCAAGCAAACACAAATCAAGCAAAAAGAACAGTATAATGTTAATGGCAGCCTTGATGATCATTTTTTCTCTTGGTCTGTTATAATTAATTATTATTATCACTTAATTACTATTATCTGTGAAGATGAAATACAGGAGTTTTTTGATGGTCAAACGATGGTTACCTGATATTCAGTCTGATTTGAGATTCTTCAGTACTATCAACTTTTTTTTTTTTAATCAACTGTGTTCAAGCCCCTGATATTTAAAGGGACATAATACTCATAAGCTAAATCGCTTGAAACTGATGCAGCATAACTGTAAAAAGCTGATAGGAAAATATCACCTGAGCATCTCTATGTAAAAAAGGAAGATATTTTACCTCACAATCTCCTCAGCTCAGCAGAGTAAGTTCTGTGTAAAAAGTTATATACTCAGCTGCTCCCAGCTGCAGGTAAAGAAAAATTAAAAAATGAAGAAATGAACAGCAGCCAATCAGCATCAGCAGTGCTGAGGTCATGAACTCTTACTGTGATCTCATGAGATTTGACTTAACTCTCATGAGATTTCATAGTAAGCTTCCTTTACCTGATTGGTGAAATAATATGAGAGTGCACGAAGCTCATCCTTTCAGTTGTCCCGGGACAGACATACTAATATGCTGCTTAGAAATCCTTTACAATGGGAGGTGGCTACTGAGGAACTTTTGAGGTAAAATATCTTTCTTTTTTACATAGAGATGTTCAGGTGATATTTTCTAATCAGCTTTTTACAGCTATGCTGCATCACTTTCAAGTGTTTAAACATTTGGGTATTATGGCCCTTTAAGTGTCAAACAGCTTTAATTCAAATGAAAAATTGGAGACATGAACAATTTGACTGATTTACATATAGCAGAGGATTTGTACGTACAATACATGACTGACTGCTAGAACAACTATACACAATAACATTTTTATCTTAATTGAACATAAACTTTGTGAGAACTAAGCATTAATACATAAAATATAATGTATTTATTATATAATATTATAAAAGAAACATAAACAAATGTCTTACCTGTAATTTCCTTCGTCACTGCATGGTTTAACTCTGAAAGGTAAAAAAAAAATAATCTAAACTTCTTTGTTACACAAAACTTTTTTATATAAACTTTTGCCAGTAAAATATGGTTCAAAGGAAAATGAAAATCATCAAAACATACTGACACAACATTCAATCTCCAACTAAATGTTTCCCTGAGGGTTACTTAAATTTTTAAGAAAATTAGCACTCAATTTCAAATAATCATCAACTACACTAAAAAAACATAAATTATGCTTACCTGATAATTTCATTTCCATCTGTGGGGGGAGAGTCCACTGCTTCATTCATTACTTATGGGAATTAAGAACCTGGCCACCAGGAGGAGGCAAAGACACCCCAGCCAAAGGCTTAAATACCTCCCCCACTCCCCTCACCCCCCAGGCATTCTGCCAAGGGAACAAGGAACAATAGGAGAAATATCAGGGTTAAAATGGTGCCAGAAGAATAATATTAAAATTTAGGTCTGCCCACCGGAGCAAACGGGCGGGAGCAGTGGACTCTCCTCCCACAGATGGAAATGAAATTATCAGGTAAGCATGGTTTATGTTTTCAATCTTAATGAGAGGAGAGTCCACTGCTTCATTTATTACTTGTGGGAACAAATACCAAAGCTCTAGAGGACACAAAATGAAAAAAACGGTAGGGTAAAAAGATGCGGACCCTATACTGAGGGCACCACAGCCTGCAGAGCATTGTATATTGCCCGAAGATCCCAAATGCAATCGGGAAGGAACTATTCCTCCTGAGTCCATAGTCCCTGTGCCTTCCTGGCACCCCAAACAGCTCCCCATCCTGACAGACTCGCAACCGTAGTCACAATCACCCAGGATGGTCTTGAGACGGACATCCCTTGGGACAAGTGATCCGGACAAAAACACTAGAGAGCGATTCTCTCGATCTGTTTTCAAGAGAAATCTGTTGAGACAGATCTGAATGATCGCCGTTCCACAGCTTCAGCATGCGCAGTTGCAACAGTCTGAGGTGAAACCTGGCAAAGGAAATGATGTCCATGCTGGACACCATGAGACCAATCACCTCCATAAACTGAGCCACAGATGGCCTTAAGGAGGTCTGGAGGGCAAGACCTGTTGAAGCTAGCCTGCAACGTCTCTGGTCTGTTAGAAAAATTCTCATGTCTATGGAGACTAATATATTACCCAGGAATTCCATCCTGGTACTCGATACAAGAGAACTCTCTCTAGATTTATCTTCCATCCATGGGATTGAAGAAGACAGAGGAGAGATTCCAAATGGTCCACTCTACGAAAAACTTCTTGGAGAATGCTGCGTTGGAATCAAACCCGGGTCAACTACTTGGCGGCAGTCATGCTTACCACTATACCAGCTAGACCAAACAGAAGATCAATAAACTGGAAGTGCTGGTCCAGGAACTCAAACCCTAGGAACTGGAAGTGGTCCTTGAGGATTGGTATGTGAAGGGAGCATCCCTCAGATCTATCATGGTCATGAACTGCCCTTCTCGAGGGGAAGAATGGACCTATTGTCTCCCTCTTGAACGAAGGGGCATTAAAAAATTAGTTTAAAGCACTTAAGGTCCAAATTGGACAGAAAGTTCCCTACTTCTTTGGAACCACAAAAAGGTTTGAATAGTATCCCAAACCTCTCACTGCCATAGGCACCAGGACAATAACTCCTAAGAGGAAAGATCCTGTACGCACCCAAGAAAGGCTTCCCTCCTTTCTGGTCAGGAAGAAGCAAAAAGAAGGAACTGCCCTTGGTTAGCTGAGACTTGAAACCTATCTTGTGACACTGAGCTATGACCTCCAGGACCCATGGATCCTTCACGTCCCTGAACCAAGCAACTGAAAAGAGCAACATTTTTCCTCCTACACAATCCAGAAGAGGACCAGGGACCCCCCGTTCATGCTGACTTAGACTCGGCAGGCTTCCTGCTCTGCTTGGATTTATTCCAGGACTGGGCCGGCTTCCAATATCTTTTGGTTTGCTTAGGCTTAGCGGAGGACTGTTGACATGGGCTTTATCAAAACGAAAAGAACAAAAATTGTCCCTTAGACTCGTTCATATTCTCTTGCGGTAGAAGGGCACCCTTGCCCTCTGTGACCGTGGAGATAATTGAGTCCAGGCCTGAACCAAACAAAATCATTCCCTTAAAGGGGAGGGAAAGAAGTCTAGACTTAGAAGTAATATCCACAGACCATGACTTCAGTCAGAGCCCGACGGGCCTGAACAGAAAAGGCTGAAGCCTTAGCATTTAGGCGAATAATCTGCCTAATAGCATCACAGATAAAAGAATTAGCAACCCTCAAGGCCGTAAATCATTCTTGAGTAACGTCAAGGGGACCTCTCCACCACAATCAATCCTATAAGGAGTTACACCAGAAGGTAGTTTCTCCAGCAACCACGGCAACGGCCGCGTCCGGTTGAAACAAATATCCTGTATGCTGAAAATAACTTTAACAGAGTTTCCATCCTTTATTCATGGGCTCTTAAAACGAAGAGCTATCCTCAAACGGGATAGTAATACGTTTAGCAAGGATGAAGATAAAGCCATCCCTTTTACGGACGGAACCTCACAACTCCATTGATGGTCCAGGACCGGGAACGATTTGTTAAAGGGAGAAGAGAGGAACAATCCAGTCCCATTCATTCTTTATAATGTTCGCCATCTAACAGGAGCGGGGAAGGATAAGGTACCACCCTGTCCTCAAACTCTATCCAATTTAGCAATTAAAGGTTCCTCAGGCAATTTGGCCTCTGGAACCACTGAATTTGCCAAAAAACTTTCTTTAGAAGAAAGCGCAAATTCCTAAAACTAAAGTCTGGTTCCTCCGCAGCCGGAGGTTTAGAGGCAGCAGACTCTGACCTAGAATGTTCAAACTCTGAAGTCTCAGAAAAAACTTCATCTTCTGATAACCATATCAGTTAAATCCAATAAATTATCTGATGTACTCTGGAAAGGAGTGCAATATGTAACCTTTCGCTTGCGCTTAGCAGGGCGAGGTAAAGCATTAAAGGCCACAGACACCGCCGTCTGAGCTGCGCAGTAACGTCTGGTGAAAAAATGGCCCCCTCCAGATGGACGATCAGCAATGCTATGGGAAACTGGATGTGTAGAGAGATAAGCATGTAGGGCACCTCACTGAATGACAACTCCTCAGAGGTGGACGGCTCAGTGGTATCAAACATGTTTGATATTATCACATTATCAAGGCATATGGAACATAATTGAGGGGGCGGGAATAAGGCCTCACATTATAAACAGGAATTACTCTTTAGGAATAGAGTGCGTGCCCTCTAAGTAACAGAATCCTCCATCGCTAGTGCAATAACCGGAAAACTATAGAACTTAAACATTATTTTATTTAAAAAAAACTGCACCTTTATATCCCAATGGATGTGGCACTCACCACCTCCCATGACCCAGACAATACAGAGTTAGGACTCCTCTTTGATAGAAACCCGGTCAGGAAGAGGGAAAGAATCACATGGTGCACAATGCAGGACCGTATCTGCTATGAGAAAAAGCGTGCCAAGCTTGTGACCCTGTCTTCTAGCGTTATCATACATGTATAAAAAAATGAAACGATCTTACCAAAATCTATGCCGTGGAACAGGAACAAGGCCTTTCAAGTGTGAAAGGTTAGTAGCATCGCTCCCGACATGGACTTGAGAGCAGAAAGCAGGCAGTGAAACTCGTCAACACTGATTTCTTATGGACCTGTTAATCTGAGACGGGATGGTTTCACAGAGACGACACTTCTGCATCTCAGGACTCTAACTTTCACCCATGCTCTCACTGAGAGGCTGACAAGACTACTTAAAACTCCAGTCCCATTGTGAAGAGTACTATCCTCCATAAGAGACTACTCCGAATCTTCCGACACTTCTCTGCCAACCTCCTGTGATGAAAGGCAAAGAATAACTGGGGGATGAGGGGAGTAAGGGAGGTATTTAAGCCTTTGGCTGGGGTGTTTTTGCCTCCTCCTGGTGGCCAGGTTCTTAATTCCCACAAGTAATGAATGAAGCAGTGGACTCTCCTCCCATTAAGATGGAAAAGAGATCTAGTTAAAAATAATTATATATAAGGCTATAAGAGGCTGCTCCTAGGTGGTAACTCGCCATAGAACAAGTTACTGAGCTGTTGTTCGTTCCTGGTAGAGCGCTACTCTCTGTGTATTAATTTGAATAATGACCCTGGGAAGGGCTCCCTAAGGGGGATGGAGGAAACCAGACGTGGACGCCTTGCCCAGTGTGCTTAGAGGAACATGGCTGCACCTCACTGATGAGGCCCATAGGTAGCTGAAACGATCGTCTGGGGTTGTCATGTTCATTGTTCAGAAGAGAATTGCCTGGAATCTTGGGGCTGGACTAACTTTATGCGGAGGGATCAAACTGATATACTTCAGGAAAGTTATCCTCTGTTAAAAGCACAACTGGGCTAAAAGAGGCTGCTTCTAGGTGGTAACTCGCCATAGAACAAGCTACTGAGCTGTTGTTCGTCCCTGGTAAAGCGCTACTCTCTTTGTGTGTATATATATATATATATATACATATTTATAGAAAATACATACACACATTCATAAACATATACACAGATTTTTGTAGGTCTCCAGTCACATAACATATAACTGAGTGATGTTTAGCGAGTCTTTACTATATATTGAAAGCATAGGGTGTTCTAAAGAGATTATCTGGTAAATGTTTTTCCATTCATATATAATACTAGATTTTGAGCTCCATTTGTAATCTAAGACAATATGTTTAGTATGCCTTTAGCAGACTATATAACAGAGTAGTTTTAGACAGATGATAACTGCACATGTACTTAATCATTACCTTTGAGAGGCATTCATAATAATCCAACCCATCTCAGAGGGAACCAATGATTAATCCTTTCTGAGACAGCATAAGGAAAAATGATCATGCCAGATTCAGTGACTGTAACATCCTTATTAACCCAATGCCTTCACTGCCATGTTTAAAAAACATATTTTTTGTGAAAGGTATGATCTGAAAATAGTTGTTGACTTATTTTACCTTCTTATCCTTATGCAATATTAATCAGCCATTCCACTGAAACAAACCATGGCAATTATCACTCCCACCTGCATGAGAATTTCAGCTGAAACTTTGACTGGTGACTAATTTATTGGCTCATGTTTGCTTGCTTTCTGGCTATGCCAATTAAGCTGTACACTAATATATTGCTGCCACATAACTCATGAAACATCACTACTGTACATATTTGTAATATGTTCTTACTCATAGTCTTTTTTAATACAACTGAAATATTCTCCTACTTGCACTAATTTTGAGTACAATGTATCATTCTTATTTTGTTGCTATCATTAGATTCTAGTACAGATGAAAAACTTTCCTAATGCAAAAAAACCAAACTGATTTTAACTAAAAGGGACAGTCAAGTCCTAAAAAACCTTTCATGATTCCAATAGGGCATGCACTTTTTTTTTTTTAAATTGTTTATTTATAGCCAACAATGTATACAGAATCCATAGAAAAAAGAAAAAAATATATTCGTACATATTACATCAAAATAAAAAAAGAATAGCAGATATACATAGCATATATAAACAGGTCATATGCACGTTAAGTTGATCTGAAGCAAGTATATTTACCATTTTGTTTACTACTCCTTGTTGGAATTTTATATTTTATAATAAAAAAGGAAAGGAGAGAGAGAGAGGAAGAAAAAAAAAAAAAAGACAAAATCCTCAAGGAGGGGAGGGTAGAAAAAGGGGAGGAAAAAAGGAAGGGGAATGTTCCAGAACTCTATGCCTCCCACCTCGTCTACCAGATACCAAGCAGGACTATCTCTGAGTTCTTAAATGGGAAAATCAGATAATCAATTTCTCTCTTAGGGGATATTTTAATAAATGCTGCCCACTTATCAAAAAAATTCCTTATGTCAGATTCATTATCTATGTTTGAATTTATTTGTTCCAATACACATTGTTTCTTTAAATGATTCCTAATTTCTGGGATAGTTGGTAACGATCTCAATTTCCATTTCTTGCAGATCAAGTATCTGGTGGCTAAGATGGACAAGTTTACTAATTTTTCATTGGGCTGATGTCCATCTCCAGATTTTAAACATAGTGTAATTTGATACAATGAGAGAGCTAGTGATTCAATTTTTAGTTTGTTCTTAAGCCAGAATTCTAGCTTATTCCATAAATTTCTTATCCTAGGATATTGCCAAAACATATGAATCAGATCTGCAGCAGGGTAGGAAGATTTAAGGCATTTGCTAAATTCCTGATTTTGAACTCTGAGACCTCTTTCCGGGGTGAAGTATGCCCTATACAAAAGTTTTAAATGTGCATCACGCCAAGTAGTAGAGAGGGTAGTCCTTGCTACTTTGCTCACTGATAATTGAAGAGTTTTCAGCTCGATATTATTATGTGGAATTAGGGCATTCCAAGCCGAAGCCAACCTCTCCATGTTAGGAGTGCCTTTGTTAATGCCCAGAGTATAGTAGCAAGGGGCAATGGACATGGAGCCATTATTGGTTATTGTTAACCAGCTTTCCAGTTTACCAAGAGTCCAGCACCAGCCAGCCTTTTTGGTAAGTTCAAGGACATAGTGCCTTATCTGCAGATAAGCAAAGAAATCTTTATTAGACAGATTGAATTTGTTCTTCAACTCCTCAAAGGAATTAACACACTTTCTATCTTGATCAATTAAGTATATAGCCCTATCAAAGCCATTATTATGCCACCTGTTGAAGACCAACGAGTCTAAGCCTGCTTGGAAATTGGGATTTCCTATCTTAGGGAGATATTTTGAAGCTGTACTGTTTATTGAGAGAGATTTAGTTAGTTTCCACCATGCTTTAAGAGGGTTCATTATGGTTTTAAGTTCTTTAATGCCTGTTGGCAGGTATTTTGGCTCGGAGTGAGTCAAAGCTGTTGGTAAGAACGGTTCACATATACTTAATTCGAGTTCATTATTTAAAACATAATTCTTGGAGAAGATCCAGTCCGCTACTATGCGGGCTAGGAAGCATAAGTTATAAGATCTCAAGTTTGGTAATGCTAAGCCTCCCAGCTCTCTTGGCACAGCCAATCTAAAGAAGGATATCTTAGATCTTTTCCCCTGCCAGATGAATTGTCTAATTGAGGAATTCATTGATCGAACATCTTTTTCTAGTAAGATTACTGGGACATTCTGAAGGACGTAGAGCAGCTTTGGGAGGAGGACCATCTTAAATAGTGCTGACCGACCAGAGATTGACAATGGTAAATTATGCCAGGTTTTGAGTCTTTCTTTTATGTGAGCGAGCATTGGAGTTATATTTACTTTATACAAGTCTCCCAAGTCAATTGGGATATGAATCCCTAAATATTTAAAAGATTCTGTTACCACTCTGAAAGGGAAATTTGAATTATGCCTAGTGCTTTTCCTAAGCCAAAGCAACTCGGATTTTGATGCATTTACTTTGTACCCCGAGAAGGAGCCAAAGTGATCAGTAATTCGCAAGAGTTTTGGTATATTTAGATCAGTATTAGACAGATAGACAAATAGGTCATCTGCATACAATCCGATTTTTATTTCATATTTTTGGATTTTTATGCCATCCAGAAATTTTCTTATCATAATTGCCAAAGGTTCTATAGCTACATCAAAGAGAAGCGGGGAGAGAGGACAGCCCTGGTGTGTGCCCCTGTTTAGTGCGATTGAGGGAGAGACATCGTTATTTATTATCAGGCTTGTATAAGATTGATTATATAAGTTCTCTACAAATTTGGGGAGATTACCCTTAATCCCTAATTTTATTAGAGAAGTTTTTATATGTTTATGAGTTACTGAGTCAAATGCCTTTTCTGCGTCGATTGACAAGATGGCCAGATCCGGGAGATCCTCTCCCCTCGCCACTCCCATAGGCAATTTTTGGATAAATTCCATTGTGACAAGTAATTCCCTCATTTTTTCTGTAGAGTTACAATTATTAAGGAAGCCAGCTTGGTCCGGGTGGATTATTTTTGCTAGGATAGTCTGAAGCCTGGTTGCTAAGATTGAGGACATGATTTTGTAATCCGAGTTTAATAGGGCAATTGGTCTATAAGACTCTTTGCAGGTGGGATCTTTCCCCTCTTTTAAGATCAAGGTAGTAAATGAGGAAGAGAAGGAGGGCGAGACCTGTTTATCGTTAATAAAAATATCATTGTACAAATTGCCCAGGTAAGGGACTATCTCTGTTGATAAGATTTTGTAAAACTAGTTGGGTAAGCCATCCGGACCAGCAGCTTTATTAAGGGAAAGTTTAGTGATCATTTTTTCTATTTCTTCCCTTGTGATGGGAGAGTTGAGACTATCAATTGCTTCAGATGTTGCTATTGGGTATGTAATTTTGTTCCAGAATTCAGTAGCTTTTTCTGTATCATACCCTTTGCTTGTGTACAGTTCCTGGAAGTATTGTAAGAATAAATCCGAAATTTCTTCGGACTTTAATAGCTGTTTCCCATTATGCTGGATTTTGTCTATAATAGGTTTTTTATTCTCATTTTTAATCAGTTTGGCTAGCATTTTACCTGATTTGTTACCAAATCTATACATCTTTGCTTGCAATCTAAGCTCTTTATGAGCTTCTTGAGTTATAAAAAAAGTATCTCTTGAGGTTTTAGCACGAACATATCTTGCCCAATTTAAAGGGGTTCTTTCAAGTAAAAAAAGGTTATAAGAGTTGATCAGTGAATTACATACTTCCTTCTCTCTTGCCTTCCTTCTCTTATTTTGTATAGCAATATGTGCAGTAATTTCACCCTTGACAACTGCTTTGGCTGTTTCCCAGAAGATATCCGGGCGCCCTATATAGTCGCTGTTAAAATGAACGTATTCCTTGAATTTATTCCTGAGCCATTCTTTGAATATTAAGTCAGCAACAAGGTGATAAGGAAAGAAGAATTGTAATGACTTATGTTTTGGTTGGCCAAGATAAAGCTCAAGGAAAATAGGCCCGTGGTCAGATAAGAATATCGGCATTATCCCTGCTTTTACCTTTGTAGTACCTAAACGTTCGTCGGTCAAAAATAAGCGTTTTATGAGCTTTGGAGAGACAGGTGAAATCCTGAGTATCAGGATTCTGAGTTCTCCAAATGTCGCGTATTGCGAGGTTCTGCTTAATTTTATTGAACATTTTAAAATCAAGACTATCTTTTTTCTGTTTTAAGAGCTTGTTATTTCTTCTAAGTCTGTCTATAGGACATTGTGGGGCCATATTAAAGTCTCCTCCTAAGATTAGGTAGCCTTCACTAATTAGTAGGAGTTTGGCCTGTATCAGATCCCAGAACTCAGGGTCAGTTGTATTCGGGCCATATACATTGCAGAGTGTATACATCACTTGATCTGCTTTCATTTTTACCAGGACAAATCTCCCCCCGGTCTCAGAGTGTAAAATCTCCACTTGGGCCCTTTTCTCTATAAGTATAGCCACTCCCCGTTTTTTTCCGGAGCATGGAGCTGCAAAAACTTCCCTTACCCATGATGTCTTCAATTTTAATGAATTCTCTAGGTTTAAGTGGGTTTCCTGTATGAACCCAATGTCAACCTGAGCTTTCCGTAGGTGTGTTAGGATTGCCTTCCGTTTAATGGGAGATGAAATTCCCCCTACGTTCCAGGATACTAATTTCAGTTTATCCAATTTTTGCACCATTTATTTATAGGAGGCAGGGAGAGAAGGAAAGAGGGCAAGGGAGAAAAGAACAGGCAGAGAGAGTGGAAGAAAGAAAAAAAAAAAAAAAAAAAGAAAGGGGAAAAACCAGGGCGTGCACTTTTAAACCACTTTCCAATTTACTTTTACCACCAATTTTGCTTTGTTCTCTTGGTATTCTTAGTTGAAAGTTAAACCTAGGAGGTTCTTATGCAAATTTCTTAGACCTTGAAGGCCGCCTCTAATCTGAAAGCATTTTGACAGTTTTTCACCAGTAGTTCATAGATAACATTGAGCTCACGCACCTGAATTTACCAAAAAGTGAGCACTGATTGGCTAAAATGCAAGTCTGTCAAATTAACTGAAATAAGGGGGCAGTCTGCAGAGGCTTAGATACAAGGTAATTACATAGGTAAAAACATAAATTATGCTTAACAGATCATTTATTTTCCTTCTGTATAAGGAGAGGTAACGGCATCATTCCTTACTGTTGGGAAATACTGAACCTGGCCACCAGGAGGAGGCAAAGACACCCCTCTCCCACTTTCCCCATCCCCCAGTCATTCTGCCGAGGGAACAAGGAACAGTAGGAGAAATATCAGGGTATAAATGGTGACAGAAGAAAAATATAATTTAGAGGGCCACTCATCAGAGAACACGGGCGGGGGCCGTGGACTCTCCTTATACAGAAGGAAATGATATTATCTGGTAAGCATAATTTATGTTTTCCTTCTTAATATAAGGAGAGTCTACGGCATCATTCCTTACTTTTGGGAAACTTATACCCAAAGCTCTAGAGGACACTGAATGATAACGGGAGTGACAAAAAGAGAGGCGGACCCTAATCTGAGGGCACCACAGCCTGCAAAACCTCTCTCCCAAAGGCTTACTCAGCCGAAGCAAAAAACATCAAACTTGTAAAATTTAGAAAACATATGTAAGGAGGACCAGGAAGCCGCCTTACAAATCTGATCCATAGAGGCATCGTTCTTGAAGGCCCAAGAGGAAGCCACTGCTCAAGTAGAATGAGCCGTAATCCTCAGAGGTTTATGTCACGCTGTCTCATAAGCAAAGCGGGTAACACTCCTTAACCAAAAAGATAAGGAAGTCGAAGAGACCTTCTGACCCTTACGCTTCCCAGAATATACAACAAACTAGGAAGAAGCTTGTTTAAAATCCTTAGTAGCCTGAAGATAGAATTTCAAGGCGCGAACAACATCCAAATTATGAAGCAAACGTTCCTTCGAAGAAGAAGGATTAGGACATGAGGAAGGAACCACAATCTCTTGATTGATGTTGCGGTCTGACACAACCTTAGGAAGAAAACCTCAGTACGTAGGACAGCCTTATCCGAATGGAACACCAGATAAGGAGGCTCACATCGCAAGGCAGTAATCTCAAATACTCTGCGTGCAGAAGCAATAGCGAGTAGAAAAAAGGAAATTTATGCTTACCTGATAAATTTATTTCTTTTACAATATGACAAGTCCACGGATTTCATCCTTACTTATGGGATATCGCCTCCTGGTCAGCAGGAGGAGGCAAAGAGCACCACAGCAGAGCTGTATATATAGCTCCTCCCTTCCCTCCCACTCAAGTCATTCGACCGAAGTTAGGAAGAGAAAGGAAAAGCCAAGGTGCAGAGGTGACTGAAGTTTAACAAAAATAAAGACCTGTCTTAGAAAATGACAGGGTGGGCCGTGGACTCGACATATCGTAAAATAAATAAATTTATCAGGTAAGCATAAATTTCCTTTTCTTTTACAAGATATGACGAGTCCACGGATTTCATCCTTACTTATGGGATACAATACCAAAGCTATAGGACATGGATGAAAGGGAGGGACAAGACAGGAACCTAAACGGAAGGCACCACTGCTTGAAGAAAAAAAAACAGCCTCAGATGAGGCAAAAGTATCAAATTTGAAAAATTTGGAAAAAGTGTGAAGAGACGACCAAGTTGCAGCCTTGCAAATCTGTTCAACAGAAGCATAATTTTTTAATGCCCATGAGGAAGCCACAGCCCTAGTAGAATGAGCTGAAATTCTTTCAGTAGGCTGCTGTCCAGCAGTCTCATATGCAAAACGGATGATACTCTTCAGCCAAAAAGAGAGGTAGCTGTAGCTTTCTGACCCCTACGTTTTCCAGAGAAAACAACAAATAATGAAGATGATTGACGGAATTCTTTAGTCGCCTGCAAGTAAAACTTCAGGGCACGGTCCACATCCAAGTTATGTAACAGACGCTCCTTTTTAGAAGAAGGATTAGGACATAATGAAGGAACAATAATTTCCTGATTAATATTTTTGTTGGAAACAACCTTAGGAAGAAAACCAGGTTTGGTACGTAACACTACCTTATCGGAATGAAAAATAAGGTAAGGAGAATCACATTGTAATGCTGAAAGATCAGAAACTCTGCGAGCAGAAGAAATAGCAACCAAAAGTAAAACTTTCCAAGATAATAATTTAATACCTATGGAATGCATAGGTTCAAACGGAACCCCTTGAAGGACCTTAAGAAATAAATTCAAACTCCAAGGAGGAGCAATAGGTCTAAACACAGGCCTGATTCTAGTCAGAGCCTGACAAAAAGACTGAACATCCGGAATATCTGCCAGACGTTTGTGTAGCAAAATAGATAAAGCAGAAATCTCTTTAAGGAACTTGCTGATAACCCTTTCTCCAATCCTTCTTGGAGAAAAGATAAAATCCTAGGAATCCTAATCTTACTCCATGAGTAGTCCTTGGATTCACACCAATAAAGATATTTACGCCATATCTTATGGTAAATCTTTCTAGTAACAGGCTTAGGTGCCTGGATCAAGGTATCAATGACCGAGAACCCTCACTTAGATAAAATCAAGCGTTCAATCTCCAGGCAGTCAGCTGCCGAGAAACTAGATTTGGATGATGGAAGGGTCCCTGAATGAGAAGGTCCTGCCTCAATGGAAGCTTCCACAGTGGCAGAGAGGACATGTCCACCAGATCGGCATACCAAGTCCTGCGAGGCCACGCAGGAGCGATGAGAATCAACAAAGCCCTCTCCTCTTTGATCCGAGCAATCACCCGGGGAAGGAGAGCAAACGGTGGAAACACATAAGCTAGGGTGAACGACCAAGGCACTGCCAAGGCATCTATCAGTTCGGCCTGAGGATCCCTGGACCTGGATCCGTATCTCGGGAGCTTGGCATTCTGACGAGATGCCATAAGATCCAGCTCCGGTCTGCCCCATCTGAGAATCAGGGTGGCAAAGACCTCCGGATGGAGTTCCCATTCCCCCGGATGAAACGTCTGTCTGCTCAAAAATCCACTTCCCAGTTGTCCACTCCTGGGATGTAGATTGCTGACAGATAACAAGAGAGAGCCTCCGCCCACCAAATTATCTTGGATACTTCTGTCATCGCTAAGGAACTCCTAGTTCCTCCCTGATGATTGATGTAAGCCACAGTCGTGATGTTGTCCGACTGAAATCGGATGAATTTGGCCAAAGCCAACTGAGGCCAAGCCTGAAGCGCATTGAATATTGCTCTCAACTCCAGAATATTGATTGGAAGTAGAGACTCCGACCGAGTCCACACACCCTGAACCTTCAGGGAATTCCAGACTGCACCCCATCCTAGTAGACTGGCGTCCGTTGTCACTATCACCCATGAGGGTCTACGGAAGCATGTCCCTTGGGACAGATGATCCTGCGACAACCACCAAAGAAGAGAGTCACTTGTCTCTTGATCCAGATCTATCTGAGAAGACAAATTTGCATAATCTCCATTCCACTGTTTGAGCATGCTTAGTTGTAGAGGTCTGAGATGAAAACGAAATGATGTCCATTGCTGCCACCATCAATCCAATTACCTCCATGCACTGAGCCACTGATGGCCGAGGATTGGACTGAAGGGATTGGCATGCATTCAGAATCTTTAACTTTCTGACTTCCGTTAAGAAAATTTTCATGGATATAGAGTCTATTAGAGTTCCCAGGAAAGGAACCCTTATTTGTGGAATTAGTGAACTCTTTTCTAGATTCACCTTCCACCCGTGAGTCCTTAGAAAGGCTAGAACCATGTCGGTATGAGACTTTGTCAGCTGATAAGACGACGCCTGGATCAGAATATCGTCCAGATAAGGCGCCACTGCAATGCCCCGCGGCCTGAGAACCGCCAGCAAGGACCCTAGAACTTTTGTGAAAATCCTGGGTGCCATGGCCAGCCCAAAAGGAAGGGCCACGAACTGAAAATGTTTTTCCAGAAAGGCAAATCTCAGAAACTTGTGATGATCTCTGTGGATAGGAATATGAAGATATGCATCCTTTAAGTCCACGGTAGTCATATATTGACCCTCCTGGATCAATGGAAGAATTGTCCAAATAGTCTACATATTGAAGGATGGAACTCTGAGAAACTTGTTTAGACTCTTGAGATCTAAAATTGGTCAGAACGTTCCCTCTTTTTTGGGAACCACGAAAAGATTTGAGTAAAACCCCTGCCCCTGTTCCTGTATTGGCATGGGACAAATTACTCCCATAGTGGAGAGGTCTTTTACACAACGCAAGAATGCCTCTCTTTTTATCTGGTCTACAGACAATCGTGAAAGAAGAAACCAATTTTTGAACTCCAACTGATACCCTTGGGACACGATTTCTAGTGTCCAGGGATCCTGAACGTCTCTTATCCAAGCCTGGACTAAGAGAGAATTTCTGCCCCCTACTAGATCTGGTCCCGGATCGGGGGCCACCCCTTCATGCTGTCTTGGGAGCAGCAGCGAGCTTCTTGGGTTGTTTACCCTTGTCCCAATCCTGGTTGGGTCTCCAGGTGAGCTTGCCTTGAGGATAATTCCCTTCCTGTTTAGCGGAAGAGGAAGGGGGGACTCCTTTGAAATTACAAAAGGAACGAAAATTACTTTGTCGTCCCCTTTGCTTAGATGCCTTATCTTGAGGGAGGAGGTGACCCTTACCTCCCGTAATGTCAGAAATGATTTCTTTCAAATCAGGCCCGAATAGGGTCTTTCCCTTGAAAAAAATAGCCAAAAGCTTGGATTTAGAGGACACATCCGCAGAACAAGATTTCAATCATAGGGCTCTCCGTGCTAAGATGGAGAATCCCGAACTCTTAGCCTCCAATTTGGTGACCTGAAAGGCAGCATCCGTAATAAAAGAATTAGCCAGCTTAAGGGCCTTAATTCTATCTTGTATTTCTTCCAAGGAAGTCTCAGTCCTAAAAAGCAGCCGCAGTCGTGACTGTTACAATGCAGGCCGCTGGTTGCAATAAAAACCCTTGATGAACATAGAGTTTTTTGAGAAGACCCTCCAACTTCCAACTTCTTATCCATGAGGTCTTTGAAAGCACAACTGTCCTCGATAGGAATAGTTGTACGCTTCGCCAGAGTAGAGATAGCTCCCTCCACCTTAGGGACCGTCTGCCAAGAGTCCCGGACGGTGTCATCTATAGGGTACATTTTCTTAAAAATAGGGGAGGGAGAGAACAGGATACCCGGTCTTCACCATTCCCTTGTAACAATTTCCGAAATTCTCTTAGGAACTGGAAAAACATCGGAATAAGAAGGGACCTCTAAGTATTTGTCCATCTTACACAATTTCTCTGGTGGGACCACAATAGAGTCACAGTCGTTCAGAGTCATCAAAACCTCTCGCAGTAACAGACGGAGGTGTTCAAGCTTAAATCTGAAAGACATGACGTCCGAATCTGTCTGGGGCAACGCACTTCCTGAGTCAGACAGTTTCCCCTCAGACAGGGTCTCCCTACCCCCCAAACCAGAGCCCTGGGAGGGTACATCGGAGATAGCTATCAAAGCATCAGAAGTTGCAGCGACTACATGGGCCTCTGACCTGCTGCGTTTGCCTTGTAACACTGGCAACTTAGATACAACTTCTGTAAGAGTGGATGACATAACTGCAGCCATATCCTGCAAAGTGAATGAAGTGGACGCGGTTGAGGAACACTGCGTCGCTTGGGTGGGCGTTAAAGGTTGTGATGCTTAGGGAGAAAGCTGCAGCATACCCTGATTCTCATCAGTCTGAGAAGCATCCTTAGATATACTTGCATCAAAGAAAATTTGTTCTTTACATTGTAAAGCCCTCTCCGTACATGAGGGACAAAAGGTAATAGGGGGTTCCACATTGGCATCTAGACACATAGAACATGTACTTTCCTGAAGTTCAGCCATGACAACCAAACTAGCAATAGCAATATTGGTCGTTTTATACTAAAAATTCAACTAAATTTAAAAAGCAAACACTGTTAGAAAAGTTGCTGAAAAACGGGTGTACTGTCTCTTTAAAAGGTAAAATCATATATGCGTTTGCCGCTTTGCAATAAAACTGCAGCAATTTGGAAGCACTCAAATACTTTGACAAGTTTATACTGTAAGTGTATGAACGAATAATTACAAAATTAGGTATTAATTAACCCTTTGCACCTCAGCTGTGGCGCCTACCTGCCCCAATCGAACACTGACTAGACGTGGAAACGGTGCTCCTAAAGCCGCTTGTGATGACTGAACCCAAGCGACTTAGGCCACACCGGAGTGTAGACACTTGCTGCTTCAAGACAGGCTCCGAATAGTAAATGCGCGTCTGAGCGCGCAAAGCTCTAAGCCCCGCCCATCGTGGGCGCAACCAAAAGTCCCCGGCTATAGAAGAACCGCATGGGAAATAAACATGTCAGTGTATTTTAAACAAGTACCGCTAACCACCAATGTGTCCCCTCACAATAAACACACATATTCTATTTTTTGCCAATATATAGAACACTTTTGCCGCGCATGCCACAAACCCCAGCGTTAAAAGCCCATAATAAAAGAATAGCCACCGGTTAACCCTGTATTAGGCCACTGATCATCCAAATAAAAAAGGCAATACTTATGCACATAACTCGACCCTGTGCAAAAACGATTACCCCTTCCCTGTACCGGGAGTGTCAGTCTATTCTGAGATACTTCAGTCTCCCCAGAAATAAATGATTGTACATGCCTCAATGCTGAACGCAGTATGAAGCTGTCCCACACAATGAAGATGTTCCTTTTCCTTACCTTCAGCACATCAGTGGGAAATAACCAGGGTCTTAGATAATATCTGCTAAGACCATCAGCAGGGCATCAACCAATACGGGAGCGTTTTAGTAGAATAAAGATCTCCCCTGTTCATTGCTGAAAAGCCAGAAGCTCTAGCCCTGAGAAAAATAGTACACACTGGTACCATTTAAAAATAATAAACTTTTCATGAAGAATCTAACACCTCACTTTACCTCTTCCTATGACTAACACAGGCAAAGAGAATGACTGGGGTGGGAGGGAAGGGAGAAGCTATATATACAGCTCTGCTGTGGTGCTCTTTGCCTCCTCCTGCTGACCCAGAGGCGATATCCCATAAGTAAGGATGAAATCCGTGGACTCGTCATATCTTGTAAAAGAAAAACAACAATTTAATGTTAATTTCATACATAGGCTCAAGGTGGAGCCTTAGATCTAAACACAGGTCTGATACTAATCAGAGCCTTAACAAAGAACTGAACATCTGGAAGCTCTGAGAGCCTCTTGTGCAGTAAAACAGACAGGGCGAAATCTGTCCCCTCAGGGAACTGGCAGAAAGGCCCTTCTCCAGTCCATCCTGGAGAAACGACAGGATTCTGGCAACCATAACTTTATTCCAGGGAAATCCACGCTCTTCAAACGAGAATTAGTAGGTTCTCCACACCTTATGATAGATGCGACGAGTAACTGGCTTACGAGCGTGAATGAGAGTATCAATTACTCTCTCAGAAAAACCTCTCTTGGCTAGGACTAAGAGTTCAATCTCCACGCAGTCAGCCTCAGAGAATCTAGATTTTGATGAACAAAGTGACCTTGTTCCAGCAGATCCCGCAATAAGGTAACTTCCTCGGAGGAAATTATGACATCCTTACCAGATCTGCGAACCACATCCTTCGCGGCCACAATGGAGTATCACTGATACCTGCTCCTGCTTGATGCGGGCCACTACACGAGGAAGAATTGGTAACAGTGGGAAAAGGTCAATTAGACTGATCCTCCAGGGCACTGCTAATGCATCTATTAGCTCCGCCTGAGGATCCATGGACCTCGACCCATATCTGGGTAGCTTGGTATTGAGACGAGACGCCATGAGATCTATCTCCGGCGTCCCCCACATGTTGCATATCTCCTCAAACACTTTGGGTTGGAGAGACCATTCCCCCTGATGAAAGGATTGTCTGCTGAGAAAATCCGCTTCCCAGTTGTCCACACCCAGAATGTGGATCGCTGACAGGAGGAGATAGTAGTGGCCCTACTATCTCACTCCTCCATCCAACAGACTACTTGGACTGATCACTTGATAGTGTCATGCATAATTCAATGGCCTTCTGCTTCTCCCTCTTCGTACATCTGGAGATGAAATGAAAGTTTTCTGACACATCCCTCATATAGTGAATATGAGGGATGTGCCAGTAAGCTTTCATTTAAACTCCAGATGTACGAAGAGGGAGAAGCAGAAGGCCATTGAATTATGCATGACACTATCGAGTGATCAGTCCAAGTAGTCTGTTGGATGGAGGAGTGAGATAGTAGGGTCAAGGCATTGACATCGAAGAAAAAGTATTCTATCCGAGAAAATCGCGAGTGTGGATGGGAAAAAAATGTGTACTCCCTAGACTCTGGGTGGGAAACCTGCCATGCATCATGGTCTGTGAGGTCCCTCAGGAGTCGCTTTATTCTGCTGATTACCCTATGGGGAGTCGAGGAAGTATTGGAATGATCTATTAAAGGGTCTATGGTGAAGTTAAAATCCCCTCTAATAATAGGTAGACCCTTTCTGACTTCTAAAATCTTTTCTGTTAAGGACAGAAAAAAATTGTCTTGAGACTTATTCTTTTTATCTTGCGGTAGGAAGGCACCCTTGCCCCCAGTAACCGTGGAGCATGCATCAATCACACCAATCCTAAAAGTCCTTTCTTGACCACTCCAACTCTTCTATCAGCCGGTCTCCATACTTCCTTTTGTCTCCAAATTACTGGAACAACTAGTCTGTAATCAGCTAATCAATTTCTCTCAACTAACTCCTTACTTGATCCATTACAATCAGTTTTCTGCTCTAAATACTCAACATCTGCTATCAGCTAAAACAAAGTGACACTAAATTTCAAACGACTACTCATAGGAGAATGGAGGGCATACGAGACCTTAAACATTACAAACCGGCGTAACACTCTCTTGTACTGGGAAGCAGGTAAGGTGGTGATGAGGGGTATTATAACCTCCTACTCAGCAGGTAAATTGAGACAAAGAAAACAGAGAACAGAGGCCCTGTTGAGAAGGGTGCTCAGTGCAAGACACAAGTATCTGCATAACCCTAGTCAGTCCACAAAACAAAAAAAAAAAGGCAAAGACCATCAGACATACTGTGCTACACCAAAATGCAGTCAGGGAAATTACATCAGTACAGGCAAAATTCTACAGATTCGGAGATAAGACAGGGACATTTCTAGCCAGACTCACCAAACTCAACAGACTAAACAAGGGTATAGGCGCTATTAAAGTGGGAGACAACGTACACACAACCACACCAGAAATACAAACCGCCTTTAGGGACTATTACCAGTCATTGTACAGTGGGAAAGCAATAGACAAAACTCAACAGGAATCCTTCTGGGAATCCATACACAGCCCCCAAATAACAGAGGAACACTTGAGTATCCTTAATGCACCTATCACAGAGATTGAGACGATGAGGGCTATCAAAGCATTACCACTCGACAATACCCCGGGCCCAGTTGGGCTACCCGGGGAATATTATAAGTTGCTGGGGGGGGGGGAGGTGGCAACGGTGCTTACCTCACTCTACAATAAAATCATGAGTGGAGAGGGAGACCTATCTGACCGTTTCACAGAGGCTAATGTTACTGTGATCCCTAAGGAGGGCAGAGACCCGCTCCTTACCCAATCATATCGCCCAATATTCCTAATGAATCAGGATTACAAACTATTGACTAAGATCCTGGCGGACAGATTGGCACTGGCTCTGCCCACTCTAATAAACCAATACCAAATCGGCTTTGTGAAGGGAAGATCCAAAGCATTAAATATTCGAAAACTGCAATTCATATTGACTCATTTTTGGAATAAGACCGGGGAGGAGGGAAGGGAGAGCCCAGAGGCATGCGCCTTGATGGTCAATGCGGAAAAGGCCTTTGACATGGTACTATGGGACCATCTTTTTCACACTCTCGTCAAATTCGGTATCAGGGTATTATTAGCACACACGGTCAGGTCATTATATTCCAACCCCCGGGCATCTGTCTGAATTAATGGGGCCCCCTCTTTCCAGCTGGGCAGAGGAACAAGACAGGGGTGTCCGCTGTCTCCCCTTCTCTTCGATCTAGCGATTGAGCCCCTTGCCATCAGGATACGAACAGAAACGGAGGGGTTGTTGGTGGGTGGGGTCCGGTGTCATCTGTCCCTTTTTGCAGATGACATGATACTATACATACAGAACCCAAAAGAGAACATCCCTCATATCATGCAAATTATACATCAATTCGGCCTAGTTTCCGGCTATAAAAACAGAATTTATGCTTACCTGATAAATTTCTTTCACCTAAGGTGTGTCCGGTCCACGGCTTCATCCTTACTTGTGGGAATATTCTCTTCCCCTACAGGAAATGGCAAAGGGAGCACACAGCAAAAGCTGTCCATATAGTCCCCCCTCTGGCTGCGCCCCCCAGTCATTCGACCGAAGGTTAGGAGAAAAAGGAGAAACTATAGGGTGCCGTGGTGACTGTAGTGTACAGAAATAAAAAATTTGAAACCTGACTAAAAATCCAGGGCGGGCCGTGGACCGGACACACCGTAGGAGAAAGAAATTTATCAGGTAAGCATAAATTCTATTTTCTCCTACATTGGTGTGTCCAGTCCACGGCTTCATCCTTACTTGTGGGAACCAATACCAAAGCTTTAGGACACGGATGAAGGGAGGGAACAAATCAGGTTACCTAAACGGAAGGCACCACGGCTTGCAAAACCTTTCTCCCAAAAATTGCATCCGAAGAAGCATAAGTATTGAATTTGTAAAATTTGGCAAAAGTATGCAGAGAAGACCAAGTCGCTGCCTTACAGATCTGATCAACAGAAGCCTCGTTCTTGAAGGCCCATGTGGAAGCCACAGCTCTAGTAGAGTGAGCTGTAATTCGTTCAGGAGGCTGCCGTCCGGCAGTCTCATAAGCCAATCGGATGATGCTTTTCAGCCAAAAAGAAAGAGAGGTAGCAGTAGCTTTCTGCCCTCTCCTCTTACCAGAATAAACGACAAACAAAGATGAAGTCTGTCTGAAATCCTTTGTTGCTTCTAAATAGAATTTTAAAGCACGGACCACATCTAAATTGTGTAACAAACGTTCCTTCTTCGAAACTGGATTCGGACACAGAGAAGGAACAACTATTTCCTGGTTAATATTCCTGTTGGAAACCACTTTTGGAAGAAAACCAGGTTTGGTACGCAAAATAACCTTATCTGCATGGAATACCAGATAGGGTGAAGTACACTGCAAAGCAGACAATTCAGAAACTCTTCTAGCAGAAGAAATAGCAACCAAAAACAGAACTTTTCAAGATAGTAACTTAATATCTATGGAATGTAAAGGTTCAAACGGAACCCCTTGAAGAACTGAAAGAACTAAGTTTAGACTCCATGGAGGAGTCATGGGTCTGTAGACAGGCTTGATTCTGACTAAGGCCTGTACAAATGCCTGTACATCTGGCACTGCTGCCAGACGTTTGTGCAACAAAACAGACAGAGCAGATATCTGTCCTTTTAGAGAACTCGCTGACAACCCTTTATCCAAACCCTCTTGGAGAAAGGAGAGTATCCTAGGAATTTTAATTTTACTCCATGAGAATCCCTTGGATTCGCACCAACAGATATATTTTTTCCATATCTTATGGTAAATTTTCCAAGTCACAGGTTTTCTGGCTTGGACCAGAGTATCTATAACTGAATCTGAAAACCCACGCTTAGATAAAATCAAGCGTTCAATTTCCAAGCAGTCAGTTGCAGAGAGACTAGATTTGGATGTTCGAATGGACCTTGTACTAGAAGATCCTGTCTCAAAGGTAGCTTCCATGGTGGAGCCGATGACATATTCACCAGGTCTGCATACCAAGTCCTGCGTGGCCACGCAGGACCTATCAGAATCACCGAGGCCTTCTCCTGTTTGATCCTGGCTACAAGCCTGGGAAGGAGAGGAAACGGTGGAAACACATAAGCTAGGTTGAACGACCAAGGCGCCACCAATGCATCCACTAGTGTCGCCTTGGGATCCCTGGATCTGGACCCGTAGCGAGGAACCTTGAAGTTCTGACGAGACGCCATCAGATCCATGTCTGGAATGCCCCATCGTTGAGTTAACTGGGCAAAGACCTCCGGGTGGAGTTCCCACTCCCCGGATGGAAAGTCTGACGACTCAAATAATCCGCCTCCCAGTTGTCTACTCCTGGGATGTGAATTGCAGATAGATGGCAGGAGTGATCCTCCGCCCATTTGATGATCTTGGATACCTCTCTCATCGCCAAGGAACTCTATGTTCCCCCCTGATGATTGATGTATGCTACAGTCGTCATGTTGTCCGACTGAAATCTTATGAATATGGCCTCCGCTAGTTGAGGCCAAGCCCGGAGCGCATTGAATATCGCTCTCAGTTCCAGAATGTTTATCGGGAGAAGAGACTCTTCCCGAGACCATAGACCCTGAGCTTTCAGGGAGTCCCAGACCGCGCCCCAGCCTAAAAGACTGGCGTCGGTCGTGACAATGACCCACTCTGGTCTGCGGAAACTCATTCCCCGAGACAGGTGATCTTGAGTCAACCACCAACGGAGTGAGTCTTTGGTTAACTGGTCTACTTGAATCTGGGGAGACAAGTCTGCATAATCCCCATTCCACTGTTTGAGCATGCACAGTTGTAATGGTCTTAGATGAATTTGAGCAAAAGGAACCACGTCCATTGCTGCAACCATTAAACCTATTACCTCCATGCACTGAGCTATGGAAGGCTGAGGAATAGATTGAAGAACTTGACAAGCGTTTAGAAGCTTTAACTTTCTGACCTCTGTCAGAAAAATCTTCATTTCTACAGAATCTATTATTGTTCCTAGAAAAGGAACCCTTGTGGACAGGGACAGGGAACTTTTTTCTATGTTCACCTTCCACCCGTGAGACCTGAGAAAAGCTAAAACAATGTCTGTATGAGCCTTTGCTTTGGAAAGGGACAACGCTTGGATTAGAATGTCGTCTAGATAAGGTGCTACAGAAATGCCCCTCAATAAATCTTGAACTGCATTAACTCACTGCTGCAACTACAATCCTTGTGACAAGCTATCCCAAACCTTATGTCTCTGCACCCTTAACCAGTAAACTGTAAGCTCTTTGGAGCATGGCCCTCCTCCTCCTGCACTATTTTTTTTTAAATCTGTTATCTGTTGGTATCTTATCACAAATCTTTGTCATTGAATAGCCTTATCTCTGTACCCAGCACTACAGAATTTTGCAGCGCTATAAGAAATACATAATAATAATACGAATATCACTAGCTCTCCATTGCTTACTTACACCATTACATAATCATTCTAAATTCTTGTCATATATCTAAAATAATAATAATTTATGATTGCATATTATCAACAATGGCTCTCTAAAGGCACTCTTTTCAGTTATCAATCCATACAACACTGACATGATAGCTATGTAACCATTTCCCTAGATTGAATATAACCAGAGATTATAAACAGAGACAGAAGTTTGGTAGCAGTCAATTTTATGTTTTAATCTTAATCTTTTGTTTACTATTATTGTGTATTACATTACATTTATATGTCTCTGGAGTAGCAAGCAAATGTTAACTCCTTAAATAGAGAGGACAATAACGTCTCCTGGGGATGTTCCAACACTGTAGATTGTTTCTAACCACTTTAAAATAATTGGTCATAAGTCATAAATATCATCTATATGTGCCTCACTAATAGTACATGGTGAAGACTGTGATGTCCTCCTGTAGCGTGTTGTTTAAACCACTAAATAGCGAAACCACAATATTATACATACATACTCTCACCGGTCACTTTATTAGGTACATCTGTTCAATTTCTTGATAACCCAAATTGCTAATCAGCCAATCACATGGCAGCAATTCAATGCATTTAGGTATCTAGACGTGGTGAAAACAAGTTGCTGAAGTTCAAAATGAGCATCAGAATGGGGAAGAAAGGGGATTTAAGTGAATTTGAAAGTGGCATGCCAGATGGGCTGGTCTGAGTATTTAAAAAACAGAATTTATGTTTACCTGATAAATTACTTTCTCCAACGGTGTGTCCGGTCCACGGCGTCATCCTTACTTGTGGGATATTCTCTTCCCCAACAGGAAATGGCAAAGAGCCCAGCAAAGCTGGTCACATGATCCCTCCTAGGCTCCGCCTTCCCCAGTCATTCGACTGACGTAAAGGAGGAATATTTGCATAGGAGAAATCATATGATACCGTGGTGACTGTAGTTAAAGAAAATAAATTATCAGACCTGATTAAAAAACCAGGGCGGGCCGTGGACCGGACACACCGTTGGAGAAAGTAATTTATCAGGTAAACATAAATTCTGTTTTCTCCAACATAGGTGTGTCCGGTCCACGGCGTCATCCTTACTTGTGGGAACCAATACCAAAGCTTTAGGACACGGATGAAGGGAGGGAGCAAATCAGGTCACCTAAATGGAAGGCACCACGGCTTGCAAAACCTCTCCCCCAAAAATAGCCTCAGAAGAAGCAAAAGTATCAAACTTGTAAAATTTGGTAAAAGTGTGCAGTGAAGACCAAGTCGCTGCCTTACATATCTGATCAACAGAAGCCTCGTTCTTGAAGGCCCATGTGGAAGCCACAGCCCTAGTGGAATGAGCTGTGATTCTTTCAGGAGGCTGCCGTCCGGCAGTCTCATAAGCCAATCTGATGATGCTTTTAATCCAAAAAGAGAGAGAGGTAGAAGTTGCTTTTTGACCTCTCCTTTTACCAGAATAAACAACAAACAAGGAAGATGTTTGTCTAAAATCCTTTGCAGCATCTAAATAGAATTTTAGAGCGCGAACAACATCCAAATTGTGCAACAAACGTTCCTTCTTTGAAACTGGATTCGGACACAAAGAAGGCACGACTATCTCCTGGTTAATGTTTTTGTTAGAAACAACTTTCGGAAGAAAACCAGGTTTAGTACGTAAAACCACCTTATCTGCATGGAACACCAGATAAGGAGGAGAACACTGCAGAGCAGATAATTCTGAAACTCTTCTAGCAGAAGAAATTGCAACCAAAAACAAAACTTTCCAAGATAATAACTTAATATCAACGGAATGTAAGGGTTCAAACGGAACCCCCTGAAGAACTGAAAGAACTAAATTGAGACTCCAAGGAGGAGTCAAAGGTTTGTAAACAGGCTTGATTCTAACCAGAGCCTGAACAAAGGCTTGAACATCTGGCACAGCTGCCAGCTTTTTGTGAAGTAACACAGACAAGGCAGAAATCTGTCCCTTCAAGGAACTTGCAGATAATCCTTTCTCCAATCCTTCTTGAAGAAAGGATAGAATCTTAGGAATTTTTACCTTGTCCCAAGGGAATCCTTTAGATTCACACCAACAGATATATTTTTTCCATATTTTGTGGTAAATTTTTCTAGTTACAGGCTTTCTGGCCTGAACAAGAGTATCAATAACAGAATCTGAGAACCCTCGCTTTGATAAGATCAAGAGTTCAATCTCCAAGCAGTCAGTTGGAGTGAAACCAGATTCGGATGTTCGAACGGACCCTGAACAAGAAGGTCTCGTCTCAAAGGTAGCTTCCATGGTGGAGCCGATGACATATTCACCAGGTCTGCATACCAAGTCCTGCGTGGCCACGCAGGAGCTATCAAGATCACCGATGCCCTCTCCTGATTGATCCTGGCTACCAGCCTGGGGATGAGAGGAAACGGCGGGAATACATAAGCTAGTTTGAAGGTCCAAGGTGCTACTAGTGCATCTACTAGAGTCGCCTTGGGATCCCTGGATCTGGACCCGTAGCAAGGAACCTTGAAGTTCTGACGAGAGGCCATCAGATCCATGTCTGGAATGCCCCACAGTTGAGTAATGTGGGCAAAGATTTCCGGATGGAGTTCCCACTCCCCCGGATGTAATGTCTGACGACTCAGAAAATCCGCTTCCCAATTTTCCACTCCTGGGATGTGGATTGCAGACAAGTGGCAGGAGTGAGTCTCCGCCCATTGAATGATTTTGGTCACTTCTTCCATCGCCAGGGAACTCCTTGTTCCCCCCTGATGGTTGATGTACGCAACAGTCGTCATGTTGTCTGATTGAAACCGTATGAACTTGGCCTTTGCTAGCTGAGGCCAAGCCTTGAGAGCATTGAGTATCGCTCTCAGTTCCAGAATATTTATCGGTAGAAGAGATTCTTCCCGAGACCAAAGACCCTGAGCTTTCAGGGGTCCCCAGACCGCGCCCCAGCCCATCAGACTGGCGTCGGTCGTGACAATGACCCACTCTGGTCTGCGGAAGCTCATCCCCTGTGACAGATTGTCCAGGGACAGCCACCAACGGAGTGAATCTCTGGTCCTCTGATTTACTTGTATCGTCGGAGACAAGTCTGTATAGTCCCCATTCCACTGACTGAGCATGCACAGTTGTAATGGTCTTAGATGAATGCGCGCAAAAGGAACTATGTCCATTGCCGCTACCATCAAACCTATTACTTCCATGCACTGCGCTATGGAAGGAAGAGGAACGGAATGAAGTATTTGACAAGAGTTTAGAAGCTTTGTTTTTCTGGCCTCTGTCAGAAAAATCCTCATTTCTAAGGAGTCTATTATTGTTCCCAAGAAGGGAACCCTCGTTGACGGAGATAGAGAACTCTTTTCTACGTTCACTTTCCATCCGTGAGATCTGAGAAAGGCCAGGACAATGTCCGTGTGAGCCTTTGCTAGAGGAAGGGACGACGCTTGAATCAGAATGTCGTCCAAGTAAGGTACTACTGCAATGCCCCTTGGTCTTAGCACCGCTAGAAGGGACCCTAGTACCTTTGTGAAAATCCTTGGAGCAGTGGCTAATCCGAACGGAAGTGCCACGAACTGGTAATGCTTGTCCAGGAATGCGAACCTTAGGAACCGATGATGTTCCCTGTGGATAGGAATATGTAGATACGCATCCTTTAAATCCACCGTGGTCATGAATTGACCTTCCTGGATGGAAGGAAGAATTGTTCGAATGGTTTCCATTTTGAACGATGGAACCTTGAGAAACTTGTTTAGGATCTTGAGATCTAAGATTGGTCTGAACGTTCCCTCTTTTTTGGGAACTACGAACAGATTGGAGTAGAACCCCATCCCTTGTTCTCCTAATGGAACAGGATGAATCACTCCCATTTTTAACAGGTCTTCTACACAATGTAAGAATGCCTGTTTTTTTATGTGGTCTGAAGACAATTGAGACCTGTGGAACCTCCCCCTTGGGGGAAGCCCTTTGAATTCCAGAAGATAACCTTGGGAGACTATTTCTAGCGCCCAAGGATCCAGAACATCTCTTGCCCAAGCCTGAGCGAAGAGAGAGAGTCTGCCCCCCACCAGATCCGGTCCCGGATCGGGGGCCAACATCTCATGCTGTCTTGGTAGCAGTGGCAGGTTTCTTGGCCTGCTTTCCCTTGTTCCAGCCTTGCATTGGTCTCCAGGCTGGCTTGGCTTGAGAAGTATTACCCTCTTGCTTAGAGGACGTAGCACTTGGGGCTGGTCCGTTTCTACGAAAGGGACGAAAATTTGGTTTATTTTTGGCCTTGAAAGACCTATCCTGAGGAAGGGCGTGGCCCTTGCCCCCAGTGATATCAGAGATAATCTCTTTCAAGTCAGGGCCAAACAGCGTTTTCCCCTTGAAAGGAATGTTAAGCAATTTGTTCTTGGAAGACGCATCCGCTGACCAAGATTTTAACCAAAGCGCTCTGCGCGCCACAATAGCAAACCCAGAATTTTTCGCCGCTAACCTAGCCAATTGCAAAGTGGCGTCTAGGGTGAAAGAATTAGCCAATTTGAGAGCACGGATTCTGTCCATAATCTCCTCATAAGAAGGAGAATTACTAGTGATCGCCTTTTCTAGCTAATCGAACCAGAAACACGCGGCTGTAGTGACAGGGACAATGCATGAAATTGGTTGTAGAAGGTAACCTTGCTGAACAAACATCTTTTTAAGCAAACCTTCTAATTTTTTATCCATAGGATCTTTGAAAGCACAACTATCTTCTATGGGTATAGTGGTGCGTTTGTTTAGAGTAGAAACCGCCCCCTCGACCTTGGGGACTGTCTGCCATAAGTCCTTTCTGGGGTCGACCATAGGAAACAATTTTTTAAATATGGGGGGAGGGACGAAAGGAATACCGGGCCTTTCCCATTCTTTATTTACAATGTCCGCCACCCGCTTGGGTATAGGAAAAGCTTCGGGGGGCCCCGGGACCTCTAGGAACTTGTCCATTTTACATAGTTTCTCTGGGATGACCAAATTCTCACAATCATCCAGAGTGGATAACACCTCCTTAAGCAGAGCGCGGAGATGTTCCAACTTAAATTTAAATGTAATCACATCAGGTTCAGCTTGTTGAGAAATTTTCCCTGAATCTGAAATTTCTCCCTCAGACAAAACCTCCCTGGCCCCCTCAGACTGGTGTAGGGGCCCTTCAGAAACAATATCATCAGCGTCCTCATGCTCTTCAGTATTTTCTAAAACAGAGCAGTCGCGCTTTCGCTGATAAGTGGGCATTTTGGCTAAAATGTTTTTGATAGAATTATCCATTACAGCCGTTAATTGTTGCATAGTAAGGAGTATTGGCGCGCTAGATGTACTAGGGGCCTCTTGTGTGGGCAAGACTGGTGTAGACGAAGGAGGGGATGATGCAGTACCATGCTTACTCCCCTCACTTGAGGAATCATCTTGGGCATCATTTTCTCTAAATTTTGTGTCACATAAATCACATCTATTTAAATGAGAAGGGACCTTGGCTTCCCCACATTCAGAACACAGTCTATCTGGCAGTTCAGACATGTTAAACAGGCATAAACTTGATAACAAAGTACAAAAAACGTTTTAAAATAAAACCGTTACTGTCACTTTAAATTTTAAACTGAACACACTTTATTACTGCAATTGCGAAAAAGTATGAAGGAATTGTTCAAAATTCACCAAAATTTCACCACAGTGTCTTAAAAGTATTGCACACCAAATTTGGAAGCTTTAACCCTTAAAATAACGGAACCGGAGCCGTTTTTATATTTAACCCCTTTACAGTCCCTGGTATCTGCTTTGCTGAGACCCAACCAAGCCCAAAGGGGAATACGATACCAAATGAGGCCTTCAGAAAGTCTTTTCTATGTATCAGAGCTCCTCACACATGCATCTGCATGTCATGCTTCTCAAAAACAAGTGCGCAATACAGGGGCGAAAATGAGACTCTGCCTATGATTAGGGAAAGCCCCTAGAGAATAAGGTGTCCAATACAGTGCCTGCCGGCTATTTTACAAAATTCCCAAGATTAAAATAATTCCTCAAGGCTATGGAGTATAAAATATGTTTATATATAAATCGATTTAGCCCAGAAAATGTCTACAGTCTTAAAAAGCCCTTGTGAAGCCCTTATTTACTGTCTGTAATAAAATGGCTTACCGGATCCCATAGGGAAAATGACAGCTTCCAGCATTACATCGTCTTGTTAGAATGTGTCATACCTCAAGCAGCAAAAGTCTGCTCACTGTTCCCCCAACTGAAGTTAATTCCTCTCAACAGTCCTGTGTGGAACAGCCATCGATTTTAGTAACGGTTGCTAAAATCATTTTCCTCTTACAAACAGAAATCTTCATCTCTTTTCTGTTTCAGAGTAAATAGTACATACCAGCACTATTTTAAAATAACAAACTCTTGATTGAATAATAAAAACTACAGTTAAACACTAAAAAACTCTAAGCCATCTCCGTGGAGATGTTGCCTGTACAACGGCAAAGAGAATGACTGGGGAAGGCGGAGCCTAGGAGGGATCATGTGACCAGCTTTGCTGGGCTCTTTGCCATTTCCTGTTGGGGAAGAGAATATCCCACAAGTAAGGATGACGCCGTGGACCGGACACACCTATGTTGGAGAAAACTGCTTATCTACTGGGATTTTCACGTACAACCATCTCTAGGATTTACAGAGAATGGTCCGAAAAAGAGAAAATATCCAGTGAGCGGGAACTGTGTGGACGAAAATACCTTATTGATGTCAGAGGTAAGAGGAGAATTGGCAGACAGGTTCGAGATGATAGAAAGGCAACAGTAACTCAAATAACCACTCGTTACAACCAAGGTATGCAGCATACCATCTCTGAACGCACAACACATCGAACCTTGAAGCAGATGGGCTAAAGCAGCAGAAGACCACACCGGGAGCTACTCCTGTCAGCTAAGAACAGAAAACAGAGGGTACAATTCAGAAAGGCTCACCAAAATTGGACAATAGAAGATTGGAAAAACGTTGCCTGGTCTGATGAGTCAATTTCAGTGGTCTAATGGTGTGGGGGATATTTTCTTGGCACACTTTGAGCCCCTTAGTACCAATTGAGCATTGTATGAATGCCAAGGCCTACCTGAGAATTGTTGTTGACCATGTCCATCCCTTTATGACTACAGTGTACCCATCTTCTGATGGCTACATTCAGCAGGATAATGCACCATTTCAAAAAGTTAAAAAAATCTCAAACTAGTTTCTTGAACATGACAATGAGTTCACTGTATTCCAATGGCCTCCACAGTCACCAGATCTCAATCCAATAGAGCACCTTTGGGATGTTGTGGAACGGGAGATTTGCATCATGGATGTGCAGTCAACAAATCTGCAGCAACTGTGTGATGCAATAATGTCATTATGGACCAAAATCTCTGAGGAATGTTTCCAACATCTTGTTGAATCTATGCAATGAAGAATTAAGGCAAATTTGGGTACTAGCAAGGTTTATCTAATAAAGTGGCCGGTGAGTGTGTGTGTGTATATATATATATATATATATATATATATATATATATATATATATATATATATATATATAAAAAAAAACCAATATATATATATATATATATATATGAAACCAATTATTACGCACTCACTCCCTTAGCCATAATTTATCCAGTGCCTGGGTGTCTCCTTAAAACATGTACAGAAAGTCCTCCAAAAGGAAGGGCACTCACAGGTCTTGACAAAGTAACATATCTTTATTGCATAGCCTTTTTCAAGACAATCTAAAAACATAATACATACAGCAGAATTAATATTCAATTCTTATAAAATGTACAAATGAATTATAACATTTCATGTCTACATAAACTCTAAAATAGATAGATATACAAAGTGACTCCCTATACTATCCAAAGTGTTTTAAAAATTGAGAATATTGGTACCAAAAAGTTTCATAGATATCCAGTGTGCCTACATACAATCGGCATAATAGTTGATATTATTAAAAAAAGTACTGGTACCTATTTCAATTGGATGTTTAAATAAAATATTTAAATAGAACATTGTGAACATATAACTTTAACCATGTAACTTAAATTGAGGTATTAATATCTAGTATGCTTTAATCATGGTAAGGGATCTTGTTACAATAGTAACAAACAAATGAAAACAAAGGTTATTTCTATTTGCCAATAATTATTGCAACCCAACAAGATATGCAAATGGATTATACTATAACTGCCCAACCATAAGGAGATTTTGTGAATTAAATGTTTCAAATACAAAGATAACTGCCAGTGATAGAATGCAACAAAGACCTAAAAAGCTGCTGACAAATGCCACAGCGATATATACAATGAATCATTACTGCCTATACATACTTTAGGAAATGACCTCTCATAACCGAAATCCAATTATAAACAATAACAGAAGCCATAAATGTACATACCAAAGTCCGTTACAAACAACTCTCAACGTATCTAAAGCGCCATTCCGTGACATCATAAGCACCTGTAAAAACCAAGCCTCTTTTTAACTGACCAACTGTATCAGTGATTGGGCACAGCACATACAAGTGTCATAGAAGTGGGCGTGTATAACCTTCGTATATTACCAATACAAACTACTTAGTAAAAACTATGGGATTTGTCAACAACTAGACTACTTATAGATATAATTGTAAAATTCCAAAAGACATCTATAGTACCCACATTGGGCAACATAGCGCGATGTGTACAACCTTAATGCACAACGGCCTAATTATTTTTTTGAAAAAAAGAGGGAACTAAATGATACAAACAATAATGCCGTATAACCGTTAAAGGGACAGTCAACACCAGAATTTTTGTTGTTTAATAAGAAAGATAATCCCTTTATTACCCATTCCCCAGTTTTGCATATCCAACACAGTTATAATAATACACGTTTTACCTCTGTAATTATCTTGTATCTAAGCTTCTGCTGACTGCCCCCTTATTTCAGTTCTTTTGACAGACATGCAGTTTAGCCAATCAGTGCTCACTCGTAGGTCACTTTACGTGCATGAGCTCAATGTTATCTATATGAAACATGTGAACTAATGCCCTCTAGTGGTCAAAATGTATTCAGATTAGAGGCAGTCTTCAAGGTCTAAGAAATTAGCATACAAACCTCCTAGGTTTAGCTTTCAACTAAGAATACCAAGAGAACAAAGCAAAATTGGTGATAAAAGTAAATTGGGAAGTTGTTTAAAATTGCATGCCCTTTAAATCATGAAAGTTTTATTTGGACTTGGCTGTCCCTTTAAAGGGACAAAGCACCATATACAACAGCCAATGCATATATAAATACGCTTTCAACATTTGAAAAATCAAAAAGTCCCATCTCCCAACATACATGCTGTATAAATCCCATGTAAATTGTGGTATAGTATTCATTATGTTCACATGTATTTAAAATGTTATGACTTTCAATCCTAGGAATATTCTATTTGCTAAACTATGATACTTGTGTATTAACTTTTTGTCTATATTTGTGTGTATATTAGTTATATTAGGTCCATTTGACATATGCTCATTAGCTTATTTGAGCTTACTATATCAGACAAAGTAATATTTATGCACTTAATGGCATATTAAGGCAGTGCGATTTGTCTCATGCTTACCGTTTTGCGCAATAAACTGCGTTTCGTTGTTGGGATATGTGAATATCCAGATTTGTACAGCATGTATGTTGGGAGAAGGGACTTTTTGATTTTTCAAATGTTGAAAGCGTATTTATATATGCATTGGCTGTTGTATATGGTCCTTTGTCCCTTTAACGGTTATACGGCATTATGCATTGTATGATTTAGTTCCCTCTTTTTTCCAAAAAATAATTAGGCCGTTGTGCATTAAGGTTGTACACATCGCGCTATGTTGCCCAATGTGGGTACTATAGATGTCTTTTGGAATTTTACAATTATATCTATAAGTAGTCTAGTTGTTGACAAATCCCATAGTTTTTACTAGGTAGTTTGTATTGGTAATATACAAAGGTTATACACGCCCACTTCTATGACACTTTTATGTGCTGTGCCCAATCACTGATCCAGTTGGTCAGTTAAAAAGAGGCTTGGTTTTTACAGGTGCATATGATGTCACAGAATGGCGCTTTAGACACTCTGAGAGTTGTTTGTAACAGACTTTGGTATGTACATTTATTGCTTCTGTTATTGTTTATATTTGGATTTCGGTTATGAGAGGTAATTTATGTATAGTCAATAATGATTCATTGTATATATCGTTCTGGCGTTTGTCAAGCAGTTTTTTAGGTCTTTGTTGCATTCTATCACTGGCAGTTATCTTTGTATTTGAAACATTGAATTCACAAAATCTCCTTATGGTTGGGTAGTTATAGTATAATCCATTTGCATATCTTGTTGGGTTGCATAAATTATTGGTAAATAGAAATAACCTTTGTTTTCATTCGTTTGTTACTATTGTAACAAGATCCCTTACCATGATTAAAGCATACTAAATATTAATACCTCAATTTAAGTTACATGGTTAAAGTTACATGTTCACGATGTTATATTTATGTTATTTAAACATCCAATTGAAATAGGCACCAGTACTGTTTTAATAATATCAACTATTATGCCGATTGTATGTAGGCACACTGGATATCTATGAAACTCTTTGGTACCAATATTCTCCATTTTTAAAACACTTTGGATAGTATAGGTAGGCACTTTGTACTGTACATCTATTTATTTTAGAGTATCTGTAGACATGAAATGTTATAATTCATTTGCACATTTTGTAAGAATTGAATATTAATTTTGCTGTATGTATTATGTTTTTAGATTGTCTTGAAAAAGGCTAAGATTGTAGCAGAAACGTCGACTGACACTTTATGATGATTCATATGCAATAAAGATATGTTACCTTGTCAAGACCTGTGAGTGCCCTTTCTTTTGGAGGACTATATATATATACATACATATACATATATATATACATATATATATATATATACATATATATATATATATATATATATATATATATATATATATATATATATGTATATATATATATATATATACACAGTGCCCACCACTAATATTGGCACTCTTGGTAAACATGAGCAAAGAAGGCTGTAAAAAATGCCTTTATTGTTTAACCTTTTGATTTGTTCAAAAAATACACAAAATACTCTGCTCTCATGGATATTAAACAATCGCAAACACAACACTAGTTTATCCAAAAATAAAAATCTTTGTTAAATATATGTGTGGCACAATTAAAGGCACCCTTTTAGTCAATACTTTGTGCTACCTCCCTTTCACAAGATAACAGCTCTGAGTCTTCTCCTATAATGCCTGCTGAGATTGGAAAAAACATGGCAAGGGATTTGAGACCATTCCTCCATACAGAATTTCTCCAGATTCTTCAAATTTCGAGGTCAATGCTGGTGTACTCTCCTCTTCAGTTCACCCAACAGGTTTTCTATGAGGTTCAAGTTAAGGGACTGGGATGGCCATGGCAGGACCTTGATTTTGTGGATAGTGAACTATTTTTGTGTTTATTTTGATGTATGTTTTGGATCATTGTCTTGCTGGAAGATCCAACCATGGCCCATTTTAAGCTATCTGGCAGAGGCAGTCAGGTGTCCATTTAATATCTGTTGATATTTGATAGAGTTATGATGCCCTGTATCCTAACAAAATGCCCAGGTCTTCTGGCAGAAAAAACAGCCCCTGAAAATTAACGAGCCACCACCATATTTAACTATGGGCATGAGGTACTTTTCCATATGGCTACCTCTTTGTGTGCGCCAAATCCACCTCTGGTGTTTATTGCCAAAAAGCTCTATTTAGGTTTCATCTGACCATAGAACCTGATCCCATTTGAAGTTCCAGTAGTATCTGGCAAACTGAAGACGATTGAGTTTGTATTTGGATGAGAGTAGAGGAAAAAACAAAACCTTTCAAACAACTTTTGGTGATGTAGCTGACGTCTTATTGTAGTTTTGGAGACTTTCTGACCCCAAGAAACAACTAACTTCTGCAATTCTGCAGCTGTAATCCTTGGAGATATTTTGGCAACTCGAACCATCCTCTTCACAGTGTGAAGAGACAGTATAGACACAGGTCCTCTTCCAGGTTGATTCATAACATTTCCAGTTGACTGAAATTTCTTAATTATTGCCACAATGGTGGAAATGGGCATTTTCAATGCGTTTGCTATTTTCTTATAGCCACTTGCCATTTTGTGTAGCTCAACAACCTTTGTCGCACATAACAGCTACATTCCTTGGTCTTACCAATTGTGATGAATGATTAAGGGAATTTGGCCTATGTGTAACCTCATATTTATACCCCATGTGAAACAGGAAGTCATGGTTGAACAATTTCCTGTTCCTAGTCACCCAGGTGTACTAACAAATTAAAATATCAATAGGAATATATTTTTCTGATATGAATTCATACGGGTGCCAATAATTGTGGCCCACATATATTCAAAGTGAAGGTCAATTTTGATGAATAGTGCCCGGTTTTTAATAATCCTATTAAAAACAAGGGCACTTTAATTAATCAAAATGGACATTTCACTTGTTTTCTTCAAAAACATACCTTTTAATCCTAACAGCCGCTCCAGTGATTCCCCCGGCCGTAGGAAGCCTCTTCATATGTCAGAAATGACGAATCCGGCTTCCTCCAATCACAGCTTCCCCTCCGGGGGAATCATGGCCTGAGGCAATGCTGTGATTGGAGGAAGCCAGATTCGTCTTTTTGACCAGCGAAGATGGCTTGTGACGGGCAGAGGAAGCGCTGCAACGGCTGTCAGGATTAAAAGGTACGTTTTTGAAGAAAACGAGTGAAATGTCAATTTTGATGGATTAAAGTGCCCTTGTTTTTAATAGGATTATTAAAAACCGGGCACTAATCCATCGAAATTGACCTTCACTTTAACAAAGATTTTTTTTTTTTGGATAAACCTGTGTTGTGTTTTCAATTGCTCTATATCCATGAGAGCAGAGTATTTTTGTGTATTTTGTGTAAAGATTAAACAATAAAGACAATTTTTTACAGCCTTCTTTGATCATATTTACCAAGGGTGACAAATATTATCCAGCATCGCTCATATACAGCTATAATACCATGGACACACAACCAAGAATATGGAGAGACCACAAACATTGAAAAGTACAAAATATTAATTTTATACAGTTTACCATAAATACAGCACCTCAAAAAACAAATAGCTATGACAGCAATAACTGTATAATATATATATATATATATATATATATATATATATATATGTATATATATTTTATATTTTTTTTTTTAAATCACTTCTACTACACTTTATGAAAGCTTTTGTAAATATGCATACAAGTACACAAACACCAAATTGAAGAACCTAACTTTACTGGTCTGAGAAACAAATCATACCTAAAGAATAATAATATATAAATATTTATAGCATCTGTTCTTTCTTACCATGAGTGATAAAGCATTTGAAAAAAATATCCACATTCAACATAATACCAAGCATTTAATTCATATTTTGCACTGAGCATTTCTAACTAGCTCTTTCATTTTCTTTCTCTTAATGATTTATATCCTCATGAGAACAGTTTCTTTAAAAATGATTGCCAGTAATGTGCTTTAAAGAACATTATATCACAACATAGCTTGAGGTACACATAATTATATTTGCCTTAATTGTATACACAAATAGGTATGTTGCTAAATTAATTATCGCCTAATTATACACAAATAGGTATGTTGCTAAATTAATTATCGCCTAATTATACACAAATAGGTATGTTGCTAAATTAATTATCGCCTAAATTATTTAGTATTCCTAAAGGGACATGAAACCTAAAATATTTATTTCATGATTCAGATAGAACGTGCAATTTTATACAACTTTCTTATTTACTTTTATTATAAAATTCTATTTGTTTTCTTGGCATCTTTTGTTGAAAACCAAGGATGTAAGCTCAGGAGCGTGCACATGTCTGGGGCACAATATGGCAGCAGTTTTGCAAGAATGAAATCCATTTGCAAGAACACTGTCAGGGTGCCAGGAATCAGACTGAGACAAGAAGTGCAAAAATAATCACACCTTTATTAATAGCAAAAAATAATAAAAAGTCCACAAGTCAAATAACAAGCCAGGAATCAAAACTAGAACTGGTAGTCAGACGAGCCGAGTCAGGAGCCAAAGCGAATATTCAGATGAGCCGAATCAGGAACAAGGAGAACAGCAGAGTCAGGAACAAGCCAGAGATAAGGAACCAGGAGGGACGTCAGACAGCCAGGTAATACACAGGAGCTCTCACAAACAGGTCTGAGACAACGCAATGGCAAAGCATACTGAACAGAGGCCCTTTAAATAATAAGTGATAACATCACAATTCTGAGACTGCCTCCTGTCTCACACGGATGTACACCAGTCTGGCCATAAAAGGAAGTGCAGGAAATGAGCAGCATCACACAGTATGCACCAGAGTCAGGAAGAGAGGTGAGTAAAACAGCTGCCAGCAGCACATGGCAAACAGATCAGGGAAAAAACCCTGAAAGTACCCTCCCCTCAAAAACCCCTCCCCCGCGGGAGGACAAAAGGCTTATTCGGAAAACGGCATGGAAGGCATGGAGGAGGGCGGGAGCATGAACATCAGAGGAGGGAACCCATGAATGCTCCTCCGGACCGTAGCCCCTCCAGTGAACCAAATACTGTACGCGGCCCCTGGACATACGAGAGTCAATAATGCTGCTGACCTCATACTCCTCATGGTTGTCAACAAAGTAAGGGCGGGGACGAGGCAACACAGTGGTAAACCGATTACAAACCCATGGTTTCAAGAGGGAGACATGAAAAACATTGGAGATGCGCATTGCAGGAGGAAGGTCAAGAGCGTAGGCCACAGGATTGATCCGTCTGAGTATTCGAAAAGGACCAACATAACGGGGAGCTAGTTTATTGGAAGGCACACAAAGGTTCAAGTTGTGGGAGGACAGCCAAACTCTTTCTCCAATCTGGTAGGAAGGCGCGGGCAGACGCCTACGATCAGCCTGGAACTTTTGGCGCTGCATAGAACGATGAAGGCAATCCTGAATCTGCACCCACGTGGAATGGAGTTGCCGGAGATGCTCCTCCAAAGCCGGAATACCCTGAGACATGAATGAATCTGGCAACAAGGATGGTTGAAACCCATAATTCGCCATGAACAGGGATAACTTGGAGGAAGCATTAATAGCACTATTACGAGCAAACTCTGCCCAAGGTAACAGTTCAGACCAATTATTGTGGTGATCTGAGACATAGCAACGGAGGAACTGTTCCAGAGCTTGATTAGACTGTTCCACAGCCCTATTGGATGAAGGGTGATATGCCGAGGAGAAGGAACACTGGATCCCCATTTGAGCACAAAAGGGATGCCAAAATCTGGAGACAAACTGGCTACCCCGGTCCGACACTATAGCCTTGGGTAATCCATGTAAACAGAAGACCTCCAGGGCAAAAATTGAAGCAAGCTCCTGAGCGGTAGGCAACTTTTTCAAGGGAATGCAATGTGACATTTTAGAAAAACGGTCAACCACCATAAGGATAACAGTATTGCCATTGGAAACAGGGAGCTCGACAATGAAGTCCATGGAAAGATGTGTCCAAGGACGCTCACCATTAGCAATAGGTTGAAGAAGACCCACAGGTCTTATTATCGAGGAGTCTTATTCTGTGCAGAAACCGAGCAGGAGGCAACATATGCAGCAACATCAGAACGAAGAGCTGGCCACCAGATTTGTCGAGTTACAGACCAAATCATTTGGTTCTTCCTTGGGTGACCTGCGTCTTTAGGATAGTGGTAAGTGTGCAAAAGTTTAGTTCGAAGATTCTCAGGAACAAAACACTTACCACTAGGTTTCTCAGGAGGTGCATTGGTTTGTGCAGCAAGGACCTCCTCCCCCAAGGGAGAAGTCAAATTAGTACGTATGGTAGCCAAAATATGGTCAGGAGGTATAACTGGAGTAGGAACAGACTCATCCTTGGACAGAGGTGAAAATTGTCAAGAGAGGGCATCAGCCCCAACATTCTTACTACCAGGCAGGTAGGAGACCACATAATTAAACCAAGACAAAAATAGCGCCCATCTGGCCTGTCGGGGCGACAAACGTTTTGCTTCAGATAGATAAGTTAAATTCTTGTGGTCAGTAAGAATGAGCACTGGCACGCTAGTACCCTTGAGAAGATGCCTCCATTCCTTGAGTGCCAAAATTATGGCCAGTAATTCCCTGTCACCAATTTCATAATTGCACTCCGCTGGAGACAATTTCTTAGAGAAGAAACCACACGGATGCAAGGAACCGGCAGGCGTAGGACGTTGAGACAAGAGGGCACCTACTCCAGTTTTAGACGCATCAACCTCAAGAACAAAAGGCAGGACAGGGTTAGGATGAGCCAGAACTGAAGTGGCAAAAAAGGCAGTCTTAAGACTATCAAAGGCCTTAATGGCAGTAAGTGACCAATGGAGTGAATCATTCTCTTTACGGGTCATGTCTGTGATAGGTTTGACCAAGGAAGAAAAGTTTTTAATAAACTTTCTATAGTAATTGGCGAATCCCAAAAAACTTTGAATAGACCGAAGACCAACTGGGCGAGGCCACTGCAGAACTGCAGATAACTTGTCAGGATCCATGGAGAACCCTGCAATGGAGATAACATAACCTAGGAAGGTTACTTGAGTCTGAGGGAACTCACATTTCTCGAGTTTACAAACAGGCCGTTCTCACGTAGTCTCTGAAGAACCTGTGTAACATCAGAACGATGAGCCTCAAGTGTGGGTGAGTGTATGAGGATGTAGTCTAAGTACACCACAACACACTGTTGCAACATATCTCGTCGGACATCATTAATAAATTCCTGGAAAACATCAGGAGCATTACATAGGCCAAAGGGCATTACAAGATACTCATAATGCCCACTCCTGGTGTTAAATGCTGTTTTCCATTAGTGGCCCTCCTTGATCCTAACAAGATTGTACGCTCCTCTCAAATCAAGTTTAGTAAAGACCGTAGCTCCCTTAAGGTGGACAAAGTGTTCCGTAATGAGCGGAATAGGGTAAGCATTCTTAATGGTAAGAGGATTAAGACCCCTATAATCGATGCATGGTCTTAACTCGCCACCCTTTCGTCACAAAGAAGAAGCCAGTCCCTGCAGAAGAACAGGATTTGTGGATGATCCCCCGCGACAGAACATCGGCAACATACTCCTCCATAGCACAATTCTCCACAACAGACAGAGGGAAAAACCGGCACCAAGGAGGAATGGCTCCGGATTGCAGGTCTATGACACAATTGTAAGACCGGTGAGGAGGCAAAGTACCGGCATGCACCTTGTCAAAAACTTCTAGGAACTCTCGGTACTCCTCTGGCAATTGAGATACCGAAGACGTGCACAAGACTTTAACTGGTTTCCGAAGACAAGTGGAAATACTTAGCGTAGACCACGACAAAAATTCGGACCTGTGTCAGTAGAGACTGGGATTGTGCTTTTGTAGCCAGGGATATCCATAATATTATATTGTAAATATTGTATTATTTCACCTTTTAAAGTAATTTCTTCCTATTATTCATTATTTTGCACAGCTCACTTGTATTGTTCATGCAAACCACATATTAAGGTTTTATATTTTCAGTTCAGCTCCCCTCACCTGCTTACACATTCCCAGAATAACCGGAAAATGCGGAGAATTTATCACCTGGAACTGGAGTGTTTCAAAATGGAGAGCCCCAACAGCCATGGATAACAGAGCAGTTTCGTGCTGAAGGCTGAAGGGGCCTGCCATCAATGGCCTCAATAGCAAGCGGAACGGACCGAGGCAAAACAGGAATGGAGTGCTTTGATACAAAAGCACTGTCAATGAAATAGCCTGCAGCACCGGAGTCAACAAGAGCCTGGGTGGCTATGGAGGAGTCCACCCAGCAAAGGACAACCGTGACCAAAGGTTTCTTCTTTAGCGGTTCCGGGGACGAGGATAAACCACCCAAGGTCTGCCCCCCCGACAGGACCTTAGGTGTTAGCGTTTCCCGGCTGTGTAGGACAAGACTTCAAAAGGTGGCCCTGTAACCCACAATAGAGGGAGAGCCCCTACCTCCTCCTAAAGGCCCTCTCCGCCGCGGAGAGACGCGTGAATCCCAACTGCATGGGCTCAGCAGTACCTGGTGACTCAGGAGCAGGAGGCATGGGAGGAGAGGGAGGCATGGGTGGGAATGAACACGTAGGAGACAAAGAAACAGGAGGCTTCCGCAAGCGCTCCTTGAAAGAGGGCCTCTCACTTAGTCTGATGTCAATTAGGGAAAAAAAAGACACCAATGTCTCGAGATCTTCTGGTAAATCTCTGGCAGCAACTTCGTCCTTAATCGCATCAGAGAGCCCATGAAAGAAGGCGGCAACAAGGGCTTCATTGTTCCAACCTACCTCTGCGGCAAGCGTACGGAACTCAGTGGCATACTGAGCAACAGATCTTATACCTTGCTGAATGGACATGAGTCGTTTAGCAGCAGAGGAGGAGCGAGCCGTAACATCAAATACCCTTCGAAAGGAGGCCACAAATTCAGGGTAATTTGAAATCACAGGTTTATTAGTCTCCCACAAGGGATTAGCCCAGGTAAGAGCTGTGTCAGAGAGTAACGAGATGAGAAATCCCACCTTAGCGCTGTCAGAGGGAAACGCCTGAGGTAACATCTCAAAGTAAATGCCCACCTGGTTCAAAAACCCTCTGCACTGATAAGGATCGCCTCCATATCGCTGAGGTAGAGGTGCAGAACCGGACATGCTCCTGGTAGGACTAGGTGCAGCAGCGGAAACAGGAGCAGCCATAACGTGCGGGACACTTTGGTCCAAATATGCAGTGCGAGTCAGCAGGGTTTGCAGGGCTAGTGCAAATTGATCCAAACGGAGATCCTGTTCATCCATCTTGGAAATTATGGCAGATAAAGGTGGATTATTAGCACCATTAGCACTGAGACAAGAAGTGCGAAAATAATCACACCTTTATTAATAGCAAAAAATAATAAAAAATCCACAAGTCAAATAACAAGCCAGGAATCAAAACCAGAACTGGTAGTCAGACGAGCCGAGTCAGGAGCCAAAGCGAATAGTCAGACGAGCCGGAATCAGGAACAAGGAGAACAGCAGAGTCAGGAACAAGCCAGAGATCAGGAACCAGGAGGGACGTCAGACCGCCAGGTAATACACAGGAGCTCTCACAAAAAAGTCTGAGACAACGCAAGGGCAAAGCATACTGAACAGGGGCCCTTTAAATAATAAGTGATAACATCACAATTCTGAGACTGCATCCTGTCTCACACGGATGTACAGCAGTCTGGCTATAAAAGGAAGTGCAGGAAATGAGCAGCATCACACAGTATGCACCAGAGTCAGGAAGAGAGGTGAGTAAAATGGCTGCCAGCAGCACATGGCAAAAAGATCAGGGAATAAACCCTGACACACTAGATGGCAGCACTATTTCCTGCTATATAGTACTCCAGATGGTTACCTAGGTATCTCTTGAACACAGAATATCATGGGAATTAAGCAAGTTTGATATATGAAGAAAATTGCAAAAACTTTTTTAAAATTCTATGCTATCTTTAAAAACATAATTTATGCTTACCTGATAAATTTATTTCTCTTGTAGTGTATCCAGTCCACGGATCATCCATTACTTATGGGATATTCTCCTTCCCAACAGGAAGTTGCAAGAGGATCACCCACAGCAGAGCTGCTATATAGCTCCTCCCCTAACTGTCATATCCAGTCATTCGACCGAAAACAAACAGAGAAAGGAGAAACCATATTGTGCAGTGGTGACTGTAGTTTAATTAAAATTTAGACCTGCCTTAAAAGGACAGGGCGGGCCGTGGACTGGATACACTACAAGAGAAATAAATTTATCAGGTAAGCATAAATTATGTTTTCTCTTGTTAAGTGTATCCAATCCACGGATCATCCATTACTTATGGGATACCAATACCAAAGCTAAAGTACACGGATGATGGGAGGGACAAGGCAGGATTAAGCGGAAGGAACCACTGCCTGAAGAACCTTTCTCCCAAAAAGAAGCAAAAGTATAAAATTTGGAAAATTTGGAAAAAGTGTGAAGCGAAGACCAAGTCGCGGCCTTGCAAATCTGTTCAACAGAGGCCTCATTTTTAAAGGCCCAGGTGGAAGCCACAGCTCTAGTGGAATGAGCTGTAATCCTTTCAGGGGGCTGCTGTTCAGCAGTCTCATAGGCTAGGCGTATTATGCTCCGAAGCCAAAAGGAAAGAGAGGTTGCCGAAGCTTTTTGACCTCTCCTCTGTCCAGAGTAAACGACAAACAGGGTAGATGTTTGACGAAAATCTTTAGTAGCTTGTAAGTAAAACTTCAAGGCACGGACTACGTCCAGATTATGTAAAAGACGTTCCTTCTTTGAAGAAGGATTAGGACACAATGATGGAACAACAATCTCTTGATTGATATTCTTGTTAGAAACCACCTTAGGTAAAAACCCAGGTTTGGTACGCAGGACTACCTTATCTGCATGAAAAATCAGATAAGGAGAATCACATTGTAAAGCTGATAACTCAGAAACTCTCCGAGCCGAGGAAATAGCCATCAAAAATAGAACTTTCCAAGATAAAAGTTTAATATCAATGGAATGAAGGGGTTCAAACTGAACTCCTTGAAGAACTTTAAAAACCAAGTTTAAGCTCCACGGGGGAGCAACAGGTTTAAACACAGGCTTAATTCTAACCAAAGCCTGGCAAAATGCCTGGACGTCTGGAACCTCTGCCAGACGCTTGTTCAAAAGAATAGACAGAGCAGAAATCTGTCCCTTTAAGGAACTAGCTGATAATCCTTTGTCCAAGCCCTCTTGGAGAAAAGACAATATTCTAGGAATCCTAACCTTACTCCATGAGTAATTCTTGGATTCACACCAATAAAGATATTTACTCCATATCTTGTGGTAGATTTTCCTGGTAACAGGCTTTCGTGCCTGTATTAAAGTATCAATGACTGACTCGGAGAAGCCAAGCTTTGATAGAATCAAGCGTTCCATCTCCATGCAGTCAGTCTCAGAGAAATTAGATTTGGATGATTGAAAGGACCTTGTATCAGAAGGTCCTGTCTTAGAGGCAGAGTCCATGGTGGAAAGGATGACATGTCCACTAGGTCTGCATACCAAGTCCTGCGTGGCTACGCAGGTGCTATCAGAATCACTGATGCTCTCTCCTGTTTGATTTTGGCAATCAGTCGAGGGAGCAGAGGAAACGGTGGAAACACATAAGCCAGGTTGAAGAACCAAGGCGCTGCTAGAGCATCTATCAGCGTCGCTTCTGGGTCCCTGGACCTGGATCCGTAACAAGGAAGCTTGGCGTTCTGGCGAGACGCCATGAGATCCAACTCTGGTTTGCCCCAACGATGAATCAACTGAGCAAACACCTCCGGATGGAGTTCCCACTCCCCCGGATGGAAAGTCTGACGACTTAGAAAATCCACCTCCCAGTTCTCCACGCCTGGGATATGGATTGCTGACAGGTGGCAAGAGTGGTACTCTGCCCAGCGAATTATTTTTGAGACTTCTAACATCGCTAGGGAACTCCTGGTTCCCCCTTGATGGTTGATGTAAGCCACAGTCGTGATGTTGTCCGACTGAAATCTGATGAACCTCAGTGTTGCTAACTGAGGCCAAGCCAGAAGAGCATTGAATATCGCTCTTAACTCCAGAATATTTATTGGAAGGAGTGCCTCCTCCTGAGTCCACGATCCCTGTGCCTTCAGGGAATTCCAGACTGCACCCCAACCTAGAAGGCTGGCATCTGTTGTTACAATTGTCCAATCTGGCCTGCGAAAGGTCATACCCTTGGACAGGTGTACCCAAGACAACCACCAGAGAAGAGAATCTCTGGTCTCTTGATCCAGATATAGCAGAGGGGACAAATCTGTGTAATCCCCATTCCACTGACTCAGCATGCATAATTGCAGTGGTCTGAGATGAAGGCGCGCAAATGGCACTATGTCCATTGCCGCTACCATTAAGCCGATTACCTCCATACACTGAGCTACCGAAGGGTGCGGAATGGAGTGAAGAACACGGCAAGCATTTAGAAGTTTTGATAACCTGGACTCCGTCAGGTAAATTTTCATTTCTACAGAATCTATAAGAGTCCCTAAGAAGGAGACTCTTGTGAGTGGGGATAGAGAACTATTTTCCTCGTTCACTTTCCACCCGTGCGACCTCAGAAATGCCAGAACTATCTCTGTATGAGACTTGGCAACTTGAAAGCTTGACGCCTGTATCAGGATGTCGTCTAGATACGGAGCCATCGCTATGCCTCGCGGTCTTAGAACCGCCAGAAGTGAGCCCAGAACCTTTGTAAAGATTCTCGGGGCTGTAGCCAACCCGAAGGGAAGAGCTACAAATTGGTAATGCCTGTCTAGAAAGGCAAACCTTAGAAACCGATGATGATCTTTGTGAATCGGTATGTGAAGGTAGGCATCCTTTAAGTCCACTGTGGTCATGTACTGACCTTCTTGGATCATGGGTAGGATGGTCCGAATAGTTTCCATTTTGAAAGATGGAACTCTGAAGAATTTGTTTAAGATCTTTAGATCCAAAATTGGTCTGAAGGTTCCCTCTTTTTTGGGAACCACAAACAGATTTGAATAAAAACCCTGTCCTTGTTCCGTCCGTGGAACTGGATGGATCACTTCCATAACTAGGAGGTCTTGCACACAGCGTAGGAATGCCTCTTTCTTTATCTGATTTGCAGATAGCCTTGAAAGATGAAATCTCCCTTGTGGAGGGGAAGCTTTGAAGTCCAGAAGATATCCCTGAGATATGATCTCCAATGTCCAGGGATCCCGAATATCTCTTGCCCACGCCTGGGCGAAGAGAGAAAGTCTGCCCCCTACTAGATCCGTCGCCGGATAGGGGGCCGTTCCTTCATGCTGTCTTAAGAGGCAGCAGCAGGCTTTCTGGCCTGCTTGCCTTTGTTCCAGGACTGGTTAGGTTTCCAGGCCTGCTTAGATTGAGCAAAAGTTCCCTCTTGTTTTGAAGCGGAGGAAGTTGATGCTGCACCTGCCTTGAAATTTCGAAAGGCACGAAAATTAGACTGTTTGGCCTTTGCTTTGGCCCTGTCCTGAGGAAGGGTGTGACCCTTACCTCCAGTAATGCCAGCAATAATTTCCTTCAAACCAGGCCCGAATAAGGTCTGCCCCTTGAAAGGAATGTTGAGTAATTTAGACTTCGAAGTCACGTCAGCTGACCAGGATTTAAGCCATAGCGCCCTACGCGCTTGGATGGCGAATCCGGAATTCTTAGCCGTTAGTTTAGTCAAATGAACAATGGCATCAGAAACAAATGAGTTAGCTAGCTTAAGTGTTCTAAGCTTGTCAATAATTTCAGTCAATGGAGCTGTATGGATGGCCTCTTCCAGGGCCTCAAACCAGAATGTCGCCGCGGCCGTGACAGGCGCAATGCATGCAAGGGGCTGTAAAATAAAACCTTGTTGAATAAACATTTTCTTAAGGTAACCCTCCAATTTTTTATCCATTGGCTCTGAAAAAGCACAACTGTCCTCAACCGGGATAGTAGTACGCTTTGCTAAAGTAGAAACTGCTCCCTCCACCTTAGGGACCGTCTGCCATAAGTCCCGTGTAGTGGCGTCTATTGGAAACATTTTTCTAAATATAGGAGGTGGGGAAAAAGGCACACCCGGTCTATCCCACTCCTTGCTAATAATTTCTGTAAGCCTTTTAGGTATAGGAAAAACATCAGTAGACACCGGTACCGCATAGTATTTATCCAGCCTACACAATTTCTCTGGTACTGCAACTGTGTTACAGTCATTCAGAGCAGCTAATAACTCCCCAAGCAACACACGGAGATTCTCAAGCTTAAATTTAAAAATAGAAATCTCTGAATCAGGTTTCCCCGAATCAGAGATGTCACCCACAGACTGAAGCTCTCCGTCCTCATGATCTGCATATTGTGACGCAGTATCAGACATGGCCCTTACAGCATCTGCGCGCTCTGTATTTCTCCTAACCCCAGAGCAATCGCGCTTGCCTCTTAATTCAGGCAACCTGGATAATACCTCTGACAGGGTATTATTCATGATTGCAGCCATGTCCTGCAAGGTAATCGCTATGGGCGTCCCTGATGTAATTGGCGCCATATTAGCGTGCATCCCCTGAGCGGGAGGCGAAGGGTCTGACACGTGGGGAGAGTTAGTCGGCATAACTTCCCCCTCGTCAGAATCTTCTGGTGATATTTCTTTTATAGTTAAAGACTGATCTTTACTGTTTAAGGTGAAATCAATACATTTAGTACACATTCTCCTATGGGGCTCCACCATGGCTTTCAAACATAATGAACAAGTAGTTTCCTCTGTGTCAGACATGTTTAAACAGACTAGCAATGAGACTAGCAAGCTTGGAAAACACTTTAAACAAGTTTACAAGCAATATAAAAAACGTTACTGCACCTTTAAGAAACACAAATTTTGTCAAAATTTGAAATAACAGTGAAAAAAGGCAGTTACACTAACGAAATTTTTACAGTGTATGTAACAAGTTAGCAGAGCATTGCACCCACTTGCAAATGGATGATTAACCCCTTAATACCCAAAATGGAATAATAAAAGACAAAAACGTTTTTTTTTTTTTTTCTTTTTTTTTTTTTCAAACAGTCACAACAACTGCCACAGCTCTACTGTGGCTTTTTACCTCCCTCAAAAACGACTTTGAAGCCTTTTGAGCCCTCCAGAGATGTCCTGGATCATGCAGAGGGAAACTGAATGTCTGTCAGTATTTTTATCTGCACAGAAAAGCACTAAAAAAGGCCCCTCCCACTCATATTACAACAGTGGAAAGGCTAAGGAAACTGTTACTAGGCAAAATTCAAGCCAGCCATGTAGAAAAAAACTAGGCCCCAATAAGTTTTATCACCAAATACATATAAAAACGATTAAACATGCCAGCAAACGTTTTATATTACATTTTTATAAGAGTATGCATCTCTATTAATAAGCCTGATACCAGTAGCTATCACTGCATTTAAGGCTTTACTTACATTAGTTCGGTATCAGCAGCATTTTCTAGCAAATTCCATCCCTAGAAAAATATTAACTGCACATACCTTATTGCAGGAAAACCTGCACTCCATTCCCTCTCTGAAGTTACCTCACTCCTCAGAATATGTGAGAACAGCCATGGATCTTAGTTACTTCTGCTAAGATCATAGAAAACGCAGGCAGATTCTTCTTCTAAATACTGCCTGAGATAAACAGTACACTCCGGCACCATTTAAAAATAACAAACTTTTGATTGAAGAATAAACTAAGTATAAAACACCACACTCCTCTTACGACCTCCATCTTGGTTAAGGCTTGCAAGAGAATGACTGGGTATGACAGTTAGGGGAGGAGCTATATAGCAGCTCTGCTGTGGGTGATCCTCTTGCAACTTCCTGTTGGGAAGGAGAATATCCCATAAGTAATGGATGATCCGTGGACTGGATACACTTAACAAGAGAAATATAATTTTTGGGTTTCCTATCCCTTTACGAGGGCGCTAATTTTAAATCCATCAGGCTAATGCTTTACAGTGCAATGCCATGGTCTGAAAAGACACAGCCAATGTTGCCCAAAAATAATTTCTAGAATAGATATTTAAATCCTTTCATATACCCACTTAGCAATGATACACTAAGTAAAGAAACTGAAAAGCAAGTTCTTATCATTTTAACTGTTTTCATATAATTGCAAGGTTTATTGAAATAAAAAGTGGGTTTTGGTGTTACCCTGTTGTTTAATACACGAACAACATAGAAATGCACCTACATTCAGCCACTGGATTTGTGCAAGCTGCTGTAGACAATTTGGGAGTAGGCTAGAATAGCATCTCACCATATATCACATATTAGAAAACTCTGTTGCTATTATTATTATTAGTTAACTTGCTATAGCAACATAGTACACACATAGCTATAGGTAGATATCAAATGGAACTAAATATATAGATTCTGGCAGATGACATTTATTAGATTCTGCGAGACTGCTATGTTCCAACCTTGTTTAGCTAGCAATTCCATTGTTCCAAGATTCAACAAGAAAGGAGACTGACCATCAAGGCCACTATGAGAAAAAAGTTCAGTCCATTGGAAACTAATCGGCTTCATATACTGTAAACTTTGTGGACTGCACAACAGTCTGTGAATTTGGTTGTGGCCGTTAACAGAATTAGAAAAAATAAATAACTATGAAAAATGATAAGAGCAATTGTGCAAATATATTTTTAAAAAAATGTAAAACTTAATTCAAAATTGTATTAAAGTGAATGACAATTTTGATGCTAAAGTGCCCGGTTTTTAAAAATTTGATTAAAAACAGGGGCACTTTAATTCATCAAAATTTACATTTCCCTCCTGTTGTGAAAAAAAACTTACCTTTAAAACTTGACAGCCGCTCCAGCTTCCTCCGCCTGTCGCAAAGCCTCTTCCTGGGTCTAAAATGAGGAATCCGGCTTCCTCCAATCACTGCGTTGAATCAGACACTGATTCCCCCGGGGGGAAGCCGTGATTGAATGATGACCCATCCATCATTTCTGACGTCAGTAATGGCTTGCAACGGCCGGAGGAAGCTGGAGCTGCTGTCAAGATTAAAAGGTAAGTATTTTAAAAGGAGTGAAATGTAAATTTTTATGAATTAAAGTGCCCATGTTTTTAATCTAATTTTTAAAAAACGGGCACTTTAGCATCAAAATTGACATTCACTTTAAACTTTGTAATAACAGGAAAAACATAGCTTACAATCTAACATTATAATCTAGTTTGAAAAAATAATATTCTTAAAACCAGAACTGTATACAATATACAAAGCCTAAGAATAGGCTTTGAAAGATAAATTAACAAAATTCACAATAGTGAGTTACAGGGCTCTTTAAATATAAAACAATCGCCTTTTTATAGGGGCATTAAAGGGATGGTAAATGTCATAGTTTGTAGTTACAATATTAGTAATCAAAGTAAAAGATAGGGACTTTCATTCATGAAAGGCTTTATAAATGCTTAATTTTTTGTAATAATTACCCTTTCATGTTTTTTATATGTTGCACTGTTCCTTTGCCCGTAACGATACCCTATTTCATACTTCACTGACTATTCAGGATGTAGACAATCGTAACGGGCACCCTTTGGCATCCAAAACTAGGGGTGTTATTTAATCCTGGACGCCAAAGGGGGCACGATACAATTGGCTACAGCATGAATTGTCAGTGAGAAATAGAGTATCCGTTACAGGTGAAGGAACGGTGAAATATATGAAAATAAGAAAGGGTAATTATTAATAAAATATTTTACTTTATGACTACAAATATTGTTACTACAAACAATGAAGTTTACCACCACTTTAAAGGGACATGAAAGGGACATTTTTCTTTCAAGGTTAAAATAGAGCATGTAATCTTTCCTATTTACTTTTATTTTCTAATTTGCTTCATTCTCTTGCGATATTTGACTGAAAAGCATACCTAGTAGGCTCAGTAGCAGCAATGCATTACTAGGAGCTAGCTGCTGATTGGTGGCTGCAGATATATCCCTCTTGTCATTGGCTCACCTGATGTGTTAAGCTAGCTCCCAGTAGTGTAATACTGCACCTTTAACAAAGGATACCAAAATAATTCATCAAATTTAATAGATGTACATTTGAAAGCTGTTTAAAATGGTATGCTCTATCTATATCCTGAAATTCAAAAAACACCATCCAAAAAAACTGATCCATACACTCTTACAACCAATGTACTGAGATGGTTTTCCCTCCAGAGCTTTCATTGCTCAACCATTGGCATCCTTTGGTTTAAAGCATGCCAGAGGTAGCTGAAGAGAGTATTCTGTGCTAAGCCATCAATAGGCCTTAGAAATTGTCTTTACCATATGGTTGTGATGATTTGGAATTTGAAACTGGCTTATAAAATGTCAATAATTAACCAATCCAACTGGAAGGTTTAGAATGTTACCCACTGTGTGTTTGAGATCTGTGTGGATTGAAGTCTGCATATAACTAAAGAAGTATGTCAGATAAGGGAAAAATAGATTCACAGATTATTAACTTCCAGAAAACCTATATAGGTTATGCAGTCACATAGAAATATAGGTTGAAAGAGAGACTCAAGTCCATCAAGCTCAATATTTCACACATTCTTGTGATTTCCAATTCGGCCTCAACAGGAAAAAAATAAATCTTGACTTCAAGTGGCAATTAGAGTTCTTCTTGATTCATCAAGCTACTTTCTTTTTTTAAGCATCTACTGAATTTGTTAAAACAAACAACTTCATTACGCAGATTATTCCATATTACCTTTTTTTTTTAAACCGTAAGAATCCTGCACACCGCTGTAGGTGAAATTTCTGTTCTCAATGGATGACCTCTTGTCCTTTGTACAGTTCTATTGTCAGGTCAAGCTGATAACTGCTTATATGAGCCCTGTATATATTGGTATAATGTAATCATATCCCCCCAGGGACCCCTCTTTTCCAGGGTAAATAACTGCAACCTTTCTAACCTTTCTTCATAATGCAACTCTTTCATTCGCCTTATCAATGCACTCCAGTTGTGGTGACCAATGCAAAGCTTTTTGCAAATTTCTACCCATAAGGTTTCCACACTATCACCATTCTTATTGTACAATAATTAATTCTAGGTTATAATTCAGTTTTAAAATATAAACATACCCCTCGCCATTTCCTGTATCCTCTACCCCCCCCTCAAAAAAAAAAAGTTTATAGCCATTTAAATGAACTTCCAAGTCGTGTTTAATCCCACCAAGTTTCGGTCATACTTTCCTCATATGCCAATAACCCAAGCTCCTCCATTCTGTTACTCAAGTCTCTTGCTCCTCAGTGCTTCTGACTCAAACCATTCCCTGAGGCAGGGAAGATACCATCTTTAAAGGGACATTCCAGTCAAAATATAAATGCACATAGATTTATTGCATCTTTGAATATAAACATATTTGCAATATACCTGTATTGGCAAAAATCCTTCTATTAAGAGTTATCACTGTTTTAGTGTTAACATTTTTCTCTGCACGTGCATGTGAAGCATAGCTAGATATTGTCACTGCACCCACATTTGAAATAATGCAGCTGCTCAGATTATCACTGGGGCTTGTTTGATGTCAGCAATTAACAAATTGAGTCATTACGAGATGGTACAAGCACCTTAGGCTCTTTGAGCAAGTGCTATGTTTAAAATGCTGGTGCACGGTGCATACTTAAATACACTTTTGAAACGGCTATAGCTTTTATTAGAAGCATTTTTGCTAATGCATGTAGATTACAAAATTGTTTCTGTTCAATACCAAAATGCACCCATGTGGTTTCCAATTTTGGCTGGAATATCCCTTTAAATACTTCAATCTGGTAAACCACCCAAGTCTACAAAAGTGTAAGCATAATTCATTTGTAGGATGCGTTTCCTAGGGATTCTTGAACTCACCCACAATGCTTGTCTTTACCATCTCTAGTGGAAATTTATCTTATGAATCACCACTGGGTTTTTTTTGTAAATTATTTGTTTCCACAAGTTACTCCTGAAACTTCTACCCTTCAACTTGTGAAGACTACCCATTGTTCTGGTCTTGCTCTTTTTTGTGAAAAATATCTTCACTAGCTTTATTAACTCCCTTAAAGAGACCCAAACTTAATTCAGATAGAGTAAACATTTAAAAATATTTCCATTTTGGGGGGCGGAGCCAAGCCACGTAGACTGATGGCTGTGTTTTAGGAGAGCTCCTCAACCCTCAAGCTGTACATCGAATATTAATGGCATAAAAATACTCCTTTTTTTCTTTATTTCATAATTGAGTGGGAGCACTGAAACATCATCTACCTCCTGACCTATTTTAGAAAAGAACCGCAACAGTTCTAACCAGAGCACTTATAACACAACGGCTGCAGCGGATCCATCCTCCATTACACCGCAACTGTGAGCCCTCAACCACAAAATGGACTTCACCACTAACTCCTCAAAGCTCGCGGACACGCAGAGGAAGGGGATTACCTGTTCTCGGCTGTCGGCCCTAACAGGGAGCAGGGAGACCATCCGACATTAAGCAGGGTAAGCCAGCCACATGCACAAACTACCGCGACATAACAGCTGCACTAGGGCCTAAGTGTGCCACACACTAATTCCGGCTGCACAAGAACAACACGGCCCAGCAAAGCGGGCCAATATACACCAGCAAGGTTTTACATAAGAGAGACACAAGCAATCCGGCACTTTAATACACTTCATGCACAGTGGCAAAATTATAATACAAAAATAAAAGAGGAGAAGAAAAACGTAGTTGAGCACCACGGTCAACACTGAGGGAGGTGAGAGTCTTTGGGCCATAACCAGAGGGGCAGGTACAGAGGAGCACAATATCATAAGTCTGCAAAATTTAACCTTCTTGTGCACATTCTGGGCAGCCTTTTTGGATGGCTTAGATCGTTTCACGGGCTATAATTACTCAATATAACTGCCTTTGCAATACCGGTGGATTGTTTCACAGGGAGCTACAATTTACAAACTAAGTAACATTTAGGTTATCCACGTGTCTAGCTACAGTTGGTTAACTATCCTTAAACTAAGAACTGTGAGATTGCTGAGCTGCAAGATATAACGACTGTCACTTTTTTGCTCTATAACTCAGACAAAACCAGCCACCACAGTTACAACCTTCAACTGGAAAACATCATATCCCTCTTACCAAGCTTACATCCCTATAACGATATACTAAGGGAGTGATGAGCTCTATACATGGACACATTTGTTAACCATCCACTCACATAATAAAAAGAGAGCTGAGGTATGCCTTGCAAAAAGCAGCAAAAAGCAGATAAAAATACCCCTGCAGGCACGCTCAATAAATACCTGAAGCAAGTAGATTCAGCCATTCCACCTACACCTGACATCATGGAAGCTAACTCATGTGTTAATAATACACAGCAACAAGGCTCAGATATACAAGCCGAACAATTAATCACAAAAGAGGATTTGAGACATCTATCTTCCAAGGAAGACATTAGAGACGCAGTCCAAGAAATGCGCAACCTCTTTAACGAATTAAGGAAAGATATCACTGTCCTTGACACCAGAGTCTCTCAGGTAGAAGCCAAGCAAAAAGAACATTCAGCCTCAGTAAAATTAATCAGCACTGAGGTTCAAAGCAACTCAGAGGTAATACAACAGCTATCTGATAAAATCGAAGAATATATATATATATATATATATATATAAATAGGGGCTGACGAAACAACTTAAGATTTAGAGGGATATCTGAATCCATTCACCCCCCAGCCATTGACGGCTACCTCCAAAGTCTATTCCGCACCTTGAAAGACTCTCCCTCCTCTCCAGACATAATCCCAGAACACGCACAGGGCAAAACCTCCACCTAAGGCCCCCCCTAGAGATATTATTGTCCGCTTCTTAAACTACAGAGACAAAGAAGAGATCCTCAGATGTGCATGACTCAAACACCCAGTTCATCATGCAGGAGAAGAACTGCAAATTTTCTCGGATTTGTCACCTACCACTCTTCAGAAAAGGAGGGAGCTAGGCCATATTACAGCCAAATTAAGGGCCCACAAAATCCAATACCGTTGGGGATTCCCTGTATCACTAGTGGCCACACATCAGAACAAAACTGTTGTATTTCACCCGGGATCTGACTTGCAGAACTTTTACTCAGGCCTTTCAATTGATAATGACCAACCTCACTGGGACACCACCCCAGAAAACACCCCTTCAACTACTTGAATCAGCAATCGACCTTAGAGACTACCCTGACCTGATGGACATCATGGTTCCTGGACCTGTCAGGTTCCTATTGTATCCTTTTTTATTGTGATTGTGTACGCTGTTAAGTTTTATTGGTTGTTTGTTGTACACAGTCGCATTTTTCTCCACCTATACAGGATGCAGAAAGGGCAAATATGGATACAGAGCAGAAAGCTTCCTTGTACAATGGAAATGTAATGAGTCCATGGGAAAAACTTGAGAGCATGGGCTCTCTTAATAACCTACAGTCTCATAAGCCAACTTTCACTTACAGATTGTACTGTTGTTCAATATTATTGTTGGTCATCCTGACCTTATACTTTTTCTTAATATTGTTGATTTGAAATGTTAATTAAGTGTGACTAATCCAGGGTTAGTTTTCATGTTATATCACCTGTACATTTTACTTGGATGTTGTAATATTGTTTATTTCACAAGCTCTTATACAGGGGCCCATAGTCCCATACCCCAATTAAACAACATATAATATAAGCCCACCCTTCCACTTACCCTCCTTCCCCCTCCCTCCTTTTTTCCCTTATCTCCTCCTCCCCCTCCCTCCCCCTCATTATCAACTTCCATTCCATTCCACCCTCCCCCCTTCTTCTCATATCCTTCCCCCTCACCCTTCCCCTCTCCCCTTCTCCCTCCTCCTTTCCTTCCCTTCTCCCCTCCCCCTTATCCTCCCTCCCCCTCCCTCTTCCTTCCCCTCACTCCCTTCTACTCCCTCCCCTTCTTCCTCCCTATATCAACCCCCCCTTCCCCTCCTCCTTTTTCCCCACCGTACTCTCCTATAAGCTTTCACCCCTTCTGATTAATCCACTCTGGCCAGTTTATAATGCTCTCCAACTTATTCACGTCACTACCATTAGGAGTATAAAGCATACCACTTCTTTTTGTACATGCTTGGGGGTTTCTACCCCGTTTAAAACCTTTTTTTACATTTCTTTTGCATTTTCCTAATCTTCATATACTTGCATATCGAAGAATATCCCTGTCAATCTTAGTCCTCTGTTTGGGACGCGAACACACACCGGGTCCCACCCTCCTTCCACTTGCTCCTTTCTCTCTTCTCTCTTTCCCTAACCCTAACTAACCTTTCCACCTCCCTTAAAACCCTTTCTCTTCTTACCCCTCCTCCCCCCTTTTTTTTTTCTCTTTCTTCTCCTCTAGAATGAATTGATGACCGAGCAAGTTTGACTCGCGCGGTCTGACGTTGACTACTATTAATACCAAAGGATTGAACAACCCAGGTAAAAGATCCATAGCCTTTCAGGCTCTAAAAAGTCTGTACAGCCACATGCTATTTTTTCAGGAAACACACTTCCGCAAAGGAAAAGAATCGAAATGGTTCAACTCACAATACCCTACAGCCCTTTTTGCTTCAGGGCAAGCTAAAAAAGGTGGTGTAGGCATTTGATCCACCATTCAGTGCCCCTGAAGATCTCAAACATTGAGAGAGATCCGGAAGGCAGATACCTAATTGTAACAGGGCTATTATACGAGCACCCAATAACACTGGCCACTCTATATAGTCCAAACACTGAACAATTTTATGTCTAAAATTTCGAAGCTTCTCCTTGATCTTGCGAAGGGCCCGATTTTCCTTTCTGGTGACTTTAACCTATCTATGGACGCCCAACTAGACACATCAAACGGCACAGCAAGTACCCCACCTAAAATAATTAAATCTGTTAAAAATACATTCCTTAACCTCCAACTCCATGACGTATGGCGCACATTACACCCGGTACTTAAGGACTATACATACTTTTCTCCCCCACATAACAAATACTCCCGAATAGATTATTTCTACTCAGACTCAAATGGACTAGACATGGTCACCGACTGCTCCATTGGACCCATAACCTGGTCAGACCACGCTCCGGTCACATGCACAATCCAATGGCCTGACTCCCCCCCCACGACATATATCTGGAGACTTGACGACTTATTATTGAATGACCCTATCATTAAACTAGAAATCCAAAAATCCCTGGAAGACTATTTAACACATAACAACCTATTACACATGTCATTCATGAATGTCTGGGAAGCACACAAATGCGTCATACGGGGGGAATTTCTTAAACACAAGGCGCGCCTTACTAAACAATACAGATTAAAGCATGCCCAACTACTTCGCACTATAACACAATTAGAAGAGAAGCACAAGGGAAACCCACTAGACATCGACACCAAAAACACCCTAGACGCAGCCAGAAAGGACCTTAAAGTACACCTCCTAGAGGAATACCACCGTAAAACCCTGAATGTAAGGCAGCAATATTATGAAGGCGGCAACAAACCCGGAAAGCTGCTGGCTAGGGCTGTACGTAGAAAACAGTTAAAAACACATATTCATCTCATACAAAACCCAGACGGCTCTGTGATTAGAGGTAGCAAACAAATAGCTAATTCATTCCACTCCTATTATCAGACATTATATAATATAGGTCAGACCTCTGACCTGTTAGCTCCAGGCGAGGAGGCAACTACTAGGAAGCAAATGATAGACCAATACCTAGCAACGTTAGCTCTACCACAATTGGAACCCGAAACAAAAGGATAAATTAGACTCACACATAACAGCTGAGGAACTTGCACAGGCCATTAAGGACTTCCCTAGGGCTAAAAGCCCAAGCCCAGATGGGTTTTCCATAAAGTACTACAAATCGTATAAGGACACTTTAGGGCCATTGATGCTCCAGCTTTTTAACAATCTAATAGAGCAACCAGCTCTTTCTAACACAATGCTGGAAGCACATATCACTGTTCTCCCCAAGCCGGGAAAGCCCCCCAACTCCCCAGCTAACTTCAGGCCCATCTCCTTATTAAACATAGACATCAAAATCCTGGCCAAAATATTAGCAAATCGCCTCAACAAATAACTCGCAAATCTCGTCTCCTCCGACCAAGTGGGCTTCGTGCCAGGTAGGGAGGCACGAGATAACACCACTAAAGTGATCCAAATACTAAATTTCGCAAAAGTCGAGGGAGTGCCTATGGCTCTTTTCTCGACGGACGCAGAGAAGGCCTTCGACCGGGTCGATTGGCTTTTTCTGCGTCAGGTCATGAGAGCCATAAATTTTGGGGAATCTTTCCTCAATATGGTTTTTGCTCTCTACTCAACCCCCAATGCACGGATTAAAGTTAATTGAACCCTGTCTAATAATTTTTCCATATCAAACGGAACCCGGCAGGGGTGCCCATTGTCCCCCTTACTATTCGCCCTTTCAATCGAAGCGCTAGCACAAAAGGTACGTCTTAACCCTAACATCAGGGGAATCCGTATCGGTGATACAGAACACAAGCAGGCGTTATACGCCGATGATGTTCTTTACACTCCTTCCAACATTGACACGTCGATTCCAGAGCTTCTCACAGAACTTAAAGAATACGGAAAGCTTTCTAACTTTCACCTAAATCTTTCAAAATCGGAACTCCTTAATATTAACTCCCCCCCCCCTGAACACATTCAATTCTTAACATTGATTCACAAAGTCCCCTTAGCAATCGCCAAATTGAAATATTTGGGTATATACCTATCTGCACACTCATCCGAGCTCTATAAAAATAACTACATCACACTAAGGAAAGAAATAATTAATGATTTATAATTCTTGGAAGAATAAATCCTTATCTTGGCTAGGAAAGATAGGTCTAATTAAGATGAATATCTTGTCACACATTTTATATGTTTTGCAAACCGTTCCCATTCATTTACCCACAGAGTTCCTTATCAATCTTCAGAGAACCTTGGAACAGTTCGTATGGACTGGAGTGAAACCCAGAATACCTAAAAAGACACTCTACCTTCCCAGAGACAGGGGAGGATTGGGCTTCCCAGATCTAGCATTATACAGAAGGGCTATATTCCTTCAGAGATTAACTGAATGGTCACATAATACTACACAGAAACAATGGGTCAGGATTGATGGCCAGATCCTCCATTATAGCAACGCTGCTTCCCTTGCCTGGACCCCCACATCTAAGCACCCCAAAACACTGTATAAATACCATTTGATAACAGAAACTCTTTTGGAATGGGATAGAACAATTTCCACCAGCACACATATTTCGAACATCTCCTCACCATTAATACCCATTATAGAAAACGGATAAAGGAAAAACCCAGGCGCCAACTATACGAAGGCAGGTAAATACATATACTGACAGATAATGAATATAAAACAATTTATTACATCCAGAAAGGTATATACAGTACAATAAAATACACAGTACAATAAAAGGCAGTTGAACCAAATTTCATGGATCCATGATGGTTTTTACAATAAAAACAAAAATACAAGAGTAAATACAAAGATAAAATCAAGAGGATGTGAAAACAACAGAGCCTTCTTAAAATTACTAAAAATAATGTTTGAACCTTCTAATAAATATATTTGAACCTTCTAATAAAATTTTTATCAATCAGTTAAAATAGATAAGATATCAATATGTGATGCTCCTGGTGTGGGGGAATGAAGAAAAAATAGCTGAAACAGGTGATCTCCAAAGTGTGTGAGAGCTGTGCTGATCCTAAAAATATATGTACTTTGTAGATCCAATTGTGTGTAAGAAAATGTCAGAAAATGTCAATAAAAATGTCAGAAAATATCAATGAAAAATACAAATAAAACTCGTGAAGAAATATCTTGTGCAAAAATTACAAATATTGCCGGTGACGAAAGTGCCGGTGAAAAAAGTGCTAAAGCCAAATGGCAACCAGAGACAAAAAAATCCTTAAAAAAATCCTTAAAAAAAACTGTGGAAGTTAAAGTCAAACCCAAATCAGGTGAATATGATAATATGAAAAACAAATCCAATTGAGATGAAAAAGATCAATCCAAAGAAAAAATTAAAATTACTATAGATTCCAAAGTCTATGTCTAAACAGACACCCCTGAGAAAAAAGTCGTGATGTGTGCAAAAAAATTCCTGCAATCAAATATTGGTCTGAAAGTGTGATCAGATTTCTAATCCCCTCGATAGGTGAAAGTCCCACCATAAAAAGTTGATAGTAGAGAATTGTAAATGTATTTCCTCCTAGAAAAAAATAACAAATATAGTGTAGATAGTACAATAAAAAAGTCACATTTAGAATAAGGCTTACCAGTGTCTACGCGTTTCGGCCCGTGTCAGGCCTTTCTCAAGACTTGCACTTTTTTCACCGGCACTTTCGTCACCGGCAATATTTGTAATTTTTCCACAAGATATTTCTTCACGAGTTTTATTTGTATTTTTCATTGATATTTTCTGACATTTTTATTGACATTTTCTTACACACATTTGGATCTACAAAGTACATATATTTTTAGGATCAGCACAGCTCTCACACACTTTGGAGATCACCTGTTTCAGCTATTTTTTCTTCATTCCCCCACACCAGGCGTATCACATATTGATATCTTATCTATTTTAACTGATTGATAAAAATTTTATTAGAAGGTTCAAATATATTTATTAGAAGGTTCAAACATTATTTTTAGTAATTTTAAGAAGGCTCTGTTGTTTTCACATCCTCTTGATTTTATCTTTGTATTTACTCTTGTATTTTTGTTTTTATTGTAAAAACCATCATGGATCCATGAAATTTGGTTCAACTGCCTTTTATTGTACTGTGTATTTTATTGTACTGTATATACCTTTCTGGATGTAATAAATTGTTTTATATTCATTATCTGTCAGTATATGTATTTACCTGCCTTCGTATAGTTGGCGCCTGGGTTTTTCCTTTATCCATTGCTATTTTAGGTGCCTGCTAGACGCACCTCCCCTGGGCTACAGGTACATAGTAGGCGCTTATAATACCCCCATTCTTGGTCCCATTATAGAAAACCCTGAAATACCTTACCATGAATTGAGCAAACGCAAATGCAACCCACTTAGCCTGAGACTAAGCACTTTACACTTCGCACTTCTTGGGGGTAGACTGCGCCCACAACAAGAGATGGTAGAACAATATGGGAACATTTTTTCGTCCTGGTTGAGATACCATCAACTATCCCACTTTCTAACGCACCACAAACACAAACGCAACTTCTGTAGGGAACTCACCCCTTTTGAATCTTTGTGTACGGGACTTGCTCCACCAAAAAGGCTAATCTCAAAAATATACAAATAGTTACTTATACCACCAGACACGCAATTGCCCACATACACCAGTGCATGGAACAGGGACCTCAATAATACAATTGAGGAGGATGAATGGCTCAGGTCATTCAGACTGGTTAAATGCTCTTCCGTATCAGCTACTGTTCAGGAAATACCGCTCAAATTACTTACCAGATGGTACTACACACCTTCCAGACTGCACCAAATCTTCCAGACGGCTTCTGCCGCCTGTTGGAGGGGTTGTGGCGAGGTGGGCACACTCATACACATATGGTGGGCATGTCCCAAACTAACAAATTATTGGGCGACTGTCATCGGAGAAATGTCAGGCAAACTAAATATACATATATCAGTCACACCTGAGACCATTCTCTTCCTGCACCTTCCCGACTGTATGGATAAACAGAAACGGGCCCTTCTCTTGATCATGCTTACAGGAGCGAAGCAGCTTATCCCCAGACTTTGGAAGTCAAGGGAGGTGCCTACTATCTCTGAGTGGCGATCTACCGTTAACGAGTTATTAATCTTGGAAAAGCTGCATTACACTAAGAGCAGCCAGTTGGTCATGTATGACATGATGATGGCCACCTGGAACTCCCCCCCTACAGTCAATATAGTCACTGACTCTTTTACATAAGTCTGACTCCCCCTCGACAACGTCCGAATTCATTCTAGAAATTCCTCCCCCTTTTTTTTTCTTCTCCCCCTCCCTTAACCCCTTCCCCTCCACTACTGGCCCCTCTATCCCCCCCCCCCCTCTTCCTCTTCTACCTCTTCCCCGGTGTGTGTGGATTGTTTCAAATTTGAATCTTTTGTTTATAACGTTTTCTATGCTTGTTTGTTGAAAATTTTTGTTGAAAAGTCAAGCCTTGCATCTCAGAGTTCTATGTAAATGTACCCATGGACAATCTGCCTACCTTTTTTGTTGGGACGGGGCGGGATCCTGCTGGACTCCAGTGGGGGTCTCCTCTGGCCAAAACTTGGAATTGGACTTTATCTTAAACTAATTGAAACTTTAAGTATATATTATGGGGGCACGAATTCTTTCAAAATGTATGTTTATGGATTGGAACTCTGATTTTGTATTGTATACGCATACATTTCTTAATAAAGCTTGTTTGAGGGGGAAAAAAAATCCATTTTACTTTGTTCTTTTGGTATCCTTTGTTGAAGAGGAGGTAGGAAGTTGTAGGAACATGCACATGATACATTTGCTAGAGCAGTAAGTTGCAGCAGTGTTTAATGTCATGTACTGCTCCAGAAATGTGCTACCTATCTAGATATCTCTTCAACAAAGAATACCAAGAGAACTAAGTAAAGTGAAATCCTTTTTTTTTTTTTTCTTTATTGTATGCTCTGTCTGATTCACGAAAGAAAGTTTTTATGATATGCCTCTCTTTTTTCTAACCAATACATATTTAGGTAATTTAGTCTTTTTTTGCATTACTTTTTAGATCATGTTTCATTTTAGTAGCCCTTCTTTCAAAAGATTCAAATTAATTGATATACTTCTTGATATATGGCCTCCAGAACTGTACATAATACTCAAGATGAGGCCTGACAAGTGATCTGTAAGATGGCATAAGAACCTTACTAGTTCCAATGAAAATACCTCTACCTTTACAACAACCAAGCATTATCCAGCACTACTACATTTTTTATCAAATTTCAAATCCTCTTAAATAATAATAATGCCAAGTTCCTGTTTCTCATTTGTAAAAGTCAGTAAAGCTAAATTGAGTTTGGATTTCTCTTTCCATTTATAGTTTCATGTCCTAAATAATCAATATATCAAATATACAATTTAGATAATCTATCAACAGAATTGTTATTCAGGGAAAGCTAAAATATTAATATCAGTTTCATATTTCTCTTTACATAATGAAGATATTTAAAATGGTCAACTTTGTTTTCAAACCTGAGTTTTAAAGGGACATGAAACCCAAAACTTTTTTTTCATGATTCAGATAGAGAATACAATTTTAAATAACTTTCCAATTTACTTCTATTATTTAATTTATTTTCCTTCTCTTGTTATCATTTGCTGAAAGGTTTATCTAGGCAAGTTCATGAGCAGCAGAGAAACTAGGTTCTAGCTGTTGATTGGTGGCTGCATATATATATTGAATGTGATTGGCTCACCCATGTGTTCAGTTAGAAACTAGTAGTGCATTGCTGCTCCTTCAACAAATGATACCAAGATAATGAAAAGATTAGATAATAGAAGTAAATTAAAAAGTTGTTTAAAATTGTATTCTCTGTCTGAATCATGACAGAAACATTTTTGGTTTCATGTCCCTTTAATTATAAAGCTGTGTAATAGCAGTAAAATAAATACAAACATACAATTTTTAAACTTTCCAATTTACTTCTATGATTACATTTTCTTCGTTCCTATGGTATTCTTTGTTGAGGAGATACCTAGATAGGTGTCTGGAGCACTGCATGGCAAAAAAATAGTGCTGCCATCTAGTGTTCTTGCAAAGGGATAACATCCTTGAAAAACTGCTGCCGTATAGTGCACCAGACACGTGCACGCTACTGAGCTGAAAGCCCTGATTTTCAACAAAAGATACAAAGAAAATGACAAAAATGTAATAATAGAAGTAAATGATAAAGTTTTTAAAATTGCATGCTCTATCTAAACCATGAAAGAAAAAAAAATAGGTTCCCTTTATATCCCTTTAATCTTCCAAATTATTATCACTCAGAAATGAAACAATTCTCTCAAAGAACCCAGCAGAATTGTGCTAAGATGGTATTTTATTTTAGCCAGGGGAAGCAGCTGGTTCAGCAGAGCAAATCTATTACAATGTTGCTCTACTGGCAAGTGCTTGTTGCTAGGCTATTTTACTACTACCACTATGTCCGTATTTGCTATAAGCACTAGTACCTAATGTACCTCCATGTACGAAGCAGCGAAAGCTGCTCCGGAGCCTTTGCGGGGCAGGTTCGCATATGCGAGCCTGCTTCCCGCAATGTAAGAAGCAGCGGTCATTAGACCGCTGCTTCCTACACCCTACGCCACCTCTTAGGTGGCGAAGCAGAATCACCGAGAGCTCGCTCGCTCTCGGTGATTGACAGCCCCTTCAGTCGCGTGATTGGTCGCGCGACTGAAGGGGCGGGCATTACACACTCCGCTGAGTGTGTAATGATACATACGGGCAAGCGGATCAATAGATCCGCTGCCCGTGTGTAGCGGAGGCGGGCGGACAGCTTTGCGAGTTAAGAAGCTGTCCGCCCGCCTCTTAGTACATGGACAGCCTTTATCAGCAATTGTGAGATATTTATATAATTTCTTGAGCTTTGTTCATGATTATACATATTGTGTAATTAAATGGCATTATGCAATTCCATGCCGCTCCACATACTCTGATTTGAACTGAAATCTAAGAGAGAGGAGCACTTTTTATTTTATGAAATCTGAAAAAAAAAGTATTCTTAATTATATCAAGGATTGTACAGATAGTGTGCTAGTAGTAATTTCTAGCCCTGTTTAACCCCTTAACGACCGAGGACGTGCAGGGTACGTCCTCAAAAAAAAAGGCAGGTAACGCCTGAGGACGTACCCTGCACGTCCTCGGTGTGGAAAGCAGCTGGAAGCGATCCTGCTCGCTTCCAGCTGCTTACCGGTTATTGCAGTGATGCCTCGATATGGAGGCATCCTGCAATAACCTTTTTAAGCCATCCGGTGCAAAGAGAGCCACTCTGTGGCCCTCTCTGCACCGGAGATCGGTGGCTTACTGCGTTGGTGGGTGGGAGCCGGACCGGGAGGCGGGTATCGATGGCCCTCGTGATGTGGAGGGGGACGGGATCGTGGGCGGGGATGCCAGGGGGTGCGCATTGACGCGCGCACGTGCACGGGAGGGTGGGGGCGGGCGCGTGCACGGGGAGGGAGCGGGTGGGAACCGCTACACACAGAAAAAAAAGTGTAGGAAAATAAAAAAAAACTGTTAAAAAAAATCAGATAAAAAACACATCAGTTAGGTGGTGGGGGTTGGTCTGTGGGGAGGGGGAAGCTACACTACAGAAAAACCGGGGAAAAAATAAAAAAAACATATTTTCTTGCAAACTGGGTACTGGCAGACAGCTGCCAGTACCCAAGATGGCCCCCAATAAGGCAGAGGGGAGGGTTAGAGAGCGGTTTTGGGGGGGATCAGGGAGGTTGGGGGCTAAGGGGGATCCTACACAGTAGCATATGTAAATATGCAAAAAAAAATTTTTATTATTTTTAAAAACGCTTTTATTTTAGTACTGGCAGACTTTCTGCCAGTACTTAAGATGGCGGGGACAATTGTGGGGTGGGGGAGGGAAGGGAGCTGTTTGGGAGGTATCAGGGGGTGGGATGTGTCAGGTGGGAGGCTTATCTCTACACTAAAGCTAAAATTAACCCTGAAAGCTCCCTACAAACTCCCTAATTAACCCCTTCACTGCTAGCCATAATACACGTGTGAGGCGCAGCAGCATTTAGCGGCCTTCTAATTACCAGAAAGCAACGCCAAAGTCATATATGTCTGCTATTTCTGAACAAAGGGGATCCCAGAGAAGCATTTACAACCATTTGTGCCATAATTGCACAAGCTGTTTGTAAATGATTTCAGTGAGAAACCTAAAATTGTGAAAAATTTAAAGTTTTTTTTAATTTGATCGCATTTGGCGGTGAAATGATGGCATGAAATATACCAAAATGGGCCTAGATCAATACTTGGGGTCGTCTACTACACTACACTAAAGCTAAAATTAACCCTACAAGCTCCCTAAAAGCTCCATAATTAACCCCTTAACTGCTGGGCATAATACACGTGTGGTGCGCAGTGGCATTTAGCGGGCTCCATGTACGAAGCAGCGAAAGCTGCTCCGGAGCCTTTGCGGGGCAGGTTCGCATATGCGAGCCTGCTTCCCGCAATGTAAGAAGCAGCGGTCATTAGACCGCTGCTTCCTACACCCTACGCCACCTCTTAGGTGGCGAAGCAGAATCACCGAGAGCTCGCTCGCTCTCGGTGATTGACAGCCCCTTCAGTCGCGTGATTGGTCGCGCGACTGAAGGGGCGGGCATTACACACTCCGCTGAGTGTGTAATGATACATACGGGCAAGCGGATCAATAGATCCGCTGCCCGTGTGTAGCGGAGGCGGGCGGACAGCTTTGCGAGTTAAGAAGCTGTCCGCCCGCCTCTTAGTACATGGAGTAATAACCAACAGCCTTTATCAGCAATTGTGAGATATTTATATAATTTCTTGAGCTTTGTTCATGATTATACATATTGTGTAATTAAATGGCATTATGCAATTCCATGCCGCTCCACATACTCTGATTTGAACTGAAATCTAAGAGAGAGGAGCACTTTTTATTTTATGAAATCTGAAAAAAAAAGTATTCTTAATTATATCAAGGATTGTACAGATAGTGTGCTAGTAGTAATTTCTAGCCCTGTTTAACCCCTTAACGACCGAGGACGTGCAGGGTACGTCCTCAAAAAAAAAGGCAGGTAACGCCTGAGGACGTACCCTGCACGTCCTCGGTGTGGAAAGCAGCTGGAAGCGATCCTGCTCGCTTCCAGCTGCTTACCGGTTATTGCAGTGATGCCTCGATATGGAGGCATCCTGCAATAACCTTTTTAAGCCATCCGGTGCAAAGAGAGCCACTCTGTGGCCCTCTCTGCACCGGAGATCGGTGGCTTACTGCGTTGGTGGGTGGGAGCCGGACCGGGAGGCGGGTATCGATGGCCCTCGTGATGTGGAGGGGGACGGGATCGTGGGCGGGGATGCCAGGGGGTGCGCATTGACGCGCGCACGTGCACGGGAGGGTGGGGGCGGGCGCGTGCACTGGGAGGGAGCGGGTGGGAACCGCTACACACAGAAAAAAAAGTGTAGGAAAATAAAAAAAAACTGTTAAAAAAAATCAGATAAAAAACACATCAGTTAGGTGGTGGGGGTTGGTCTGTGGGGAGGGGGAAGCTACACTACAGAAAAACCGGGGAAAAAATAAAAAAAACATATTTTCTTGCAAACTGGGTACTGGCAGACAGCTGCCAGTACCCAAGATGGCCCCCAATAAGGCAGAGGGGAGGGTTAGAGAGCGGTTTTGGGGGGGATCAGGGAGGTTGGGGGCTAAGGGGGATCCTACACAGTAGCATATGTAAATATGCAAAAAAAAATTTTTATTATTTTTAAAAACGCTTTTATTTTAGTACTGGCAGACTTTCTGCCAGTACTTAAGATGGCGGGGACAATTGTGGGGTGGGGGAGGGAAGGGAGCTGTTTGGGAGGTATCAGGGGGTGGGATGTGTCAGGTGGGAGGCTTATCTCTACACTAAAGCTAAAATTAACCCTGAAAGCTCCCTACAAACTCCCTAATTAACCCCTTCACTGCTAGCCATAATACACGTGTGAGGCGCAGCAGCATTTAGCGGCCTTCTAATTACCAGAAAGCAACGCCAAAGTCATATATGTCTGCTATTTCTGAACAAAGGGGATCCCAGAGAAGCATTTACAACCATTTGTGCCATAATTGCACAAGCTGTTTGTAAATGATTTCAGTGAGAAACCTAAAATTGTGAAAAATTTAAAGTTTTTTTTAATTTGATCGCATTTGGCGGTGAAATGATGGCATGAAATATACCAAAATGGGCCTAGATCAATACTTGGGGTCGTCTACTACACTACACTAAAGCTAAAATTAACCCTACAAGCTCCCTAAAAGCTCCATAATTAACCCCTTAACTGCTGGGCATAATACACGTGTGGTGCGCAGTGGCATTTAGCGGCCTTCTAATTACCAAAAAGCAACGCCAAAGCCATATATGTCTGCTATTTCTGAACAAAGGGGATCCCAGAGAAGAATTTACAACCATTTATGCCATAATTGCACAAGCTGTTTGTAAATAATTTCAGTGAGAAACCGAAAGCTTGTGAAAAAGTGAACGATTTTTTGTATTTGATCGCATTTGGCGGTGAAATGGTGGTATGAAATATACCAAAATTGGCCTAGATCAATACTTTGGGATGTCTACTAAAAAAAACATAATTTATGCTTACCTGATAAATTTATTTCTCTTGTAGTGTATCCAGTCCACGGATCATCCATTACTTATGGAATATATTCTCCTTCCCAACAGGAAGTTGCAAGAGTCCACCCACAGCAAAGCTGCTATATAGCTCCTCCCCTAACTGCCATATTCAGTCATTCGACCGAAAACATGTAGAGAAAGGAAAAAACCATAGGGTGCAGTGGTGACTGTAGTTCAAATGAAAAAAAAATTACCTGCCTTAAAGTGACAGGGCGGGCCGTGGACTGGATACACTACAAGAGAAATAAATTTATCAGGTAAGCATAAATTATGTTTTCTCTTGTTAAGTGTATCCAGTCCACGGATCATCCATTACTTATGGAATACCAATACCAAAGCTAAAGTACACGGATGATGGGAGGGACAAGGCAGGTACTTAAACGGAAGTTACCACTGCCTGTAAGAAACCCTTTCTCCCAGAAATAGCCTCCGAAGAAGCAAGGTATCAAATTTGTTAAATTTGAAAAAGTATGAAGCGCAGACCAAGACTCCGTCTTGTAAATCTGTTCCACAGAAGCCACATTTAAAAAAGGCCCAAGTGAAAACCACAGCTCTAGTAGAATGAGCTGTAATCCCTTCAGGAGGCTGCTGTCCAGCAGTCTCATAAGCTAAATGAATTATGCTTTTAACCAAAAAGACAAAGAGGCTGCCGAAGTCTTTTGACCTCTCCTCTGTCCAGAATAGACAACAAACAAGGTGAACGTTTGATGAAAACTGTAGTAGCTTGTAAGTAAAACTTTAAAGCACAAACCACGTCCAATATTGTGTAATAGACGTTCCTTCTTTGAGGAAGGATTAGGATACAAGCATGGAACAACTATCTCTTGAGTGATGTTCTTGTTAGATACCACCTTAGGAAAAAACCCAGGTTGGTACGCAGGACTACCTTATCTGTACGAAGGACCAGATAAGGAGAATCACATTGTAACACAGATAACTTGGAGACTCTACGAGTCGAGGAAATAGCTACCCAAAATGAACTTTCCAAGATAAAGATTGATATCTATGGAACAAAAAAGGTTCAAACGGAACTTCTTGAAGAACCTTAAGAACCAGGTTTAAGCTCCATGGTGGAGCAACAGTTTTAAACACAGGCTTGGATCTAACCAAAGCCTGACCAAATGCCTGAACGTCTAGAATACCTGCCAGACGCTTGTGCAAAAAAATAGACAGAGTAAAAATCTGTCCCTTTTAAGGAATTAGCTGACAACCCTTTTCTCCAAAACATCTTGGAGAAAAGATAATATCCTGGGAATCCAGACTTTACTCCATGAATAACCCTTGGATTCATAACAATCAGATATTTACACCATATCTATGTTCAATTTCCCTAGAGACAGGCTTTCATGTCTGTATTAAGGTATCAATGGCTGACTCGGAGAAGCCATGCTTTGATAACATCAAGGGTTCAGTCTCCAGGCAGTCCATCTCAGATTGATTCTATTTAGAAGGTTGAAAGGACGCTGAGGTAGAGGGACCTGTCTCAGAAGCAGAGACCGTGATGGAAAGGATGACATGTCCACCAGATCCGCATACCAGGTCCTGCGTGGCTACGCAGGCGCTGTCAAAAACACCAAAGCCCTCTCCTGCTTGGTCTTGACCTCCGGAGGAAATCCCACTCCCCCGGAAGAAAAGTCTGACGACTTAGAAAATCCACCTCCCAGTTCTCAACACCTGGGATATGGATAGCTGATAGACAAGAGTGAGTCTCTGTCCAGTAAATTATTATAAGACTTCTAACATCGCTAGGGAACTTCTGTTCCCCATTGATGGCTGATGTAAGCCACAGTCGTTTATATTGTCCGACTGAGTATGATGTACCTCAGAGTTGCTAACTGAGGCCAAGTCTGAAGAGCATGGAATATCACTCCCAGTTCCAGAATATTTATTAGAAGGAGGGTCTCCTCCTAAGTCCACTATCCCTGAGCCTTCAGGGAGTTCCAGACTGCATCCCAACCTAAAAGGCTGGCATCTATTGTAACAATTGTCCCATCTGACCTGCGGAAGGTCATACCCTTGGACAGATGGACCTGATATAGTCACCAGAGAAGAGAATCTCTGGTCTCTTGGTCCAGGTTAAACAGGGGAACAAATCTGTGTAATCCCCGTTCCTCTGACTGAGCATGCATAGTTGCAGTGGTCTGAAATGTAGACGTGCAAATGGTACTATGTCCCTTGCTGCTACCATTAAGCCGATTTCATACATGTACTGAGCCACCGAAGGGCGCGGATGGGATGAAAAACACGGCAGAAATTTAGAAACTTTGACAACCTGGACTCCGTCAGGTAAATTTTCATTTCTACAGAATCTATCAGAGTCCCTAGGAGGGAAAATCTTGAGATTGGGGATAGAAAACTCTATCCTTGTTCACTTTCCACCCATGTGATCTCAGAAATGCCAGTACTACGTCCGTATGAGACTTGGCAATTTGGATGTTTGACGCCTGTATCAGGATGTCGTCTAAATAAGGGGCCACTTCTATGCCCCGCGGCCTAAGGACCGCCAAAGCGACCCCAGAACCTCCATAAAGATTCTTGGGGCTGTAGATATCCCAAAGGAAAGAGCTACAAACTGGTAATGCCTGTCTAGAAAGGCAAACCTGAAAAAATGAAGGTGATCTTTATGCATCCCAATGTGAGGATAAGCATCCTTCAAATCCATTGTAGTCCTCTATTGACTGTCCTGGATCATAGTTAAGATGGTACGAATAGTTTCCATCTGAAATGACGGAATTCTGAGGAATTTGTTTAAGATCTTTAGATCCAAAATAGGTCTGAAGGTTCCCTCACCTTGGGAACCACAAACAGATTTGAGTAAAAACTCTGTCCCTGTTCCTCTCTTGGAACTGGATGGATTTCGTACACAATGTAAGAATGCCTCCTTCTTTATCTGGTTTGCAGATAATTGTGAAAGGCGAAATCTCCCCTTTTTTGGGGGGGGAATCTTTGAAATCCAGAAGATATCTCTGGGATATAAATTCCAATGCCTAGGGATCCTGGGCATCTCTTGCCCACGCCTGGGCGAAGAATGAAAGTCTGCCCCCTATAGGATCCGTTACCGGATAGGGGTCCGTTCCTTCATGCTGCCTTAGAGGTAGCAGCAGGCTCCTTGGCCTGCTTATCTTTGTTCCAGGTCCGATTGTCTCCAGACCGCCTTGGACTGAGCAAAAATTAGACCTTTTTTTTGGCCCTTGATTTGGACCTATCCTGAGGAAGGGCATGACCTTTTCCTCCAGTGATATAAGCAATAATCTCCTTCAAACCAGGCCCGATAGGGTCTGCCCCTTCAAGGGAAGTTAAATAGTTTATTTATTAAAGTCACGACAGCTGACCATGATATAAGTCATAGCGCTCTGCGCACCAGTATAGTAAAAAACAGAATTCTTAGCCGTTAGTCTAGTCAAATGAACAAAGGCATCAGAAAACAAAGGAATTGGCTAGCATAAGCTTGTCAAATATATTCATCCAATGGAGTCGCTAACTGTAAAGCCTCATCAAGAGACTCAACCCAGAACGCCGCAGCAGCAGTGACAGAAGCAATGTATGCAAGGGGCTGCAGGATAAAAACCCTGTTGAATAAACATTTTTTATCCATTGGATCTAAAAAGCACAACTGTCCTCGCCAGAGGTAGTGGTATGCTTAGCTAGAGTAGAAACTCTTCTCTCCACCTTAGGAACTGTCTGCCAGAAGTCCCGTGTGGCAGTAACTATTAGAAAACATTCTTCTAAAAAATAGGAGGGGAAGAGAACGGCACACCTGGTCTATCCCATTCCTTATTAAAAAAATTTTAGTAAACCTCTTTAGGTATTGGAAAAACATCAGTACACACCGGCACTGCATATTATTTATCCAGTCTACACAATTTCTCTGGCCCTGCGATTGTACACATTCATTCAGAGCAGCCAAAGCCTCCCTGAGCGACAAGTGGAGGTTCTCAAGCATAAATTTTAAATGTAGAAATATCAGAATCAGGTTAAATCATCTTCCCTGAGTCAAAAAAAATCACCCACAGACTAAGCATATTGTGAGGTAGTATCATACATGGTTCTTAAAGCGTCTGTATGCTCTTTATCTACCCCCAGAGCTATCTGCTTTCCTTTAATTTCAGGTAGTCTGACTAATACTGCTGCCAGAGTATTATTCACCACCTTTGCCATGTCTTGTAAAATAAACGCTATGGGCGCCCTTGACGTACTTGGCGCCATTTGAGCGTGAGTCCCTGAAGCGGGAGTCGAAGGGTCTGACACGTGGGGAGAGTTAGTCGGCATAACTTTCCCCTCGACAGAATCCCCTGGTAAAATAAACGCTATGGGTGCCCTTGATGTACTTGGCGCCATTTGAGCGTGAGTCCCTAAAGCGGGAGTAAAAAGGTCTGACACGTGGGGAGAGTTAGTCGGCGTAACTACCCCCACGACAGAATCCACTGGTGATAATGTTTTTAAAAACAAAAAATGATCTTTATTGTTTAACATGAAATCAGTACATCTGGTACACATTCTAAGATGGGGTTCCACCATGGCTTTAAAACATAATGAACACAGAGCTTCCTCTATGTCAGACATGTTAAAACAGACTAATAATGAGACTAGTAAGCTTGGAAAACACTTTAAATCAAGTTAACAAGCAAATATATAAAACGTTACTGTGCCTTTAAGAGAAACAAATTTTGTCAAAATTTGAAAAACAGTGAAAAAAGACAGTAAAACAAACGAAATTTTTACAGTACATGTAATAAGGTAACAGAGCATTGCACCCACTTGCCAATGGATGATTAACCCCTTAATGCAAAAAACAGATAAAAAAAAAAACCGACATAGACGTTTTTAAAAACAGACACAACAAAACTGCCACAGCAGAGCTGTGGATTACCTTCCCTATAAACGATTTTGGAAGTCTTTTTAGCCCTTTAGAAAAGTCCTGTAGTATTCATGGGACTGCTGAGGGAATCTGGATGATTCATTTTGTAATTTTAACTGCGCAAAAAAGCGCTAATTAGGCCCCTCCCACTCATATTACAACAGTGGGAAGCTTCAGTTAACTGTTTCTATGCAAAATTTAAGCCAGCCATGTGGAAAAAACTTAGGCCCCAATAAGTTTTATCACCAAACATATGTTAAAAAACGATTAAACATGCCAGCAAACGTTTTAAAACACATTTTTACAAGAGTATGTATCTCTATTAATAAGCCTGATACCAGTCGCTTTTACTGCATTTAAGGCTATACCAACATTACAGTGTTATCACCAATGTACGTTAAAAAACGATTAAACATGCCAGCAAACGTTTTAAAACACATTTTTATAAGAGTATGTATCTCTATTAATAAGCCTAATACCAGTCGCTATCGCTGCATTTAAGGCTTTACTTACATTACTTCGGTATCAGCAGTATTTTCTTAGTCAATTCCATTCCTAGAAAAATATTTTACTGCACATACCTTTTCTGCAGGAAAACCTGCACGCCATTCCCCCTCTGAAGTACCTCACTCCTCAGAATGTGTGAGAACAGCAAATGGATCTTAGTTACGTCTGCTAAGATCATAGAAAAACGCAGGCAGATTCTTCTTCCAAATACTGCCTGAGAAAAACAGCACACTCCGGTGCCATTCAAAAATAACAAACTTTTGATTGAAGAATAAACTAAGTATAAATCACCACAGACTCTCACAACCTCCTATCTATGTTGAGGCTTGCAAGAGAATGACTGAATATGGCAGTTAGGGGAGGAGCTATATAGCAGCTTTGCTGTGGATGGACTCTTGCAACTTCCTGTTGGGAAGGAGAATATATTCCATAAGTAATGGATGATCCGTGGACTGGATACACTTAACAAGAGAAATATATATACATGTCAAGGGATATTCAGGGATTCCTGAAAGATATTAGTGTTCTAATGTAACTAGCACTAATTTTGAAAAAAAATGGTTTGGAAATAGCAAAGTGCTACTTGTATTTATGGCCCTATAACTTGCAAAAAAAGCAAAGAACATGTAAACATTGGGTATTTCTAAACTCAGGACAAAATTTAGAAACTATTTAGCATGGGTGTTTTTTGGTGGTTGTAGATATGTAACAGATTTTGGGGGTCAAATTTAGAAAAAGTGCGTTTTTTTCAATTTTTCCTCGTATTTTATATTTTTTTTTATAGTAAATTATAAGATATGATGAAAATAATGATATCTTTAGAAAGTCCATTTAATGGCGAGAAAAACAGTATATAATATGTGTGGGTACAGTAAATGAGCAAGAGGAAAATTACAGCTAAACACAAACACCGCAAAAATGTAAAAATAGCCTTGGTCCCAAACGGACAGAAAATGGAAAAGTGCTGTGGTCATTAAGGGGTTAATATATATATATATATATATATATATATATATATATATATATATATATATATATATATATATATATATATGTGAGAAATGAAGAAAAGAGGTAGTGTGATGTTGGCGCTGTACAAGTAAGAAGCTAATAATGCAGCCTGTATCCACTTATTGGGATAATAATATTGCCAAGGGTAAAATCCCCCAATATAGATAGAGTAAAGGAAAAGAAAGAAAGATTAGTGGATTTGTGCTGTTCAGTATACAAAAACTAGTGAAATTAAGCCCAGTAATATAATCTGTAAGTATATCAATACAGCTATGTGTACAATACTAATGTTCAGTGTTAAATAATATGAGACCAGAAAAATATGTTCTGGCAATTTTCTCTATACTCGGCATTAAAAAAATAATATAAACACATATAGTCCCATCGGAAATCGTTATTCTCAAAGTCTATGGTCTAGAGCATGAGTAAAAGAAATCCTTGTCCCTTTTGGGTGTCTACTTACACTCCTCAACCAGTTTTATTTTTCTATCTATCTATCTATCTATCTATCTATCTATCTATCTATCTCTATATATATATATATATATATATATATATATATATATATATATATATATATATATATATATATATATAATACCGTCCAGTATACAGTTTTACCCTCCTTCAGTCATCCGCCTGGGTGCAGGAATACAATCAATATACCATGGAAACAAATGCACTCTCAGATCTTTTTTGAAGTGGAGAAAAGAAATCTCTTTTTAATGTAACGTTTTCAGGGAACTCATCCCCGTCATCAGCACAATAACAGTGTCACACTTACAACCTTATATACACAAATGTGAAATAACATAATTGCAAATACCTGTGTTCACTCAGTGAAAATACCGCCAAACACTCGTGTTGGAACTAACTGTTTGCGTTCCAGAGTGTGCTAACCGGAAGTGTTACATTCCACAGAACTTCCGGTGTGTTTATTCAAAATTATAATCAAATAAACAAACAAAATATGCTTTTACGATCCATAATTAAAAAATGTTTAAGCCTCTCTAATGGCTTATCCTGTGCCAAATGTGTTTTGTATAAAGAAGATTTAGCCGTCAGTTAGAGGGCAACCTATAATTAAACTTTATGGTGATCATGTGAATAGTGTATTAGTGGTCTCTTACTTTACTAACATGTATTACCTCTACGCTTATCGGCTTGTCATCTAACAGCATGTGATTCTATGCTTTTGGCCTCTGTGGTACCTTCATATTAATTGCTGCACTCGGCTTGGCATGTTGTTGTACCGGTTGTCATGGTAACTGTCATGGGCCGGAACTACTTCGTGTATTGATATCTGTACATAGATGCAGCTGGTCAGCTGGAATGCGCTATGCTTCGCTGCAATTGTACATTACCAACGAATAGAAGTTCCCCATGTCTACTATCATGACAATTCTTTAGTATAATCATTGGCTATTTCGGCAAGTTAGATGTCATTATTTAGCACAATTATTAACTAACACACTTTAAAAGCAATAAAACATGTAAATTTACATAACATATTTCTAAGGATTAACATTAGAAAAAAGAACAACTTTCAAATGGTTCTTAGCCTTCTACAATTAACTCTGTTAAATCACTGTAATTACTAGCATCTTGTTATTTTGTGCATATCCATCTCTAATACGTATATAGCTGTATAGCATATTACTGATTGTTACGGTTACCCTTAGTCTCGCTGAGAGATGGACCGCTTAGTAGCCTGGATTCCTATTGCTGAAGAGGGGAGAAACTGCTTTCCATAGTATTCTATATGAGTCTCGCAAATGTAGAATAATCCCCCTTAGCTGTAGTACAGCTAGGATACCCTTCTGCCCACAAAAACGAGTCAACGCTGCGATTGAGGGACAACCAAGAACTGAGGACTGGGATGCCCAGCCTGCTTTTTATTTAGGTTACATGCACACAGGGCACTCCCAGGGGGGGAAGCATAAAATCCCCCATCACACATTTAGACAAAGCCCTTGGACAGGCCACCGCAGATAACAAGTACACACAAGAAAACAATTGAGTCCTTCTTATCACCTAGCAGTGAATGCTTATCACAAACTTAATTACAGTACACAATATGCTAGGAAACCTGGCTCAGAAAATAGTTTTCTCAAAACTGAACAGAGTTAACCCTTTATGAAATGATACTTGTTACAGTTTTCTTGGAGCCCTTCTTAGGCGCTGGCTTGGCTGGTTCAGGCATTGCTGCTGGGAAATAAGTTTCTTCACAACAAAATAACTAATGCTTCTGTAACAGTGCTCCCTTTCTGTGGAACACTCTGGCAGACACGGTCTGACCCCTTTTCGGGGCAGACTAAGGCTGTCCAGACCGCTGGTTATGCGGGGCTGAGGTCGGTTTGTCTGGACAACCCGTCGGCGTTGCCATTCTGTTTCCCAGGTCTGTAAGTAATGGTGAAATTGAAGGGTTGCAACGATAAACTCCAACGTAATAGCCTGCCATTATCTCCAGAGACCCGGTTCAGCCACACCAACGGGTTATGGTCGGTGACCAGAGTGAACTCCTGCCCATATAAATAGGGAGTCAATTTCTTTAATGCCCACACCAAAGCCAAACACTCCTTTTCGACCGCTGCATAGCTGACTTCGCGGGGCAGGAGCTTCCGGCTGATGTAGGCAACTGGATGCTCCCCTCCATCTTCGCCTACTTGGCTGAGGACGGCTCCCAGCCCGAACATGGAAGCATCTGTGTGGACGATAAAACGTTTGTTAAGGGCTGGAGCCGCCAAGACAGGAGCGTTAATTAGAGCATTTTTGAGAGCCTGGAAAGCCGTTTCACAGTGGGGAGACCACAGGACCTGTCGAGGTAAGTTCTTCTTGGTCAAGTCAGTCAGGGGTTTGGCAAGTGTGCTGTAGTCTGGTACGAACTGTCTATAGTACCCTGCCGTGCCCAGGAAGGCTAGGACCTGAGTCTTAGTGATGGGGGTGGGCCAATTGGCGACAGCTTCTATCTTGGCCGGCTCTGGTCGCTGCTTTCCACACCCCACCCGGTGACCCAGGTACTGTACCTCGGCCATCCCAAAGTGGCATTTTTCTGGCTTCAGAGTCAGGCCAGCAGCCCGGATCTGATCCAGAACCATTCCTATGTGAGCTAAGTGGTCCTCCCATGACTCACTGTGGATCGCTATGTCGTCCAGGTAGGCGCAAGCAAAACTCTGGAAGCCATCCAGGAGCCTATCCACCAAGCGCTGGAATGTAGCTGGGGCATTCTTCATCCCAAACGGCATTACCCTAAACTGATATAAGCCAAATGGGGTGACGAATGCCGACTTGGGGATAGCCTCCGGGGCCAGGGGAATCTGCCAGTAACCTTTGCAGAGGTCAATAGTGGTCAGGTAATTTCCCCTGGCTATACGATCGAGTAGCTCGTCTACCCTGGGCATAGGGTAAGCGTCCGTCACGGTCTTTTCATTGAGCCTCCGATAGTCTACGCAGAACCGGGTGGTCCCATCTTTCTTGGGCACCAAGACAACTGGGGAGGCCCAGGGACTATCGGAGGGCTCAATTACCCTGAGTTGGAGCATCTCATCGATCTCCTTCTTCATTCCTATCCTAACTGCTTCGGGGATTCGGTACGGAGCCTGGCGCAAGGGAGCTTGTCCCGGAGTATCTACCTGGTGGGTGGTTAAAGTAGTGTACCCTGGCTTCGGGGAGAAGGTGAGGTGTTTGGACTGTAGGAGTTGGTTGAGCTGCTCCCTTTCAGTGGGGCTAAGTCGGTCTCCTATCTGAACCTGAGCCACTATACCTGTGGGGAGACTCTTTTCTAATAGGTCTGGAATGGGTAGACTGTCGGGGCCTTCCTGAGGGGAACAACATACGGCCGTCACGTTCTCTGGTCGCTCAAAATATTCCTTGAGCATGTTTACATGGAATGTCTTTCTAAGATTGTTGTCGTGGCAGCTAGCTATCACATAAGTGGTGTCTCCCCTTTTCTCTACGATCTGGTAGGGGCCCTGCCAGGACGCCTGCAATTTGTCTGTCTTCACCGGCTTAAGTACTAACACCTTTTGTCCTATGGTAAAGATTCTCTTTCGGGCCCCCCGATCGTACCATACTTTCTGTCTTCTCTGGGCCGACTGGAGATTAGCCCGCACGGATTTGGCTAATTGCTCCATTCGGTCCCTGAGTTCCAGCACGTATGGCACAATGGGGACACCGTCAGTCTCCATCTCTCCCTCCCAGTGCTCCCGGATCAGGTTTAGGGGTCCCCGTACCTTTCTTCCGTAGAGCAACTCGAAGGGAGAGAACCCTGTCGTTTCCTGGGGCACCTCCCGATAAGCAAAAAGGAGGTGCGGCAGGAAGCGTTCCCAGTCTCGGTATTCCTGAGTGAACGTCTTGAGCATTTGCTTGAGGGTCCCATTGAACCTCTCACACAGCCCGTTCGTCTGGGGGTGGTATGGGGAGCTCAGGAGGGACTTAATTTTGCAAACCTGCCAGAGTTGTTGGGTCAATTCAGCCGTAAATTGGGTGCCTCGGTCGGATAGGATTTCTTTTGGAAATCCTACCCGGGAGAACACCTGTACTAGTGCATTCGCTACCGTATCCGCTTGTATGTTGGATAGGGCGACAGCCTCTGGGTACCTGGTAGCGTAGTCCACTACGGTAAGAATGTAGCGCTTACCGGAGGGACTAGGGGTAGCCAGTGGTCCCACTAGGTCAATAGCAACCCGGCTGAAGGGTTCCTCTACAATGGGCATATTTACTAGATGGGCTTTAGGGTGATCGCCTCGCCTTCCTACTCGTTGACACACATCGCAGGTGTTACAGTAAGTTCTAACGTCAGCGTGTACCCCTGGCCAAAAGAACGTGTGAGTAATGCGGTGTAGGGTACGGGTTACAGCTAGGTGGCCTGCTAAGGGGATGTCATGGCCTATCTTGAGGATTTCTTGACGGTATTTGTGGGGCACTACCAGCTGTCGCCTACGCTGTCCCCTTTTCTCTGTCCAGCGGTATAGTTTCCCTTTTTCCCATAAGAATGTTTCATTATCTGCCCCGCCCCCTCCGGTCTCTGCTCGTTCCCGGTACTTTTGTAAGGTCGGGTCAGTCTTAGACTCTGTCTCGAAAGCATCTGGGGTGTCCCAGGGTATGGGGCCTAACATGTCAGGCAATGTCGGGGTAGGTCTTACCTGTGTCTCCCGCACTGGTGAGAGTTCTCGCTCCGTCCGGGCTTGGGCCCGTGTAGTCACTGGGTCCGCCTCGTTGTTGCATACTGGAGCATAGGCAGAAGTCATGGGGCCCAAATCATTGCCCAGTAGTACTTCGGCAGGTAAATTATCCATTATGCCCACGTTCACAGCCCCCTTTCCCGCTCCCCAATCAAGATGCACTTTAGCTGTTGGAATTTTGTACACATCCCCCCCCCGCCACTCTAACGGCCACAGTCTGTCCAGATCGCTTGTGCTCCGGCACCAAATGACTCTGTACCAGCGTGATAGTAGCCCCTGTGTCTCTCAATCCCTCGGTAGATCGCCCCTCGAGCCATACCTTCTGCCGATGGTGCTGGCGGTTATCTGAGGCAGCATATACAGGGTCCGCCTCGTGAAGCGGCCCCAAATATTCCTCCATAGGGGCCTCTTGGTTAACACAGAGGGTCCGGGCTGGACGATATGCCCCAGAGGGGTAATTGTAATTCCTGGGTGTCTGGTGCGTATTAAGGGGGCAGCTAGCCATGAAATGCCCTGGTTGCTTGCATCGGTGGCAAGTCGGTCTGGGACGCTCAGAGCTGTTATTGGGTGGTCCTGAGTGTCGGGCGGGCCCTGTGGGCACCGGGGCTCGGAATTCAGCATGAGGGGGTGCACGGTAAACCTCTCTGGGTTCGTGAAGACGGGAGTCATAATGTTCATCGGCCAATTTGGCTGCTTCTTCTAAGGTAGAAGGTCGCCTGTCTCGCAGCCATTCCTTCCCTTGCTGTTCCATGCCATTATAAAAATGTTCTAAGAGAAACAATTGTAAAATTTCCTCACCAGTCACCGCTTTACTTCCGCTCATCCAGTGATTTGCCGCTCTCCGCATTCGGTGCGCCCATTCCATATGGGTATCGTTAGGCTTCTTTTTCGTGCCCCGAAACTGTCGGCGATACGCGTCCGGAGTTACTGCGTACCGTCGCAACAGTGTCTCCTTAACTAGCTCATACTGTGTCACTTCCTCAGAACCCAGAGTACGAAAGGCTTCCAGGGCTCGCCCGGATAGTTTCCCAGACAATATCGTGGGCCACTCCCTGTTGGGAATCTGGTGCAGGGCACATTGCCTTTCGAAGTCCGCCAAATATTCATCAATCCCTGTCTCGCTCTCTAGGAAGGGTCGAAATGCCGCATAGGGTATCTTGGGCCTCCCAGCATTTTCGACAGGGATGATTACCTGCGGGGCTTCAGCATTGCGGTGTGCGTTCGCTAGGTTGAGTTCGTGGGCTCGAGTCTCTCGTATATCCTTGTCCGCTTCCGCCATCAACTGCTGTACCAATTCCATGGAGGGGTTCGGCCCGTACAGTGAGAGCCTCTCCCGAACAATCCTGGTTTTTTCGTCACTAATCGTGGTCGGTGTTTCCGCCATTGTGAAGCTCTGATCCAGTTCGGTCAATTCTGCGATCAGCTCTCTCCTCGGCCGGTTGCTGGCGTACCCCCCTCTGCTTTCAAGTAAATCCTTTAGGGTTGTACGCTTCAATTTTTTGTAAGCGCTCTCCATCCGTTCTGTACCTCTCCTAGGAAATCCAGGAAAAATCCCACCGCTGCCGCCAAATGTTACGGTTACCCTTAGTCTCGCTGAGAGATGGACCGCTTAGTAGCCTGGATTCCTATTGCTGAAGAGGGGAGAAACTGCTTTCCATAGTATTCTATATGAGTCTCGCAAATGTAGAATAATCCCCCTTAGCTGTAGTACAGCTAGGATACCCTTCTGCCCACAAAAACGAGTCAACGCTGCGATTGAGGGACAACCAAGAACTGAGGACTGGGATGCCCAGCCTGCTTTTTATTTAGGTTACATGCACACAGGGCACTCCCAGGGGGGGAAGCATAAAATCCCCCATCACACATTTAGACAAAGCCCTTGGACAGGCCACCGCAGATAACAAGTACACACAAGAAAACAATTGAGTCCTTCTTATCACCTAGCAGTGAATGCTTATCACAAACTTAATTACAGTACACAATATGCTAGGAAACCTGGCTCAGAAAATAGTTTTCTCAAAACTGAACAGAGTTAACCCTTTATGAAATGATACTTGTTACAGTTTTCTTGGAGCCCTTCTTAGGCGCTGGCTTGGCTGGTTCAGGCATTGCTGCTGGGAAATAAGTTTCTTCACAACAAAATAACTAATGCTTCTGTAACACTGATATCCCCTTATTAAATTATTTGTGATTCAGTCCATATACTCAATACAGGGAGTGCAGAATTATTAGGCAAATGAGTATTTTGACCACATCATCCTCTTTATGCATGTTGTCTTACTCCAAGCTGTATAGGCTCGAAAGCCTACTACCAATTAAGCATATTAGGTGATGTGCATCTCTGTAATGAGAAGGGGTGTGGTCTAATGACATCAACACCCTATATCAGGTGTGCATAATTATTAGGCAACTTCCTTTCCTTTGGCAAAATGGGTCAAAAGAAGGACTTGACAGGCTCAGAAAAGTCAAAAATAGTGAGATATCTTGCAGAGGGATGCAGCACTCTTAAAATTGCAAAGCTTCTGAAGCGTGATCATCGAACAATCAAGCGTTTCATTCAAAATAGTCAACAGGGTCGCAAGAAGCGTGTGGAAAAACCAAGGTGCAAAATAACTGCCCATGAACTGAGAAAAGTCAAGCGTGCAGCTGCCAAGATGCCACTTGCCACCAGTTTGGCCATATTTCAGAGCTGCAACATCACTGGAGTGCCCAAAAGCACAAGGTGTGCAATACTCAGAGACATGGCCAAGGTAAGAAAGGCTGAAAGACGACCACCACTGAACAAGACACACAAGCTGAAACGTCAAGACTGGGCCAAGAAATATCTCAAGACTGATTTTTCTAAGGTTTTATGGACTGATGAAATGAGAGTGAGTCTTGATGGGCCAGATGGATGGGCCCGTGGCTGGATTGGTAAAGGGCAGAGAGCTCCAGTCCGACTCAGACGCCAGCAAGGTGGAGGTGGAGTACTGGTTTGGGCTGGTATCATCAAAGATGAGCTTGTGGGACCTTTTCGGGTTGAGCATGGAGTCAAGCTCAACTCCCAGTCCTACTGCCAGTTTCTGAAAGACACCTTCTTCAAGCAGTGGTACAGGAAGAAGTCTGCATCCTTCAAGAAAAACATGATTTTCATGCAGGACAATGCTGCATCACACTCGTCCAAATACTCCACAGCGTTGCTGGCAAGAAAGGGTATAAAAGAAGAAAATCTAATGACATGGCCCCCTTGTTCACCTGATCTGAACCCCATTGAGAACCTGTGGTCCATCATCAAATGTGAGATTTACAAGGAGGGAAAACAGTACACCTCTCTGAACAGTGTCTGGGAGGCTGTGGTTGCTGCTGCACTCAATGTTGATGGTGAACAGATCAAAACAATGACAGAATCCATGGATAGCAGGCTTTTGAGTGTCCTTGCAAAGAAAGGTGGCTATATTGGTCACTGATTTGTTTTTGTTTTGTTTTTGAATGTCAGAAATGTATATTTGTGAATGTTGAGATGTTATATTGGTTTCACTGGTAAAAATAAATAATTGAAAACAGAATTTATGTTTACCTGATAAATTTCTTTCTCCAACGGTGTGTCCGGTCCACGGCGTCATCCTTACTTGTGGGATATTCTCTTCCCCAACAGGAAATGGCAAAGAGCCCAGCAAAGCTGGTCACATGATCCCTCCTAGGCTCCGCCTACCCCAGTCATTCGACCGACGTTAAGGAGGAATATTTGCATAGGAGAAACCATATGGTACCGTGGTGACTGTAGTTAAAGAAAATAAATTATCAGACCTGATTAAAAAAAAAAACCAGGGCGGGCCGTGGACCGGACACACCGTTGGAGAAAGAAATTTATCAGGTAAACATAAATTCTGTTTTCTCCAACATAGGTGTGTCCGGTCCACGGCGTCATCCTTACTTGTGGGAACCAATACCAAAGCTTTAGGACACGGATGAAGGGAGGGAGCAAATCAGGTCACCTAAATGGAAGGCACCACGGCTTGCAAAACCTTTCTCCCAAAAATAGCCTCAGAAGAAGCAAAAGTATCAAACTTGTAAAATTTGGTAAAAGTGTGCAGTGAAGACCAAGTCGCTGCCCTACATATCTGATCAACAGAAGCCTCGTTCTTGAAGGCCCATGTGGAAGCCACAGCCCTAGTGGAATGAGCTGTGATTCTTTCGGGAGGCTGCCGTCCGGCAGTCTCGTAAGCCAATCTGATGATGCTTTTAATCCAAAAAGAGAGAGAGGTAGAAGTAGCTTTTTGACCTCTCCTTTTACCTGAGTAAACAACAAACAAGGAGGATGTTTGTCTAAAATCCTTCGTAGCATCTAAATAGAATTTTAGAGCGCGAACGACATCCAAATTGTGCAACAAACGTTCCTTCTTTGAAACTGGTTTCGGACACAGAGAAGGTACGATAATCTCCTGGTTAATGTTTTTGTTAGAAACAACTTTTGGAAGAAAACCAGGTTTAGTACGTAAAACCACCTTATCTGCATGGAACACCAGATAAGGAGGGGAACACTGCAGAGCAGATAATTCTGAAACTCTTCTAGCAGAAGAAATTGCAACTAAAAACAAAACTTTCCAAGATAATAACTTAATATCAACGGAATGTAAGGGTTCAAACGGAACCCCCTGAAGAACTGAAAGAACTAAATTGAGACTCCAAGGAGGAGTCAAGGGTTTGTAAACAGGCTTAATCCTAACCAGAGCCTGAACAAAGGCTTGAACGTCTGGCACAGCTGCCAGCTTTTTGTGAAGTAACACCGACAAGGCAGAAATCTGTCCCTTCAGGGAACTTGCCGATAATCCTTTTTCCAATCCTTCTTGAAGGAAGGATAGAATCCTAGGAATCTTAACCTTGTCCCAAGGGAATCCTTTAGATTCACACCAACAGATATATTTTTTCCAAATTTTGTGGTAAATCTTTCTAGTTACAGGCTTTCTGGCCTGAACAAGAGTATCGATAACAGAATCTGAGAAACCTCGCTTCGATAAAATCAAGCGTTCAATCTCCAGGCAGTCAGCTGGAGTGAAACCAGATTCGGATGTTCGAACGGACCCTGAACAAGAAGGTCTCGTCTCAAAGGTAGCTTCCAAGGTGGAGCCGATGACATATTCACCAGATCTGCATACCAAGTCCTGCGTGGCCACGCAGGAGCTATCAATATCACCGACGCCCTCTCCTGATTGATCCTGGCTACCAGCCTGGGGATGAGAGGAAACGGCGGGAACACATAAGCTAGTTTGAAGGTCCAAGGTGCTACTAGTGCATCCACTAGAGCCGCCTTGGGATCCCTGGATCTGGACCCGTAACAGGGAACTTTGAAGTTCTGACGAGAGGCCATTAGATCCATGTCTGGAATGCCCCACAGCTGAGTGACTTGGGCAAAGACTTCCGGATGGAGTTCCCACTCCCCCGGATGCAATGTCTGACGACTCAGAAAATCCGCTTCCCAATTTTCCACTCCCGGGATGTGGATAGCAGACAGGTGGCAGGAGTGAGACTCCGCCCATAGAACAATCTTGGTCACTTCTTCCATCGCTAGGGAACTCCTTGTTCCCCCCTGATGGTTGATGTACGCAACAGTCGTCATGTTGTCTGATTGAAACCGTATGAACTTGGTCCTCGCTAGCTGAGGCCAAGCCTTGAGAGCATTGAATATCGCTCTCAGTTCCAGAATATTTATCGGTAGAAGAGATTCTTCCCGAGACCAAAGACCCTGAGCTTTCAGGGATCCCCAGTCCGCGCCCCAGCCCATCAGACTGGCGTCGGTCGTGACAATGACCCACTCTGGTCTGCGGAATGTCATCCCTTGTGACAGGTTGTCCAGGGACAGCCACCAACGGAGTGAGTCTCTGGTCCTCTGATTTACTTGTATCTTTGGAGACAAGTCTGTATAGTCCCCATTCCACTGACTGAGCATGCACAGTTGTAATGGTCTTAGATGAATGCGCGCAAAAGGAACTATGTCCATTGCCGCTACCATCAACCCGATCACTTCCATGCACTGAGCTACGGAAGGAAGAGGAACAGAATGAAGTATCCGACAAGAGTCCAGAAGTTTTGTTTTTCTGGCCTCTGTTAGAAAAATCCTCATTTCTGAGGAGTCTATAATTGTTCCCAAGAAGGGAACCCTTGTTGACGGGGATAGAGAACTCTTTTCCACGTTCACTTTCCAGCCGTGAGATCTGAGAAAGGCCAGGACGATGTCCGTGTGAGCCTTTGCTCGAGGAAAGGACGACGCTTGAATCAGAATGTCGTCCAGGTAGGGTACTACTGCAATGCCCCTTGGTCTTAGCACCGCTAGAAGGGACCCTAGTACCTTTGTGAAAATCCTTGGAGCAGTGGCTAATCCGAAAGGAAGCGCCACAAACTGGTAATGTTTGTCCAGGAATGCAAACCTTAGGAACCGATGATGTTCCTTGTGGATAGGAATATGTAGATACGCATCCTTTAAATCCACCGTGGTCATAAATTGACCTTCCTGGATGGAAGGAAGGATAGTTCGAATGGTTTCCATCTTGAACGATGGGACCTTGAGAAATTTGTTTAAGATCTTGAGATCTAAGATTGGTCTGAACGTTCCCTCTTTTTTGGGAACTATGAACAGATTGGAGTAGAACCCCATCCCTTGTTCTCTTAATGGAACAGGATGAATCACTCCCATTTTTAACAGGTCTTCTACACAATGTAAGAACGCCTGTCTTTTTATGTGGTCTGAAGACAACTGAGACCTGTGGAACCTCCCCCTTGGGGGAAGTCCCTTGAATTCCAGAAGATAACCCTGGGAGACTATTTCTAGCGCCCAAGGATCCAGAACATCTCTTGCCCAAGCCTGAGCGAAGAGAGAGAGTCTGCCCCCCACCAGATCCGGTCCCGGATCGGGGGCCAATATTTCATGCTGACTTGGTAGCAGTGGCAGGTTTCTTGGCCTGCTTTCCCTTGTTCCAGCCTTGCATTGGTCTCCAAGCTGGCTTGGCCTGAGAAGTATTACCCTCTTGCTTAGAGGACGTAGCACCTTGGGCTGGTCCGTTTTTACGAAAGGGACGAAAATTAGGTCTATTTTTTGCCTTGAAAGGCCGATCCTGAGGAAGGGCGTGGCCCTTACCCCCAGTGATATCAGAGATAATCTCTTTCAAGTCGGGACCAAACAGCGTTTTCCCCTTGAAAGGAATATTTAGTAGCTTGTTCTTGGAAGACGCATCAGCCGACCAAGATTTCAACCAAAGCGCTCTGCGCGCCACAATAGCAAACCCAGAATTCTTAGCCGCTAACCTAGCCAATTGCAAAGTGGCGTCTAGAGTGAAAGCATTAGCCAATTTGAGAGCATTGATTCTGTCCATAATCTCCTCATAAGGAGGAGAATCACTATCGAGCACCTTTATCAGTTCATCAAACCAGAAATATGCAGCTGTAGTGACAGGGACAATGCATGAAATGGGTTGTAGAAGGTAACCCTGCTGAACAAACATCTTTTTGAGCAAACCTTCTAATTTTTTATCCATAGGATCTTTGAAAGCACAACTATCCTCTATGGGTATAGTGGTGCGTTTGTTTAAAGTAGAAACCGCTCCCTCGACCTTGGGGACTGACTGCCATAAGTCCTTTCTGGGGTCGACCATAGGAAACAATTTTTTAAATATGGGGGGAGGGACGAAAGGAATACCGGGCCTTTCCCATTCTTTATTAACAATGTCCGCCACCCGCTTGGGTATAGGAAAAGCTTCTGGGAGCCCCGGCACCTCTAGGAACTTGTCCATTTTACATAGTTTCTCTGGGATGACCAAATTTTCACAATCATCCAGAGTGGATAATACCTCCTTAAGCAAAATGCGGAGATGTTCCAACTTAAATTTAAATGTAATCACATCAGATTCAGCCTGCTGAGAAATGTTCCCTAAATCAGTAATTTCTCCCTCAGACAAAACCTCCCTGGCTCCCTCAGATTGAGTTAGGGGCCCTTCAGAGATATTAATATCAGCGTCGTCATGCTCTTCAGTAACTAAAACAGAGCAGCCACGCTTACGCTGACAAGGGTTCATTTTGGCTAAAATGTTTTTGACAGAATTATCCATTACAGCCGTTAATTGTTGCATAGTAAGGAGTATTGGCGCGCTAGATGTACTAGGGGCCTCCTGGGTGGGCAAGACTCGTGTAGACGAAGGAGGGAATGATGCAGTACCATGCTTACTCCCCTCACTTGAGGAATCATCTTGGGCATCATTGTCATTATCACATAAATCACATTTATTTAAATGAATAGGAATTCTGGCTTCCCCACATTCAGAACACAGTCTATCTGGTAGTTCAGACATGTTAAACAGGCATAAACTTGATAAGAAAGTACAAAAAACGTTTTAAAATAAAACCGTTACTGTCACTTTAAATTTTAAACTGAACACACTTTATTACTGCAATTGCGAAAAAACATGAAGGAATTGTTCAAAATTCACCAAATTTTCACCACAGTGTCATAAAGCCTTAAAAATATTGCACACCAAATTTGGAAGCTTTAACCCTTAAAATAACGGAACCGGAGCCGTTTTAAGCTTTAACCCCTTTACAGTCCCTGGTATCTGCTTTGCTGAGACCCAACCAAACCCAAAGGGGAATACGATACCAAATGACGCCTTCAGAAGTCTTTTCTAAGTATCAGAGCTCCTCTCACATGCGACTGCATGCCATGCCTCTCAAAAACAAGTGCGCCACACCGGCGCGAAAATGAGACTCTGCTTATGCTTTGGGAAAGCCCCTAAGAAATAAGGTGTCTAATACAGTGCCTGCCGATATTATTATATCAAAATACCCAAATAAAATGATTCCTCAAGGCTAAATATGTGTTAATAATGAATCGATTTAGCCCAAAAAAGTCTACAGTCTAAATAAGCCCTTGTGAAGCCCTTATTTACGATCGTAATAAACATGGCTTACCGGATCCCATAGGGAAAATGACAGCTTCCAGCATTACATCGTCTTGTTAGAATGTGTCATACCTCAAGCAGCAAGAGACTGCACACTGTTCCCCCAACTGAAGTTAATTGCTCTCAACAGTCCTGTGTGGAACAGCCATGGATTTTAGTTACGGTTGCTAAAATCATTTTCCTCATACAAACAGAATTCTTCATCTCTTTTCTGTTTCTGAGTAAATAGTACATACCAGCACTATTTGAAAATAACAAACTCTTGATTGAATAATGAAAAACTACAGTTAAACACTAAAAAACTCTAAGCCATCTCCGTGGAGATGTTGCCTGTACAACGGCAAAGAGAATGACTGGGGTAGGCGGAGCCTAGGAGGGATCATGTGACCAGCTTTGCTGGGCTCTTTGCCATTTCCTGTTGGGGAAGAGAATATCCCACAAGTAAGGATGACGCCGTGGACCGGACACACCTATGTTGGAGAAATGGGTATATATTTGTTTTTTGGTAAGTTGCCTAATAATTATGCACAGTAATAGTCACCTGCACACACAGATATCCCCCTAAAATAGCTATAACTAAAAACAAACTAAAAACTACTTCCAAAACTATTCAGCTTTGATATTAATGAGTTTTTTGGGTTCATTGAGAACATGGTTGTTGTTCAATAATAAAATTAATCCTCAAAAATACAACTTGCCTAATAATTCTGCACTCCCTGTATACAATGTCCTCATAGACTTTCCTACTATATAGCAAATTCCTCCTTTATGTCTTAGCCCGGTATGTATTAATGTTATCCTCCAGATCACCTGATGCTTGCATTTCTCTATGCACTTTCAATCTTAGGTGTACATTGTTGGGGGATTCAGACTAGGCAGCCCATTATATAGATACAGGAGAACGTATATTTCAGTAACTTGCCTGGTGAGTGTCTTATCCTCTGAGTGGCGGTGGTCACTCTCGTGTCCCTCGCTCACTCGCATCTTCGGTATATGTTAAAGAATCTACCTCATACGAGGCCTGGTTCCCAACATTGCCGTAAGACCGGTGCACTACACTTTAAGGCGTACCCTGGGATGTATCTCCAATCTATATGAGCGCCTTAAAATCTGGTGGTGAATTAAGGCCCCCTGGGGATACCGTGCCCAACCTGTACATCCATTCTGCCTCCCTCCTGAGTAAGGCTTTGTTACGATCCCCTCCCCTATCCAGAGGGGGGTATAATCTATCAGGATGTATCGGATGGATGATACTTGATGGGACATCTGTGCACAGTGTCTGGCCACGGGTTGATCGGACTCTCCAGTGCTAACTGCCAGTCGTATGGCTCGCCTGTGATTGCCCATCCTCTCCCGGAGTGTGCCAGTAGTCTTACCAACATAGAACCGGGCACATGGGCAGAAGAGCAGATATATTATAAACGTAGTATTGCAGGAAAGAGAGTGTTTAATGCTATACATCTTATTTGTATGAGGATGATGGAAGGTTTTGGTGGCTATGAGGCCGTTGCACGTGGTGCAGCCTAAACATCGGTATGAGCCTTTGATGTTAACATGAGTGTCCTAGGTATAACTTTTTTTGGGGTCAGTCTTTACCAAGATGTCTCAGGGGTTGGTACCTCTCCGGTACGCTATCATGGGAGTGAGGTTATGTGCAAATCTCAATTTTGGATCTGATTGGACCACTGGCCAATGTTTTCTTAATATTTTACCGGCTTCTGTGGTGTTGGGTGCAAAGGTGGTTCCCATTATTAGCCAGTTTTGTTCCTGAGTTGTTATTTCCTAATAAATGAGGACATCCTGTGTGTAGGGTAACACTTCATTGAGGATTTCATCAACCATCCACTTTTTGTAACCCCGCTGTAGGAACTTGTCCCTCATGAGCTGTAACTGGGAGACCCTGTGGCAATGTTTGAATTATTGTTATTACCCTAATCATCTGGGATTTGATGATGCCTTTAAGTAGTGCAGGAGGGTGACAACATTGAGTATGGAATTCCTGTCGGTGGGTTTGTGATACAGTGTGGTACCTAAAGATCTTTCTTGTATATAGATATTAAGGTCAAGAAAGTGTATCTCTTTGTCACTGTGTGTAATCTTAAACCTTACAGGTGTCTCAGTGTTATCCTGCACTACTTAAAGGCATCATCAAATCCCAGATGATTAGGGTAATACGCAATAATTCAAACATTGCCACAGGGGTCTCCCAGTTACAGCTCATGAGGGACAAGTTCCTACAGCGGGGTTACAAAAAGTGGATGGTTGATGAAATCCTCAATGAAGTGTTACCCTACACACAGGATGCCCTCATTTATAAGGAAATAACAACTCAGGAGCAAAACAGGCTAATAATGGCAACCACCTTTGCACCCAACACCACAGAAGCCGGTAAAATATAAAGAAAACATTGGCCAGTGGTCCAATCAGATCCGAAATTGAGATTTGCACATAACCTCACTCCCATGATAGCGTACCGTAGAGGTACCAACCTCCGAGACATCTTGGTAAAGACTGACCCCCAAAAAAAAAGTTATACCAAGGACACTCATGTTAACATCAAAGGCTCATACCGATGTTTAGGCTGCACCACATGCAACGGCCTCATAGCCACCAAAACCTTCCATCATCCTCATACAAATAAGGTGTATAGCATTAAACACTCTTTTTCCTGCAATACTACGTTTGTAATATATCTGCTCTTCTGCCCATGTGCCCGGTTCTATGTTGGTAAGACTACTGGCACACTCTGGGAGAGGTGAGCCAATCACAGGCGGGCCAAATCACTGGCACTTAGCACTGGAGAGTCCGATCAACCCATGGCCAGACACTGTGCACAGATGTCCCATCAAGTATCATCCATCCGATACATCCTGATAGATCATACCCCCCTCTGGATAGGGGAGGGGATCGTAACAAAGCCTTACTCAGGAGGGAGGCAGAATGGATGTACAGGTTGGGCACGGTATCCCCAGGGGGCCTTAATTCACCACCAGATTTTAAGGAGCTCATATAGATTGGAGATACATCCCAGGGTACGCCTTAAAGTGTAGTGCACCGGTCTTACGGCAATATTGGGAACCAGGCCTCGTATGAGGTAGATTCTTTAACATATACCGAAGATGCGAGTGAGCGAGGGACACGAGAGTGACCACCGCCACTCAGAGGATAAGACACTCACCAGGCAAGTTACTGAAATATACGTTCTCCTGTATCTATATAATGGGCTGCCTAGTCTGAACCCCCCAACAAATTATATGGACACAGCAGGGACCATATACATAAGGTTGAAATACATGTAATGTACACCTAAGATTGAAAGTGCATAGAGAAATGCAAGCATCAGGTGATCTGGAGGATAACATCAATACATACCGGGCTAAGACATAAAGGAGGAATTTGCTATATAGTAGGAAAGTCTATGAGGACATTGTATATTGAGTATATGGACTGAATCACAAATAATTTAATAAGGGGATATCAGTAATATGCTATACAGCTATATACGTATTAGAGATGGATATGCACTTAATAACAAGATGCTAGTAATTACAGTGATTTAACAAGAGTGAGCAGAGTTAATTGTAGAAGGCTAAGAACCATTTGAAAGTTGTTCTTTTTTCTAATGTTAATCATAAGAAATATGTTATGTAAATTTACATGTTTTATTGCTTTTAAAGTGTGTTAGTTAATAATTGTGCTAAATAATGACATCTAACTTGCCGAAATAGCCAATGATTATACTAAAGAATTGCCATGATAGTAGACATGGGGAACTTCTATTCGTTGGTAATGTACAATTGCAGCGAAGCATAGCGCATTCCAGCTGACCAGCTGCATCTATGTACAGATATCAATACACAAAGTAGTTCCGGCCCATGACAGTTACCATGACAACCGGTACAACAACATGCCAAGCCGAGTGCGGCAATTAATATGAAGGTACCACAGAGGCCAAAAGCATAGAATCACATGCTGTTAGATGACAAGCCGATAAGCGTAAAGGTAATACATGTTAGTAAAGTAAGAGACCACTAATACACTATTCACACGATCACCGTAAAGTTTAATTATAGGTTGCCCTCTAACTGACTGCTAAATCTTCTTTATACAAAACACATTTGGCACAGGATAAGCCATTATAGAGAGGCTTAAACATTTTTTAATTATGGATCGTAAAAGCATATTTTGTTTGTTTATTTGATTATAATTTTGAATAAACACACCGGAAGTTCTGTGGAATGTAACACCTCCGGTTAGCACACTCTGGAACGCAAACAGTGCGTTCCAACACGAGTGTTTGGCGGTATTTTCACTGAGTGAACACAGGTATTTGCAATTATGTTATTTCACATTTGTGTATATAAGTTTGTAAGTGTGACACTGTTATTGTGCTGATGACGGGGATGAGTTCCCTGAAAACGTTACATTAAAAAGAGATTTCTTTTCTCCACTTCAAAAAAGACCTGAGAGTGCATTTGTTTCCATGGTGTATATATATATATATATATATATATATATGTATGTATGTGCAATTGTTGCGCACTCACACTTTCAAACCAAATGACAGGGTGCCCGCAGGTTTGAAATAGAAAGAAAGAAGCCTGGCATTCAGTGTTTGCAAAAATAGTGAAGCTTAATAGTGATTTTTCGAGGATAATCTCCCCTTTCTCTATATATACATATTCACACACACATACAAACCTATATACATACATATATACACACACACATACCTATATACATACATATTCACAAACGCACATACAAACCTATATACATACATATACACACACACACACACACATACCTATATACATACATATACACACACACACACACACATACCTATATACATACATATTCACAAACGCACATACAAACCTATATACATACATATACACACACACACATAACTATATACATACATATACACACACGCGCACACACACACACACACACATACCTATATACATACATATACACACACACATACAAACCTATATACATACATATACACACACACATACAAACCTATATACATACATATACACAAACACATACACATACCTATATACATACATATTCACAAACGCACATACAAACCTATATACATACATATACACACACACACACATACCTATATACATACATATACACACACACACATACCTATATACATACATATATACACACACACACACACACATACCTATATACATACATATACACACACATACAAACCTATATACATACATATACACACACATATACAAAGCTATATACATACATATACACACACACATACAAACCTATATACATACATATACACACACACACATACAAACCTATATACATACATATACACACACACATACATACCTATATACATACATATACACACACATACATACATATATACATGCACACATACAGTACATACCTATACAGGATATTGTTTCTCTGTGAAAAGGCATAGTGTGCTAAAAGAGTGTGCACCCTGAGTTGAAATGAAAATAAACAGACATGGAAGTTATTCTAGTTTTGTTCTATCTCAGGAGTGTGGCTCTCTCTCTTCTGAGATATATATATAGTCACACACACATACATACCTATATACATACGTATACACAAAGGGCTTGAAAAATGCAATTATCCCCTCAATCAAGAAGAAATGTGAGTGGGTAAGTATAGGAACACGTTGTGTGATTTATTTATTTAAGTTTATCTTTAACATTTACTTAAATGTTTCTTAGATGTGTGTTGGCTTTAGTAACAACCTGTTCATGGGTTGTCGTAGAGAAGAAAAAAAAAAGAACATTGGTGAGCAGAGCAGGGCCACTATGAAACATTTAGGAGTTAAGTTGTCTCATCCCTCTGCTGCCGGAAGGAATGGAACAAAACCAAGATAGCAGGTCACATAGAAAGAGCAGAATGCCCCCAGACCTTTGTCACAGGTGCTTCTCTGCTGATACAGGCTTCCTGTTTATATGTACGTGATTGTATAACTTTTTATTTTTTTAATAACTCTATTATACATTGTGTAAATGAACTACAAAATATGCTCCAGTTTGTTTCGGAATGTTGGTTGTCTACAGTATATGGATAAAACAATATTAAAAGAGGAGCTTGGATATTTGGATTATTATTATTATTATACTATGGGGTCCATTAGTTCAGGGGATAGATGTACGTTACTTTAGAATTTGCATAGTAGGGTAAGAAGCAGCAGTCTAATGAGCCTGCAGCCAAAGGTGCTAAAAAACAAAATGTATGCTTACCTGATAAATTTATTTCTCTTGTGGTGTATCCAGTCCATGGATCATCCATTACTTGTGGGATATTCTCCTTCCCAACAACAGGAAGCTGCAAGAGGATCACCCACAGCAGAGCTGTCTATATAGCTCCTCCCCTAACTGCCACCTCCCAGTCATTCGACCGAAGACAAGCAAGAGAAAGGAGAAACTATAGGGTGCAGTGGTGACTGTAGTTTAAAAATAAAAAACACCTGCCTTAAAATGACAGGGCGGGCCGTGGACTGAATACACCACAAGAGAAATACATTTATCAGGTAAGCATAAATTTTGTTTTCTCTTGTAAGGTGTATCCAGTCCACGGATCATCCATTACTTGTGGGATACCAATACCAAAGCTATAGGACACGGATGAAGGGAGGGACAAGCCAGGCGCTTAAACGGAAGGCACCACTGCCTGTAAGACCTTTCTCCCAAAAATAGCCTCTGAAGAAGCAAAAGTATCAAATTTATAGAATTTAGAAAAAGTATGAAGCGAAGACCAAGTCGCCGCCTTACAAATCTGTTCAACAGAAGCCTCATTCTTAAAAGCCCATGTGGAAGCTACCGCTCTAGTAGAATGAGCTGTAATTCTTTCAGGAGGCTGCTGGCCAGCAGTCTCATAAGCTAAGCGTATTATACTCCTTAGCCAAAAAGAAAGAGAAGTTGCCGAAGCCTTTTGGCCTCTCCTCTATCCAGAGTAGACAACAAACAATGCAGATGTTTGACGAAAATCTTTAGTAGCTTGTAAATAAAACTTTAAAGCACGAACCACTTCAACATTGTGTAAAAGACGTTCCTTCTTTGAATTGATTGATATTTTTATTAGATACCACCTTAGGTAGAAAACCAGGTTTGGTACGTAACACTACCTTATCTGCATGGAAAATGAGAGAAGGGGAATCACATTGTAAAGCAGATAACTCCGAAACTCTTCGAGCCGAGGAGATAGCTACTAAAAACAGAACTTTCCAAGATAAGAGCTTAATATCTATGGAATGCAAAGGTTCAAACGGAACCCCTTGAAGAACCTTAAGAACTAAATTTAAACTCCATGGCGGAGCAACAGGTTTAAACACAGGTTTGATTCTAACTAAAGCCTGACAAAATGCCTGAACGTCTGGAACCTCAGCCAGACGTTTGTGCAAAAGAATAGACAGAGCAGAAATCTGTCCCTTTAAGGAACTAGCTGACAACCCCTTCTCCAATCCTTCTTGGAGAAAAGATAATATCCTAGGAATCCTGACCTTACTCCATGAGTAACCCTTGGATTCACACCAATGAAGATATTTACACCATATCTTATGATAGATTTTCCTGGTGACAGGCTTTCGCGCCTGTATTAAGGTATCAATGACCGACTCGGAGAAACCACGCTTTGATAAAATCAAGCGTTCAATCTCCAAGCAGTCAGACGCAGAGAAATTAGATTTGGATGGTTGAAAGGACCCTGAAGTAGAAGGTCCTGTCTCAGAGGCAGAGTCCATGGTAGAAAGGATGACATGTCCACCAGATCTGCATACCAAGTCCTGCGTGGCCACGCAGGTGCTATCAAAATCACTGATGCTCTCTCCTGCTTGATCTTGGCAATCAGACGAGGGAGCAGAGGAAACGGTGGAAACACATAAGCCAGGTTGAAGGACCAAGGCGCTGCTAGAGCATCTATCAGTGCTGCCTTGGGATCCATGGACCTGGATCCGTAACAAGGAAGCTTGGCGTTCTGACGAGATGCCATAAGATCCAGTTCTGGTTTGCCCCAAAGTTGAATCAACTGTGCAAACACCTCCGGATGGAGCTCCCACTCCCCCGGATGAAAAGTCTGTCGACTTAGAAAATCCGCCTCCCAGTTCTCTACTCCTGGGACATATCTGATAGATGGCAAGATATCTGATAGATGGCAAGAGTGAATCTCTGCCCATAGAATTATCTTTGAAACCTCCAACATTGCTAGGGAACTCCTTGTTCCCCCTTGATGGTTGATGTAAGCTACAGTCGTGATGTTGTCCGACTGAAATCTGATGAACCTGACCGCAGCTAGCTGAGGCCAAGCCTGAAGAGCATTGAATATCGCTCTTAGTTCCAGAATGTTTATTGGAAGGAGTGCCTCCTCCTGAGTCCACGATCCCTGAGCCTTCAGGGAGTTCCAGACTGCACCCCAGCCCAGAAGGCTGGCATCTGTTGTTACTATTGTCCAATCTGGCCTGCGGAAGGTCATACCTTTGGAGAGATGGACCCGAGATAGCCACCAGAGAAGAGAATCTCTGGTCTCTTGATCCAGATTTAGTAGAGGGGACAAATCCGTGTAATCCCCATTCCACTGACTGAGCATGCAGAGTTGCAGCGGTCTGAGATGTAGGCGGGCAAACGGCACTATGTCCATTGCCGCTACCATTAAGCCGATTACTTCCATACACTGAGCCACTGAAGGGCGAGAAGTAGAATAAAGAACACGGCAGGAATTTAGAAGTTTTGACATCCTGGCCTCTGTCAGGTAAATCTTCATTTCTACAGAATCTATCAGAGTTCCCAGGAAGGAAACTCTTGTGAGAGGGGATAGAGAACTCTTTTCTTCGTTCACTTTCCACCCATGAGACCTCAGGAATGCCAGAACAATGTCCGTATGGGACTTGGCAATTTGAAAATTTGACGCCTATATCAGAATGTCGTCTAGGTAAGGGGCGACTGCTATACCCCGCGGCCTTAGGACCGCCAGGAGTGACCCCAGAACCTTTGTAAAGATTATTGGTGCCATGGCCAACCCAAAGGGAAGAGCCACAAACTGGTAATGCCTGTCTAGGAAGGTGAACCTGAGAAACCGATGATGATCTCTGTGTATCGGAATGTGAAGATAAGCATCCTTTAAATCCACGGTAGTCATATATTGACCCTCCTGGATCATAGGAAGGATGGTTTGAATAGTCTCCATCTTGAAGGATGGGACTCTGAGAAATTTGTTTAGGATCTTGAGATCTAAGATTGGTCTGAAGGTTCCCTCTTTCTTGGGAACCACAAACAGATTTGAATAGAAGCCTTGCCCCTGTTCCTCTTTTGGAACTGGGTGGATCACTCCCAAAACTAGGAGGTCTTGAACACAATGTAAGAATGTCTCTCTCTTTATCTGATTTGCAGAGAGATGAAATCTTCCTTTTGGGGAAGAAGCTTTGAAGTCCAAAAGGTATCCCTGGGACACAATTTCCAACGCCCAGGGATCCTGGACATCTCTTGCCCAAGCCTGGGCGAAGAGAGAAAGTCTGCCCCCTACTAGATCCGTTACCGGATCGGGGGCTGATCTTTCATGCTGTCTTAGAGGCAGCAGCAGGCTTCTTGGCCTGCTTTCCTTTGTTCCAAGCCTGGTTAGGTCTCCAGACCGGCTTGGACTGGGCAAAATTTCCCTCTTGTTTTGTATTAGAGGAAGTTGAAGCTGCACCACTCTTGAAATTTCGAAAGGCACGAAAATTAGGCTGTTTGGTCCTTAATTTGCTGGACCTATCCTGAGGAAGGGCGTGACCTTTTCCTCCAGTAATATCAGAAATGATCTCCTTCAGTCCAGGCCCGAATAGGGTCTGCCCCTTGAAGGGAATGTTGAGAAGCTTAGACTTTGAAGTAACGTCAGCTGACCAGGATTTAAGCCATAGCGCCCTACGCGCCTGAATAGCAAAACCTGAGTTCTTAGCCGTTAGTTTGGTTAAATGAACAACGGCATCAGAAACAAATGAATTGGCTAGCTTAAGGGCTTTAAGCTTGTCAAGGATATCATCCAATGGGGTTTCTACCTGTAGAGCCTCTTCCAGAGACTCAAACCAGAAGGCCGCAGCAGCAGTGACGGGGGCAATGCATGCAAGGGGCTGGAGAATAAACCCTAGTTGAATAAAAATTTCTTAAGGTAACCCTCTAATTTTTTGTCCATTGGATCTAGAAAAGCACAACTGTCCTCGACAGGGATAGTGGTACGCTTAGCTAGGGTAGAAACTGCTCCCTCCACCTTAGGGACCGTCTGCCATAAGTCCCGTGTAGCGGCGTTTATAGGAAACATCTTTTTAAAAACAGGAGGGGGAGAGAACGGTACACCTGGTCTATCCCATTCCCTAGTAATAATTTCAGAAAACCTTTTAGGGATTGGAAAAACATCAGTGTAAGTAGGTACTGCATAGTATTTATCCAATCTACATAATTTCTCTGGGACTACAATAGTGTCACAGTCATCCAGAGTTGCTAAAACCTCCCTGAGCAATACGCGGAGGTGTTCAAGCTTAAATTTAAATGTAGACATATCAGAATCAGAGTGAAGTATCTTCCCTGAATCAGATTGAAGCTCCCCTGCTTCAGCTTCAGTATAATGTGAAGGTGTATCAGACATAGCTACTAAAGCGTCAGAGAGCTCTGTATTTATTCTATTCCCAGAGCTGTCTCGCTTTCCCTGCAATCCTGGCAGTTTAGATAATACCTCTGTAAGGGTATGATTCATAACTGCCGCCATGTCTTGCAAGGTATAGGCAATTGGCGCGCTAGAAGTACTAGGCGTCCCCTGAGCGGGATTTATAGAATCTGACACGTGGGGAGAGTTAGCCGGCATAACTTCCTCCTTGTCAATTTTTTCTGGTGATAAATTTTTAAAAGCCAGAATATGGTCTTTATAATCTATAGTAAAATCAGTGCATTTGGTACACATTCTAAGAGGGGGTTCCACAATGGCTTCTAAACATAATGAACAATGAGTTTCCTCTATGTCAGACATGTTTAAACAGACTAGTAATGAGACCAGCAAGCTTGGAAAACACTTTAATAACTGTGAACAAGCAAAAAATAAAAACGGTACTGTGCCTTTAAGAGAAAAAAACAATCACAGAAACTGCAAAACAGTGAAAAAAGCAGTAAATCTTACGAAATTTTTACAGTGTGTATAATAAGCTGAAAGAGCATTGCACCCACTTGCAAATGGATGATTAACTCCTTAGTTTCAAAACCGTATCAAAAAAACGATATAAACGTTTTTAAACAGTCACAACAAACTGCCACAGCTCTACTGTGGCCCTACCTGCCCATACAATGACTTTGGAAGGCACAAAAACCCTTTAGAGAGGTCCTAAATGTTCAGGGGACTCCTTCAGGGAAGCTGGATGTCTCAAGCTGCAAAAACGAAAATAGGCCCCTCCCAACCTGTACTCACAGTGAGAGGGCCTTAAAAAACTATCCCTAGGCAAAATCTAGACAGCCATGTGGAAAAAAACTGGGCCCAAGAATAAAGTTTTATCACCAATATGTAATAAACGTTTATACACTTCAAGCAAACATTATATCTATTCAGTAATGGGAGTAAATAATCAAAATATTACCCTTTACAGCAAGCATGATACCAGTCGTTATTAAATCACTGTAATCAGGCTTACCTTAAATAAATCCGATATTGTCAGCATTTTCTAGCATATTTATTTCTCTAGAAAAATTTAAAACTGCACATACCTCAGAGCAGGAGACCCTGCACGCCATTCCCCCAGCTGAAGTTACCCATCTCTTCAGTTATGTGTGAGAACAGCAATGGCTCTTAGTTACAACCTGCAAAGATCATCAAAGACCACAGGCAGACTCTTCTTCAACTTTCTGCCTGAGGCTAAAATAGTACAACTCCGGTACCATTTGAAAATAACAAATTTATGATTGAAGATAAACTACATTAATTCACCACATCTCTCTAGCTACTTCCTTTATTGTCGAGAGCTGCAAGAGAATGACTGGGAGGTGGCAGTTAGGGGAGGAGCTATATAGACATCTCTGCTGTGGGTGATCCTCTTGCAGCTTCCTGTTGTTGGGAAGGAGAATATCCCACAAGTAATGGATGATCCGTGGACTGGATACAACTTACAAGAGAAAGCTGCATTCGCAACTTCTTAAATGGAGCCCTATGTGTTGTCGTATATACAATATGACATTTATTTCACTGTCGTATTGGATGTTTTATGCTGCCTGTAGATTAAGCTTTCTGAATCCCATTTCCACCATTGCCAGTAAAGTATGTGTTGAAAGTGAAGATATGAAGGTAATGTGCAGAGAGTGTGTGATATCACAATACCTTAGTGTCACTGGATGTGTGTGTCACAAGTCACCTCAGTGCCACTGTGTGTGAGAGTATTACAATCACAATATGTGGAGAAAGTGTAACAAGCCACTCTGGTATTGAGATGTAAAAGTGAAGTTATATATATAACTGTGTATGTGTAAGAGAGAGTCAGATGGTTGTCAATGTTTATATGTGTGTATTACATAGAAGGCAGAACTGCATGCAGAAAAAACAATGGCAACTAGCTGAAAAAAATCTAGTTATCCAATCACAAGAGACAAATGTGTGACGGCACCAATCAGAAACTAGCTCCCACTAGTGCAGGATATGAGCATTTTCTTTTTTAACAAGAGATACTAAGAAGAAAAAAAAAATTAGTTTAGACTTTCCTATCTCTTTAGGATATATATATATATATATATATATATATATATATATATATATATATATATATATATATACATATATATACACAGTACAAAAAACTAATAAAATAAGAAAAGTGCATGTGATATAATACTCACTGCCAAAGCATAATCAAGATTGCACTAGAGCTTAAATATTGTATGCTTTACATCAGCCACAACCATTTGCCTTCATCCGATATAGCCCCGATCCAGCTATACAGGATAAAGGCAAATGGTGGTGGAAGGGGCGAAACGCGTCGTACTGGCTACCAAGTTTTGACCGTCATGTGGAAGCGGTGTGCTTAGGCGAATGTTTTCCAGTTCTACAACAGAATCTTTTGTTCTGTACTGTGGCGGAAAACAGCTTACAGTAAATTGAGGCAACCTGTTCTGCTCTCGTAAATAAAAAGGAG